>NC_061092.1:54449635-54489003 GCF_015104395.2 Macrobrachium nipponense
TGGGAGTCGAGGAAAAGGGTTTGCATCTTACCTGTGTAGTTATTTCTTTTATATCATATTTATCAGATTTTATCATTCCTTCCGAAAGATACATATTTGTTCAACCATCCTTCGTATGAATGGTTAAAGTAAATACTACAGATAATAATTGATTTTGGTACTATTGTATATGAAGCATTTTTAATTACTCTTATCTTTTGAAAACCAAAGACCTTTAACAGATATTTTAAACCCATGTTTAAAATAACATATACAAATACATAATCCATCCATAACTTTACTCATACAGCATTAGATAAATTCTATTATTAAAACAATCATTAAACTAACTGGCTCTCTCTCTTTTCTAGAGCGCTATGAACAAACGTTAATGTTAGAAAAAAACAGGTGGTGGGAGGGGTCACAAACAGGAACTCGCAGTGAAGTAAGGGGTGGAAGGGTGCACTTCGCTCAAACCGGGGGGGAGGGATACCAGTCAAGCCTGCCAGACAACGGGGAAGGGATTGTAGAAGGTGATCTCCGCTGGAAAATATTTTTATTGCTGTAGATTATATTATAACTGTATTTTTTAGAGTCAGGTATTCCTTAAAGTCGACATGCTTCGGCCATCTTCTTGGCCATCATCTGGACATTGCAAGGGAAGTTCTGAGTAGGCATTGTAGTAGTACTAATAGTTAGATTTTGCCAGCCTTGTGCTGGTACGGGCTCTTGCTTTATAATATCCCATAAATGGCGATTGAAATGTCTTTTTCACTTGGGATACCATTCGGCTCAGTTTAACCATTGGCCCTGGAATGAAAAGCAGCAAGTCCCAGTAAGTAGAAGAGCCTGGGAGTAATGGATAGAATTTTAGTTAGAGAGAAAGGCTAGGAATCAAAGTTGCCTTTGGAGATTAGGTGAATGAAGGTACAGCAGAACAAGGTAAGAACAAGGAAAGGAGTGTTTTCGAGGGAGAGGAGTATGGTCCTAATTAGTTAACTTAACAGAGAGGTTGTTTAGTGGTGAGTGCTCATAATGAGTAGTGAAAAGATGGAATACTTTGCTTACACTTTAAATGGCTGTATGCCATCAAGGACTTGCTCATAAAGAAGTCCCTAAGTGATTTGATGAAGAGGAATGCAGTATGAATATCAGGGAGGAGTGACTGAGGCGGTGTTTAGCAGTGGGCCAATTTCGTTTACCTGGGTGGGGGATTTGAGCAGAAGAAAGCCAATGTTTCAATGTTTTCAATTATATGTACTAATGGTGCTGATTAAAGGAACCTCTGTGAAATTCTGCCTAAGAGGAAAAGTCTCTGGACAGTATAACAGGTAATGCTTTAATTGTTGATCTACTACCTGTTTGCAACACTTGTAGGCTCTGTTTTCTGCATTGATCAGTTGCCAGATGCACAGACAGCCCAGCTGTAGTTGACTGATAATGACAGGAAGTGTTCTGGCAGTATTATTGGAAAGAAAAAGACTTTGTAACTTGGTGTTTTCCACATATTATTTTGCAGACTTGGATCCTTGGAGAAATGCTTGACGAATTTCACTGTGCGTTTCATTCTGGACAGTCCCTAGAAATGTGCATTTTTGTTTTTGCATAAGGAACTGATTGATGGTAATACTGATTGTATCACATTACAGAGTGCTTTTTGCAAGTTGATCAGCTTTCTTATTTCCTTTGATTCCTATGTGACTGGGGATCCAGTTTAATGTAACTTGCCTTCCATTGATTTGATGGGTGAATGCAACAGCATTTTAGCTAATATGTGTCCATTTTCAGTAAGTGATTGAATCTGTGTGGATTATTGCATTTCCTTCTTAGTTTAGGGATTCTTCCAGTGTTTTTTTTGGATAGCGAGTAGCTCAGTTTATAGGGTGAAGGCATTGTAGGATAGTCTCCAACTGCTTTTAAGGAATACGTAGACTACTGCTGCAGCTGCAGCTGGTACAGTATGGTCAACTGAGCCGTCAGTTTAGTAGACATTCGGTGCAATGGTATTGTTTATGGCTTCTTGTGCCGCTTGTCTGAGTTGACCAGAGTGAAGTTAAAGTTGAAGGGAATAGGGACCGAAGGGGGAGGTTCAACGTAGTTATCACTGGGTGTTTCTCTCTTTGTTGCAGCAGCTGCTTTTTGCATGTTGATCCTTCTCATGGTATCAAGGAAGCTCCTTATAATGCTTCTGGGAGGATTTAGGTCATCATGCAAATTAAGGATTCTTACTATTCTGTTTTTTAAGGGACAGTCTCTGCCGACTTTCAACGTTTTAAAGATGGTTAGAGCATTTCGTTGATCAACTCTGAGCTGGAGAGAGAGGAGATTAGTCTCTGCTCTGAATAGACAGAGCTTTGTCCACATTGGGGTACCTGCAATGGTTCTCATTGTATTCTTTGCACTTATCTTCAATCAAGTGTAGTGATCTCTGTTTTTTTTTTTTTTTTTTGAAATATCTCCAGGTTGCTGGGAACACACCAGACAGATATCATTTCATAAATGAAGATTTCTACTCCTCTGGGTAGACTCTAGCTGATCGATCTTGTGTGTACTGTTGTGTCCATGCCAAAAGATTGCATTTTATGCCTTTTTTGGACAAGAGAGGAGAGATTGGACAATTGAATCTGCCAACTCATAGGCCTTTTTTCAAGATCAATAAAAACAATTAAGGCCTTCCTTTCATTAACTGTAGATAGGCCATCTGTTATGTATTGTTGAGTACCTATTCCCTACCTGTGTGCATAGATACAGGATGCAGAGGGGTTACTTTCGATAGTAGTCTGTTTAGGACCATCCTTCCTGCTATTTTTTCAGTGCAGCTAATTTGGGCAATAGGTCTGTAGGCTCCAGGTTGTTTCGGTTTGGGAACTAGGTTTATGTCCTGCTGGTTCCATTTCCTTGGCCTGACTCTTTCGACATAACTTTTGTTGACTAGCATGAAGTATACTGATTTTGCAGCTTTGCCTATATTCCTGAGCATGCTGTTATAAGGTCAGATCCAGATGCAGTATCCTTTGCTTTCTTCAATGCAAGGTTTAAGTCCTCTTTGGTGAAGGGAGTGTCTGTTTGATCGTGGGTATTGTAGGCATCAGCAATTCTCCCGTTTCTGAGAGGTTCCAAAGCTCTTAAGCATCTTGGGTTTCCAGGGAGAGGTTGACAGTGTTGGTCCTGTCAGCAAAGTGCTGTGTATTTTGTCAGCTTCACTTTGTGGGTCAGAGTGAGGGATATTTATGAGATTCATTTTACCAGAGACTTTATTGAACCAGTTCCACATCTTGGTAATGGGAGTGAGATGGTGTGCTTGGCCGTACCATTTATACTAGGCTTCTGGTCCTACTTCCTCAGATACTTGAGCAGAGTGAGGTGAGACTTCATTCAGTGTGGTGTGCAGCCAGTCAGTTCTGTATTTTTCTGAAAAGTTTTCTCACTCGACTGACTTCTCTTCATTTCATTATCCAGGAGTTGCAGTACCAGGCATCTTTGTAGTTGTATTCATGGTTGTGTATTTGTTTTTTGGCATGGACTATCTAGCGGCGTTGTTTACGCTATTATTGAAATCATGTAGAAGTCTGCAAACATACTGCAGCAGAAGATAGATATATTTATTCTTGGGACTAGGTTGAATGTAGTTTTCAAAGGAGTTCTGGTTAAAAATCTCAGGGTTCCAATTAGGAGGGGGAAGAGGTAGGGAATGGAACTTTTTTAACTTTAGCATTGTCTGCAAGGCAAAGTGATCACTAATAAGAATGGGGTGTAGCTCCCAAATTACACCTACTTACAAATTTCTGGAAACAAGAGTAAGATCCTGAAGCTGCATCAAAAAGTGCATCTGCCTCTAGGGTGCAGTTTAGTGTACTATAAATATTGGGGATTTTAAAGGTTGTGCCTTCTAGAGCAAATTTGATACTTAATGATTCTACTTCTGGTCCACAGACTCTGGTTGGGAATCTGGAGGAAGGCTATATTTTGCTTAGTGTTCAGAGCTCTCTTGTGTTGTGTGTGTGGTGTCTGGTATATAGTGTACCCTTTGAAGGAAAAGAATATATGCTCTGTGTGTACCCTTTGAAGGAAAAGAATATATGTTCTGTAAGGAGTGTTTTTTGTAGAAGAATGATATGGTTTCCTAGGGATGTTTGCGACTGCAGTAATGCAAATTTTTGGTGTATTGTGGATGGGTCAGCTTTTATGGTATGGGTGGGTGTGGGTAGATCTAGGGTAGATCTCTGATTGGCTGTCTGGGGAAATTTCTTCTCGGGCAAAGCCTTTCAGTCAAGCAGTCATATGCAGAGGTTGCTTTTCATCGTGGCAGGGCCCGGAGCAGTGCTGGAATGAATCATTTGTATTCTGCCCCTCTGCTGCTAAATTATGATTGGTCCACGTCTTCTGTACAGTACTTGGTGTAGATCGCCAGGTTGCTGTGGAAAGAGGAAGCTCTCCTGTATGTTATTAAGTAAGGCTTTTCCTTATCAATATGCAAGGCTTCCAGGAGGCACAGGTTAGCAGTAGTCTTGGGCTTGATTAATGATTCCAAAATTTTGTACAATGTCTCATCGGGAGATCTTTTGATTATGAGCAGTCTTGGCACAGTTGAATATTGCTCCTTCCTGGGCGTGACAGAAAATTCTTTTTGAAAGGCACATTATGGTCATACTGGCGTAGGTTCCAAGGCATCCATGAATGGAGCATGAGTACCAGTACACCGCGTTGATTTTCTTCGAGGGGTCCTGCTGCGTATAGGGACTGGATTGTTCTTCATGACCAGGATGCTGTCTTTCTTAGTTTTACAGTTATTAATAAGATGGATCATCTCATGAGGATTGGTAGGGCAGACATTTTCTTCAGTGATCATCTTACTTCTTCATCTTCCTTATACTTCCTGTGGAAGTGCCCTTTATAAAGGTAATCGGAACTCTTTATGGATGTCAGGGCGTGGTTCCTGCCTGTAACAGCTTTCGATGTTCCTTTGGATAGACTTATTATAAGTTTGCTTTTTAAGAAAAAATCAATAATTGATAATAATTTCAAAACAATTTCCATGATTCACGTTTTATTCCAGTGTCCCATGGCCTGGTACCCAGAAAAGACAAAGACAGGGATGGATAGGGATTCATTGTCTTTATGAACTTCCGATTCATTGTTTTGCACAGCTGGTGAGGTAGGTGGGACAGTTGGTTAGTTGGGATGAGTGTTACATGAACCTCCTCATTGTGAAAAGAGACAGAGAGAAATGAGGATGCTCTGTTGGTAAGAGACTTAAGGTTGAGGGGAGTATGAGAGTAATAAAGATGATTAATACAAGGAGGTAGAGAAAGGAAGGAATAGGCGAGGATGATATCGAGAAGTTGTGTAGGGTAGATAGGGAAATGATGTGAGAAATAAAATCGAGGAGAACGAGGCAACAGAGACTGACTGGTCATTTCCTGCAGATGGAATTTGATTGACCACATTTCTGTCTTTCCCTTTTCCTAATTTTATTTTTTACTGATGAATATAAACACTTTTTGTGCTTACTCTTGTTTTGGGTAGTGTAAACAGAATCTGAACAACCAAGATAATTCTATCCTTCGAAAGAAATTATTCAAACTTTCCCCTGATACAGTGTAGAGCTACTTTGTCTTTGTTCAGCATGAACAGATTCCCGAAAGCTACCTTTAAAGTTTTAAATTTAAATACATGTACATTTACATAACTCTGGATTTGTTTCTCCATTATTATTATTGAAAAGAATGGCAAAGTTAACCTAATTTATTTTGTAAAGAATGTTCTCTATTTCTGATAATTCGTTTTTCATAATCAACGAGACTGTAAAGTAATTAGTCTATATTCATAGGGTTATCCTGGTATCGTGGATGTTAAGATCTGATATTTCTCTGGTATTATCAATACTGAAATATATGGAATATATATTTTCAATTGTATGCAAGGTTACATTATATTACTAGTAGTAGGGAAAACTGTCAGACTTAACCAAGGTTATATGGACTGACAGTAACCCTACATGCATGCTTTACTACTATGAGATTCAGGGCCTCTGTAACACGATTATCAAAGCATTGGATGTAGCTGAAAGTTGACATATGTATATTTTACAACCACACACATATTTTGTTAGCATTATTAATAACCTAAACCCGATAGTTTTAATTTTTATAGAGTAAAAATTATCAAGCCGACGCCATGGCCAATGATTGCGAGCCAAGAGTTGAAAAACATTCATTGTGTAAGCAAGGTAAACACCGTTTTACGAAATGTTGCCCCGCCCATCCACCTGACAGAAACTCATTCACCTTGTTCCATCGGCTCTGAAACCCATAGCAGTCAAGAATGGCTAACAGGATTTGGAATTGTCCCGGTGGTTGTGAAACTACATTTGTCTTACGACTTGCAACTTTATACAGACAAGAGAAAGCACGTGGCCATAGCTTACTATGGCCTGAATAGGTAATTATAATTATTCAGTTTCTAGTTAAATCCAATGCTTATGGTCTGATTTGTATTTAGCATAACGTGATTATAATACTTGTAATGTCATTCAGGATTTTGAACATTTCCATTAACTATTCACTAGCCACCAAGAGAGAGAGAAAAAGAGAGATTGTATGTTAACAATCTCTATATATAACTAATTTTGTTAAAAATTAAAATAAGATTTTTATCCAAAGTAAATAAAATCTCGAGCAGACCAACGGATCATCCTATATAATTTTTTTCTTCTTCTTTAGGCTGTACGACCGTGTTTTGGATATAAGGACTTTATGAATGGTGGAACGATACATAGATGTGGGTGGGGTATCTGTGCTAGCGTAGTAATACTACTTGTAGTATAATAGCAGTATATACATGAATTAAACGTTTAGGAAAACTGCTGGCATCCTTAAGGATCATTTAGCACTTCTTACAACTACTCGAGAAATTAGTTTTTTATAGCCAGAAGTTAAATTTTCTAATCCAACAATGCCCATGATAGTCTTCAGTATTATCCTGAATTATAACCAGGCCAAAGCGGTTGGAGCCTCATGAAGTCATCATTCTGACGATAATTATTGGTGAAGGTTTAAAGCCAAAATACGGTACCGGCTATTTTTTTTCAGTAAATAGGTAGATACCCAATAAATATAAATTGCTTGACATTGGATATAGCAATTATCAAATCAAGCTTGTCTACTATGTTTTTGAAAATTACCAACTATTCCCTCATCTTGTCAATCTGATTCTTACCTTTAAAGTAGACTGTAATTTCTTAGGAAACTTATTTTGGGAGTTAAACTAATAATCGAAGTGTTTTTGTATTTATTAACATATTTTGTTGGTTTGTTCATTATGACAATTATCAGTGGAGAGGTTTCAGAGTTCATAAAGGTGTACTGCTTTGCTTGTATTTAAATTTTTATGTCATTGTTGCCAGAGGTCTAGCCTTCGTTACGTATAGCCAATCATCCATCGAGAAAGAGGGAAGAATTGCTGTCATAAGTTACGTAACGAGTGCGTTCGAAATCTTTTCTCTGAGTAAGTTGGCCCGTCTTCAAAAAAAGTCACTTTTACATTATAAGTACCAAATTTATTCAACCTACATAATGCAGAAAACAGTCAAAATTTATGTGTAGATATAATGTGTATTCTGAATAAGCGTAATACTTATGAAATGCATAGATAGAAAGTTATTGCGAAATAACCCTGTTACAGAGGCCCTGAATTTCATAGTAGGCTATAGGATTTTAATGACAAATAGGCTTCAATAAAAAGTTTATTAAAACCTTTATTATTTTATGTCAAAAAGCAGGTGTTTAGTTGACTGCAAGTTGACTGTGACCTAACACATGTTTGGGAATTCTTTAACACAGTTGAAAAGATTTCTAATGAATGAAAATGTCATTTACTTGTGAAATGTGATCCCCCGTTCACATGTGATCATGTTTGTGTATGTAACATAGTTGGTGGCCCAGCACTGGGTGCCAGCGGTTGCTGTATTGCTGCTGGAATGTGCAGTCACTTCCATTACCTGCCATTTCTGGAAATCAACACAGAGCAATGGCGCCCTACTTACACGCAGTGCAAGTAGGGTTCTCCTTATCAATTGATAAGGGGAACCGAACAGATTCCCGAATAGCTATCTTTAAAGTTTTAAATTTAAATACATGTACATTTACATAACTGTGGATTTGTTTCTCCAATTGAGGACTCGTGCTACTATGAGGATTTTTTTTATAATAATAATAATAATAATAATAATAATAATAATAATAATAATAATAATAATAATAATACATAATAATAATAATAATAATAATAATAATAATAATGATAATAATGATAATAATAATATTTTGGTATAAGACGCAATGTAATGCAAATCCTGTTAAAGAGAATGGCAGAATTAAGCAAATTGATTTTATGTATTGTTTTTCCCATTATTCGCATATGGTTATTAAAAGTAATACAATTCAATGGGTTTTAAGATACCTTGTCACAATGACAAACAATAAGCATACGAGTATGCATACATATAGATACATGCACTCATACACACACACAGACACACGCATATATATATATATATATATATATATATATATATATATATATATATATATATATATATATATATATATAATGTGTGTGTGTGTGTGTGTATGAGTGCATGTATGTATATATGCATACTCGTATGCTTATTTGCATTGTGACAAGGTATTTAACCCAATTGAATTGTATTACTTTTAATAACCATATGCGAATATTGATAATTCTATTCGTTTTCCAGTACATTGTTAATGTAGAGTGGATGATATAATGATAGGTTGATAAAGGGAGTTTATATATATATATATATATATATATATATATATATATATATATATATATATAGATATATAATATATATATAAGTCATATCACATAACCGTGATACATATACATATATTGAGCTACAAATGTCCTTTAATATCTAATTCGCTCTACTTTGGAATTAATATATGTTTAACCGAAGGGGAATTTTTATTCAGCGATAATAGAATTGCCGGCAGACGGGCACGAACCATCGACATCTTCAATTCCAGGACTGGCAGTGAAGCCTTAGCCCACCCCGCCACCGCCAGTCCTGGAATTGAAGATGTCGATGGTTCGTGCCCGTCGGCCGGCAATTCTATTATCGCTAAATAAAATTCCCCTTCGGTTAACACATATTAATTCCAAAGTAGCGCGAATTAGATATTAAAGGAAATTTGTAGCTCGATATATATATATATATATAATATATATATATATATATATATAATATATATATATATATATATATATATATATATGTGTGTGTGTGTGTGTGTGTGGGTGTGTGTGTCTTAATCCTTCGTCATGCGTGAAGGTTAGGTCACACTAATGAACTACATTTGATGATTCAGTCGTACATTAAATAAGAATCCGCAAACGAATGTTGCAATAGATGGAATGAAATACATTAATGCTGGTCATTAAAGACGGAAGGGAAAGTGAGTATTCATACGAAGGAAATATACAAATGTACATCAGTGAAAATTTTTTATTTCTTATCGGTTTCGTGACTGGAATGGCCCTAGGAATATTCTGAATGAAGGCATTCATAGCGATATATTAAGTTCTTAATTAATTCCGGACTGACTCTGTGCGAGAGTGGACACGACGTTTTGCTCTAATTCATTGCATAGTTCCTTTTGAAATCAGGTCCAGTGTCACACACACACACACACACACACACACACACATACACACGCACACAAACTCTGAAAATGTAGTAAACCTTTTTTCAAGAAATTTGATTTCGCAGCGAATGATAGAAAAGACATAGCAAGCGAACAGCGTATAATGAATGTCACCGAAAATAGATCTATCTTTTGGTTGTCTCGGTATAGTAATGCTGTATGAGCTACGGCCCATGAAACTTTAACCAAGGCCCAGTGGTGCCCTGGCCTATGTCTTGCCAGACGCTCGATCATAGTGAACTCTAATCTTTAATGAAATAAAAACTACTGAGATTAGAGAGCTGTAATTTGATGCGTTTGATGATCGTAGGGTGGATGCACACATTCCAATTTGGAGCCTTCCAAGCTTCAGAAGTTCTTTAAGCGGCCCACACACGCTCAAATTTTTGGTCAAATTTTTTTGTCAAATTATTTGACGGTTTTGACGTTTCGCGCCCCCCTACACGCTCAAACTTCTCATCAAATTTTCATTTTGCTCCCGAGTGTCATCATGGATGCATATACAGCGTTGGCTTGGCTTAGCGTTGAAGAGCACACAGAAACGAAAGAGACGAAAGTGGGCCCAGCAATGGTATTTGTGTCGTGAACGATTTGCTCCTGCTCCAGATCTGCTTGAGTCTTTTATTTTTTTTTTCATTCTTTCGGAAGCTCGTCCGCAGTGAGTTTATTTTGCTTCTTCAGCTCCTCTTTAAGTCCCATCCGGATAATAATCACGGAATTTCTGTAGAAGAGTCTTTATATGCCATATCTTTTTTATTTCTGTCACTATAACAGTACTTGTAATGTTCCAAAGTTGTGGTAAACTTCTATAAACATCAATAAGCTCAAGAAGAAAATTTCTTTTCATGTTTTGTTGGAGCCATGATGACGATGAGCCGCGCACGTCCTCCTCAGATTATGTCTAATCACTAAACTAATTTGCGCAAATTATTGCTAGGTACCGCACCACGCACAAATTATTTGACGTTGGCTCAAAAAATATCTACTGAAATCAGATCAGTAAAAAATTTGACATCAAACCTTTTAGGCCATCAATTACGCCACACGATCAAATTCATGTCAAATAATTTGACAAAAAAAAATTGGACTAAAAATTCGTGCGTGTGTGGGCCGCTTTAGACCTGACGGCGGAGAGAAAAAAGGTCGGGCAGAAAAAGTACGGGCGGACAGACGAAGGAGCACAATAGCTTTCTTTTACAGAAAACTAAAAATACTGAAAGTCAGAAATGGTCGTATAAAGCTTAAAGAAAATCAAGACAATGCTCTTAGTTCGAAATAAAAACGCTAACTAAATGATATGAGCAAAAACGCGTTGACATTTTTTAGGTAGAGAAAATGTTCTACTCGAAATGGGCCTCCTTCCTCGCAGTTCTATAAAAAGAGTCCTTCTGAGAAAACTTCGTCACTCTGAAAGCTCTGACCATAATCTGTTTATTATGATATTGGTCCAGGTTTCGAAAATAGGATAAGTGCGCTAGAGCTCTTTTTTGAATGATCTCTGCATCAACATTAACCGAACTGAATTTGGAAGGAACATTTTATATGAATGAGGACTGTGCATATTATATTTAATATCATTCTGATCTTTAACGATCAAGAATAAGACATTCTTATGCTTATTACTCCATACAAAAATAAGAGGTTAATTTTATACTAACGCAAAATCTTTACAAGTAATTTAGATATATGAATAAATGATCGACATCTACTCTTAATGCTAGTGTTATAAGACCCAAAATATGAAAGCTCTCGTTTCACGGCTCCCAGTGAAAAATTACTTTTTGAGGTTGAAGACACTGATCTTGGAGAGTAATTTTTAAAGAGGAGACGAATGAGCTGGGCGCAAACAACCATGACTAAAAGAATTATGTATGTAATAGAAGGAATTACGGAAACGAGTCTACGTTAAATTTTCTAATGTTTAAATATATCTCTTTTGACATTCGAAAAGTACTGGTGTCAAGTGATAGTTCTTTCTGCTTAAATGTCTTTGGTAATTTATATGCAGATAATTTTTAAAAGTTTTATGTCTAATTACTTTTGTGAAAAATATTTATTGTCTCTTGTTATCATTTTTCCTCTATTTTCCAGATTAGTAAGAGGTATATTTGTCCTTGTTTCCGCTCCAGAACATTCCAGAAACTTGATGCAAATGTTGTCTTACTTAATTCATTTTGGAGCGCAGAGAATTATGCTAGTAACTCAACTTCCCATCAAAATATTCAAAATCATTTTTTGGGAACCATGTTTTCTGAACCCACACAAGCATCTTCAAAGAGCCACAGAACAGCATTTCCACATTATCTTTTAAGCAGAAAAAGAAAAGATTCATCTCGGAACCATTGCAATCTCATTAAATGGAAGGGAGGTTTAAAAAGAGTTCTTCGAGATAACGGTTCCTGCGAGGGGAGATCATTGTATTTTGCAAAGCCATTCTCTTTTCTGTTTCACATTTACTGAAAGTTTCTGTTAGCATAATCTAGTTTCCTTTGATTCGGCGTTCTTGTTTTATGTACAACAGGTAACCTACTCATTTAGAGCGGAAGCGCTCATTTTCCTGGGTCAGGTCTGGTTTCTGAGATATAGTCCATTTCTATTCCAGCATATTTTTCCAAAATATCGCAATTATCCAAGCGTTTATGGGCTTTGTTTTTGCAAAACTGGGTCGTGGGTAACCTCTAATATTATTTTTATTTCTGTTTTTTAGGTCTGGATATGCATAAAAATCATGGATCGGAAGTTTTGAAGCTTCATTCAGTGTTCTTTTTATATAATGTTATTAATTAGATATATATATCTATATATAATATATATAGTTAATATATATATATAATATATATAAATATAAATTATATCTAATATATATATAATATCTATATATCTATATTATATTATATATATATATATATAATAATATATATATATATAGATATAGATATTATATAAATATATCTAGATATATATATATATATTATATATATATATATATTATATATATATAATAATCTACTAATATATATCTTTTTTTTATTATAAATGTTTATATATAATATATTAAATAATATATAATTAATATATATATATATATATATATATATATATATATATATATATATATCTATATATATCTATATCTATATATTTCTATCTATCTTATATAGATATCTATATATATATATATATTCATATATATATATATTATATATTATAAATATATATATAGATATATATATCTACATATTATATATAGATATATATATATCTTCTTAAATATAATATATATATATCTATATATGAATATACTTATATATATATTATAATAATAATATTATATATATATTATATAATATATATATATATATCGATCTTAATATATTTATATATATATAGAATATATATCTATTATATATAAACCATATATTATATATATATATATCTATATATCTATCATTTAATAATAAAAAAGAACACTGAATGAAACTTCCAAAACTTCAAAGCGAAGCTAGACGAGTCCACATTTATGAAAGAATTATTGAAATATTCATGTGTACTGGAGAGTACATATGAATTATTTCATAAAGAAGTGTTCTTAAAAAGATTTTTATGATAATGGTTGTACCGATAAGTTGTTTTTTTTAACAAATGAAGAGTGATTTTATACAGTATGTAGTACACACGACCTCCAAAACCAGTTGGTCCTAAAAAACGACTTTCTGTTTCAAAAAGCCATTCTTGAACGAAAAAACTCACGGATTTTTTTTAAAAGAAAGAAATGTATTAAATATTTAGCAAATATTTTCCACAAACCACTCCTTCACTAATATCCTATAACAACTACAAAATTAAGAATTTTGTTAGCCATAAAGAAAAATTACCACCTTCTTATGAATCGGGAATCGTATACAAAAAAGTATGTCCTCAGTACCATCTAGTGTACGTTGGCTCATCTATTAAAACTGTATTTCAGATTCCATGATCATAAGGGGGTGAGTTGTATAGAACTGGGAGTCTGTTGGCAAAGCCTCCATACTCAGACATAAGGGATCATTGCCGTGAGATTTGTAATATTAATGTAAATGTTGATATTGGTATTTTTTTATTTTCGATTTTATTGTAAATGTTTTAAATATATATATATATATATATATATATATATATATATATATATATATATATATATATATATATATATATATAATATTTGTGTGTGTGTTTCTGTGTTTGTGGGGGGAGGTGGGGGGTACGACGTTAAACGGCATTGCGCCTTTTTTTAACCTAAGTAATACAGCATGCACGTGATGTCAAGTCTGCTAACTGGAGTCACAACGGAAGAATCGCTGCGCACCGATAAGGTCTGTCTGTCTCTCTGTACAACTGTGTGTCTATGCAGTTGAATGTGTTTGTTTTATTTATTCTCGTCCATCATTTTGAAAGGATTTAATGTCAACATATTTCCAGCGTAATGTGGCATCAATCGTAATACATATCTAATTAGTGCGAATAAATAACTCTATCAACTTGATTTACAGTGCTATTGGAATCAAATTATTAGGTTATTGCCAAAGGAATATGAATATTTCATGATCTAAAATTAGCATTGATTTCAAGCTATTTCTGTATAGCTTATGGAATAATGAAAGCGAGAGATGACTAACATAACATAAAGTTATTTTGCATACGATAGAAGAAAGGGCCAATATTTATGCGCATGAATATGTGAAGGAAGACTGTCTTTGTGGGTGTAAAATGTATGTTTTTGTGTAGACCCCATGTATTATTCGAAAGCATTTGCTGGTAACTACAGTAGTGTCTGCATTAATATTTTTACACTTTCTATTTTCCTATTCGGTTGTCATACTTCTGAAGATGGTGATGTCTGGAGGGTGGCTGTGTATTTCACGAATGAACGTAAATATATATGTTTTTCTAATACTACATACCTATTCTGAGCACAGGTTAAAACCTCGGCTTCTTGAGTAATAGGGAAGATGAAAGCTTGAGAGTTATGTAATCATTTGGTAATAAAACCAGGGTGGTTTTTTGGTATTCGAGAAAAGATTATGATATTGAGCAAGTAGACTTCTTCTTGAAGTGATGACACCGCAGGTCAGCAATGGAGTCGAGGCTGCTGTTATTTATGGGGTTCTGAGCGACCGCTTCTTTTTGCTTAAGTGGTTTTTGTTTGACTGCGCATCTGGTCTACTTTTATCATTTCTTTGCTAATTATGTATTGCTGATGAGAGTTCCTATGCTCCTTCTCTGGTTAATGATAATTGGATTGGGATTATGCAAAGCAGAGAGACGCCCAGGAGTTAGAAATCAAGTTGGTCACAAGGCCACTCTCAGACAAACGGAGCGATCTTGCAAATGAATGATGACAAGATCTAGAGAGTATAGGAGGTCTGCTCACGCGCAGCTTTATCTGAGGTAGAGGATTAAACGGCTACGCGCGTGACGTAACAACAACCACAGTCAGGCTCCTTTACCTATAGAAAATTCCTTATTTGGCCCTTAGTTCCCCCCCCTTTTTTTATTAAATACTCTAAGCTATTCGAGAATTAAAGTAATAGTTAGATAAAGATTTTTCACTCTACTATAACATTAAAGATTATAGATAACCTACCTTTGTTTTTTTCTTTTTTTCTTTATCAAATAATATCTTATGTTAAGGAAAATAATATTCAGATAAAAAAACTGTATTTTATTATGTTAAAACAAATAATCATTAGGGAGTTGTAAAGAACATTCTAAACCTTCTATATATATATATATATATATATATATATATATATATATATATATATATATATATATATATATCTATATATATATATATATATATATATATATAATATATATATATATATATATATATATATATATATATATATATATATATATATATATATATATATATATATATATATATATATATATATATATATATATACATACATACATACATACACACACACACACACACACACACACACACATATATATATATATATATATATATATATATATATATATATATATATATATATATATATATATATATTAAATTATATAAACTTAACATATCTCCATAAAATGGCCTTTTCGTACATATTTTAACATGTTACTAGTTATGTTGCTAATTTTTTCATCTTATTCACCACTTTTCTGGAACAACTATGTCTATTTAAATTTCGAATTCTAAAAAATATACGGCAACGAAAAATATTTTATAACTTTTGAAGGTAATTGGATGTAACTGCTATTTATATCCGCTAATTTAATGATGGCTCCTTTTCCTGTTGTTGAACATTTTTCCCCCCATGGTGAAAATCGAACATCTTATCCATACATTTTAAATGTTCAAGAAACTAGTCACTAGGTTTCATTAATCTACCCTCTCTAATACTTATGGCACCAATCCATATGTCATCACACTTTGTCACTTTTGCTCCTAAATATTTCATACTGTGGAAACTTGCGGAGCAATGAAACCGCCCACATATCGCAAACCTTCTTTTTCTATGGCATCTTCCGATGTTTGTTCTTCGACTTCAATGGTCTTTGAAAATGCTGCTAAACTGAGCTCTTTCTGAAGAGAATTTTCTTCGTCTTCGAAAGATGCGCCTTGCTTGTCAGGGATATTGGAAAATGCGCCGAATGTTTCACTGTTGCAGTTTTCAACGTTGTTCTTTGAGCTTACAAGTGTCTTTTCCTAAAAGTTGGGCTCTGAGACGATATTAAAATGCAACTGATGATGGGTGCTGATAGCACGCTCCCGTTTGCCTTATGCAACCAAAAAGAAGTGCTCCAATCCCTCCTGATTTAGTTGAACAAAGATGAGAAGGATATAACTAGACCTTTTTCAGAAAAGGATAGAACACTTTACTTTTCACCACTTTCATTTCTTTACTCAAGTCTTGCAAGATTTTGTCTTGCGTTTCCAGGTTTAGTTCTTAAGCATTTCGTGATGATTTTCTATCTATTGACACTCAAGAATGAAACAAACCAAACCACTTATCAACAAGCCGAATGAACTGGCTTATACTTTTCCAGTCCTTTTCTTCAAATTTACGTTGGTTGCCGAAGTGATCAATAGATTTATAGGTAGTTTCGGACAGCAACTGCACGACATGTTTAACTCTCATTTGTTGTATGACTATAACATTTACATGATTTTCGAAAGTTATATGCTGTCCGAAGATCTCTTTTGCTCCTCTTTATTAGCTCTCTAAATGGACCAATGTGAGCGTACGTACCACCCACAAACATAAATTCATGGTAAAAAAATTATTTCTAATAAGCTTTACTACGTGGGGAGCATCTGTAAAACACATGTATCTCCCTGATGTTGTCCATTGGATCAATAAATGATACGTTATCCATATCAATACCTAATGAATTCCATAATTTAACATTTGTTGGCCCTAAGTCGTTAACCATACTTACAACATGATATCTAGACTTTTTTAAACCTTAATAATTAACTCAAAAAGTAGATTCGTAGATATTTCTGTATTAAAATTATAATATTTCCAGGATTTCACGAGACCTCTTATCAACACACATTGCACGTTAGAACTAGGCGCATACAAGTATCTGTACCTTTGTCATTACTCCACATTTTTGCTATACTTCATTCGTCAAATGAAATTATTCACACACGCTCAATTTTCGTCATTACCTCTTTACATTTTCTTCATGGGAATTTATTCAACAGAAAAAACACAAGAATGTTTTCTCTTCATTTGAAGGTACAAAGGATTATGGTGAGGCGATTTCCTCCTAAAGCTCTCCTCCTGGTTGTCGAGGAGACTTATGCAAATGCCGCCCTTTCAGACTAAATTTGGAATCTAATAAAACGAACTAGATTTAATATATCGGTGTAATACGCCGCACATATAGCTGTAGTACGGGACATATAATGACCCATTTTAGTTATCCGAGAAGAAAAACACTGTGCCGGCTTTGTCTGTCAGTCCTCACTTTTTCTGCCCACAGCCAGATCTTAAAAACCGCTGAGGCTAGAGGGCTGCAAACTGGTATGTTGATCATCCACCCTCCAATCATCAAACATACCAAATTGCAGCCTTGTAACCTCAGTAGTTTTTTTTTTTTTATTCACGTTTAGAGTTAGCCATAATCGGGCATATGGCAACTATATAGGCCAGGCCAACACCTTGCCGTGGTTAAAGTTTCAAGGACCGCGGCTCATAAAGCATTATACTAAGACCACCAAATGAGTGATCTACTTTCGATGGCCATGATTATACGATGTACAGAAAACTTCGGCATATTTTTTGCTTGTTTCTTTTTTCGTTTCCTTTGCACAGAAAACCTGCGTTTCATTGTTGTTGACTTACTTTTTTTTTTTAACTTGATGTTTCCATGAGAATAATATTCATCGACTTGTCCATTCATATCCACTACTTATTCAGGGAAAATGTCTTCATTATAAAACATCAGTTCGGATAAAGGCATTATTGTGCAAAAGTCTAACTCTTCCTACATGAGCTGATCTGGCTTCGACAAAGAATTTCATGTCAACCAGTAACGCAACCTTAGAAGTTTTGAATCCTGTTGAATGGAGACGCTGTTCTCATCACGCACAAGTAAATGTCAAGAAAAAGGTTCAGACTCCAATCTCAACAAGAGGGTTTGCAGCCATACATGATCCGCCTTGAAACCTTGCAGGTGGAAAATAGATTATAAACGGGATCCTTTCTGCCTTTTCTTGGGCACCAACTTAGTGGAAGAATGTCACCTGGAGAGAAGTCCTAATCTGGATGGAAAGAAAATGTGTCTGCAAAAACTTATTGATGATCAACTAACTATGAAAATGGGGGATTACCTGTGATCAGGTTACCATGAAGTGCTGCACTTAGTCTTTAAATTCATGACGCTTCTTCGTCGAGTAAGAAACTAACAATTAACATTAACCTTGCCAAGGATTTGAACATCCCGAGGAAACACCCTGGGAAAAAGTGATTGACGGATCAGCTCGGGCAAACACGATTGGCGACACAGGTCCAGAACAGGAAAGCAGAGATGCCTTTGTTAAGAACCGTGAAGCGTAGCTAGTTATGGGTTCTGTATATCAGGAAAGAGTTTATAAGCCAAATAAAGAAAATAAGACGGAAAATAGAATGCAGTCTATGTTTAAACATAAAAAAAGTCATTACATACAGAACCGCACACCATATACTTACAAATATAAGAGCTGTTCAACTTACATTGATTTGTAGCCACTGCTGATCTTTAGTATACGCTAGACATAACAGTGAACCAAGAACGTAACCATGTGAATCTCCAGACACAATAAGGTCTTTGTTCACTAAAGCTTCCAGCAACAGCGAGTTGTTGCTGCCTACCTGTAAGGAAATCTTGAAACATACCTAAAAAATAGCCCCTCACTCCAGGATTCTGAGATTTATACATGCAAGTACCTTGTGAATCATTAAATCGAAAGCAGCACTAAAATCTAATTGAATTACTCTGTACTCAAAACCCTTATCAAGGTTATTTAGTAAATGACATGTCAAATCTAGATCATCGTAGAAAATAAAGTATTGCAAGAGACTATAACAAATTAGGTTTTTATAATTAGACTATTCAGCAGCAGTGACTGAATCTTGACAGAGAGAGAGAGAGAGAGAGAGAGAGAGAGAGAGAGAGAGAGAGAGAGAGAGAGAAGAACATTCTTTGCAGGAGTCCCTCTCGAAGCATCATCAGAATAACAAATTTCAACATATATTTTAGAGCAACAAGTTATTTGCAACACAGGTTATCTTTAAGTGATGTCATCAGAATAAAATAAACAATTACATTTGAGTTTCCTCTTTTTATTTCTGAAAAGGAATTTATTTGTTTTTTAAACCCCCAAACCTTTAGGTGTGCGGTATCTTAGAGAAGAGAGGATCACGAATCGTATTATGTACAAAATAAGAGTTTAAGGCTGAAATCCTGAACGATTTATGTGAAGGAATAAATTAGGAAATAGATAGCAGGTTTTATCGACTATTTTTATACACACATACACACACACACACACACACACACATATATATATATATATATATATATATATATATATATATATATATATATATGTATATATCATTCAATGTAAATTCATTCTTGGCATATTAATCAATAAAAGGAATTACATAGTTAGCTTGTTTATAGTCACGAGCTTTAAATATAGAGAGAACCTATACGACCTGTTCTTTTTCTACATATAAGACTTATAAAAAAATTAGCTTAAAACATATAAACTCCTTTTTATATATAATATATATATATATATATATATATATATATATATATATATATATATATAATATATATAATATATATATATAAAATCCTTTGACAGGATTCATATGTAGTTCTTAACTGTTTATGTTTGCTCCATTCTTCTCATTGACGACCACTTCAAGGAAACTTATTCCCCTTGCTCTATACAGCCAAGGATTAGATATGATAACTTGCAGCCTTTTCACTCTCTCTTTCATTCCCTTTCTTCGTGTCTGCTTGCATGTCTATCCGCCTTCCTGTCCTTCCTTCTGTCTTTCTCCAGCTACCAACAAATAGCTTTGTTGGGAATATGTGAATATTTTCAACGTCTCAGGTCCGGCACAGCAAATGAGGCTTCACATATTACTACCTAGAGTTCAAAGCATCTGGCTTAGCAAAGTGAAACATGAGGAATAGAAGATACTCAGAACGCCCATTTATTATTATTATTATTATTATTATTATATTATTATTATTATTATTATTATTATTATTATTATTATTATTATTATTATTATTATTATTATCCAATTCGACTGGGTGGTTTTCATAGTGTTGGGTTCGTGGGTTGCATCATGCCCGTCTTAGGAATCCATTGCTGAATTGCATGTAATCTGATTTTTAATATGTATAATTTTTTTAATGTTTTTACTATTATTCTTGATATTAATACTATAATTATCATTATTATGAATACTATTTCTTATACTTCTTCAGCAACTGTGAGGATATTGCCAATTTATCATATGTTTTTATCATGGATATCATGTTTCTAGATTGTGTATGTTGTCTCTACTTTGTATATTCCAAGTGAAATAGTATTGTGAATGTAATATGAGCACAATTGTGAATGCAATTCATTAACTTACATATGAATACACTGTTTTGCTACATTGTTGAAAGGGTAGCATAATGTCATTTCAAAAGTGTGTCGGAACATTTTTTTGTAGTCGTCATCATTTGCTCGTACTGAGACAGTAGTGGGTTTTGGAATGTACGATGCATCACGTTTTGGATAGCGGATGTTGAAGACAGCAGATTGAAACTCTGCTACCAAAGGGCAGAGAGATCGCGTGTGTCTGGTCACGGGTGGAAGTAGGTATACTTTTGATCTAGTTTTAGTTAGATATTATGGGTAGGGATATTAGCTGTACTACATACATGAATGACGTCACGAACTGTCCCTGTATAATGAACTTATTACGTGTCAATGACGCCATTTAGAGGGAGTGGATTACGAGCATGTTTGTTCATTCGTATGTCATTTTTCACCCTTCTGAGGGTTTTCGATGGAATTTTAATTTTTTTTCACTATATATCGAACCTTACAAGCACAAATGAGAGGTGGCATGAAAGACCACAAGAGAATCTGAAACATGGCCATGGAGGAGAAGTAAATCCAGTGTCGATGTAATGAACCCCATTGTTTCATATTTTATTGATACTATTATTATTTCATCCATGATGTGTGTATTAATGAGGATTATGTTTTTTTTGACAGGAACTCTGTCGGCCTTGTGAGCCGAACGATTACCAATTATGACAAGCCCTTGTTGTGTAATTACAAAATGAAGAGACTGCTTTGTACTATGTGACTTTTTCTAATTTGTGTAGAGAACCTATCTAGGTTCGATGAGGGATGTTATATTTTCTCTTTTATTATTACTTAAGTTGACCAGGTCTTGCTTTTATTAAACACAGTCCGTTTTCTATGCATCTAGTTCAATTGCGAAATCTTGTTTTTCAATTAGTTTAATTTATCCGATTTTCTGGTAGTTATGGATCTGATTTAACGGACTTATGTATCTAAGGTCTGTGAGTTGCGTTGAGGATGAGAGAGAGAGAGAGAGAGACGAGAGAGAGAAGAGAGAGAGAGAGAGAGAGCAGAGAGACTCAGTGGTCCCGCTCGAGTCAAAGTTACCATTCTTAATTTATAAGGGGTTTGATCCCATATAACGCATGTCTATGGCCTTGAGCTAAAGTTTATTATTATTATTATTATTATTATTATTATTATTATTATTATTATTATTATTATTTTGTTAAAAGTAATGGCTACTTCAGCAGCGTTACACTTGTAGAGATTCTTATCTATTTTGCGTATAGCGGCTTTTTCCTTGCTACTTAAACAGGCTCGTAGAGCGCCTATGAAGGTCATGGTCATATACAGGGTCAAAATAGGTGTATATATTTGAATTTTACAGATAAAACTATGATACCATAGTCATCAAAGTCATTAACGATTTTCTCTCTCTCTCTCTCTCTCTCTCTCTCTCTCTCTCTCTCTCTCTCTCTCTTTCTTAAAGCAAGCTTTCGTCTGGAGCTACCAGACATCCTCGGGCTGGGAAGCTGAGGGTGGACTGATCTTGGTGTGTTGTTGTTGTTGTTGTTGTTGAAGATTAAGCTGGCCTTATGCCAGCACGGGCTATAGCTATAAGCAGCCCGTAGGTCATTTGAATTTTGTGCAGGTGGTTAAGGTGATTTTAAGGATATGTGGCGAACCTTTATTCATGATATCAATGGGATATGCAGATGTGATGGTATGATTTGCAGAGGAAAGGAAAAGGTGAACAGGCAAGGTTACAAACCCCTTTAAACCCTAAGGTACCCATTAGTAGAAGATAAAGATCGATAGTAGCGAGTCCTGGCGAGTCAGAGATGGCCAGTAAGGAAATCGAAAAATTTATAGTCGTAGAAAAACGGAAAAAAAAGCACATTAATCTACGGAGGTCAAGAACCACATTTCATTATTTGTATAATAGAAAGCGCCGATCGTTAGTAATAGAGAATCGACGAGAGAAAAACGAAATGTTATCAGTTTTAGGAATAGCAAAACAAAAGTAAACAAACAGCTTAAGCGGTAGTTAGAGTGACAGTTGAAATATTCGGTCGTTAGACGTGAGGCGACCAAAAATGGAGGGGAAGGGAAGATTTATTTAGTAGTAGAAAAAGCAGTTATTGCTATAAACAGCAATTTTCGTGAACGGTCGAATTTCTACGTCGGAGTTCTGAACCGGTATTCTTTTGCGAGGAGATCGTCTGGAAGGCTGATTTCCAAGTCCAGGGCCTCGTTGAAGATCTCAGAAAATCAGTTGATGATTATAATGTTTGCCTTTTTTAGAGAGAGCTCTTTGGATAATTGCTTGAAGTTCTTCGTAGGTCAGCAGGATCTTTTTAATGTCGTATTTTCCTACGAGGATGAAGGTGCTTCCGACGCAGCTGTCTCTCTTATCCATGATCTCTGTCTGTGTTCCTGCTTCATTATACGTGACGGGAGCTGCAGCCGATATCTCGGTCTGCATTTCTTCAACAGCTGTATCTTCTTCTGTCTGAGTTCCTGCTTCGACACGAGCAGGAATCGGCATCGTCGGCGGTGTAAAGGCTTGGGGTATAACCTGAGGGGTTGGGGGAATTAACTGAGGGGTTGAGGGAGTAACCTTAGGGGTTCGGGGGGATGGAAGGGGTTTGGGAACTGGAGGTTGGAGGGAAGGAAAGGATGATGGGTTTGGGATATAATGGCGTGTTTTGGGTTGATTGAAAGGATGAGGTGTTTGTGGTGGAGGAGGTAGGTTGGTCCTTGGGTCGATTCTTGGTTCGGTTGGAGGTCGTCTTGGGGGCGGATGGCGCTCTTGAGGTCTTGCAGGTGGTGGAGGTATGCCCTTTATCCTCCAAATCTTCTCCAGTCTCACAGGGCATCCTCTGAACCATGCATGGTGCGACTGGTGACAGTTGGGGCATCGGGCAACAGTGTGGCCCTTTGCTTTAAATTTTTGGAGGCAAACATCAGTCTCGTGTCTCTGACTGCAGATTCTGCAGACGTGGTGGGAAGTACATTCTCGCCTGTGGTGTCCGTACTTCTGGCACTTGAAACATCTTAGTGGTTCAGGAACAAAGGCTTCTGTGTGGTAGGTGCCAAGGATTCCGAGATCGATGAAGGGAGGGGATATACCCTTAAATGTAGCCTCCACCTCAGGTTTCCTCTGTCGTTGTTGCGTCCTTCTTTACTGTGCATCTTGTTGCACTCAGGATATTTGGTAGCTGGAGAATTCTTTCGATGGGAATGTATTTCGGGACTCTGCAAATCATCCCTTTCATGATTTTATCTGCAGGATCTAGCAGAAGGCAGGAGGGGTCGTTGCTGAGGAGGTTGGCAGAATGCTGGTCTTTCGGGGAAATTATGAATTCCCCTTTCAGATTCAGTCTAGCATGTAGTTTCGCTTCGGGGTGTTGTTTCTCTAAGGCCAAAACAGCTGCATATGACGTTTTGCCTTGCGTTCCTAATACCTTGAACTTGGGGAGAGTTGAGAGGTTGTTTGCAGGGGTCGATGTCGGTGTTGAAGTCGAGGGCCAGAGACGTTAACAATGGTATTCAGGGCTTTCTTGCGCTTCTTCTGGACCATCTGGAAGCCCTGCTCGTCAGGGGTAGGCAGGTCCACCAGCGAAGGGTCGGGGGACGTCGGTCGCTTCTCTGCCATGAGGAGAAGAGCTCGAACAAAAATACCTTGTTTGGAAGTCTATAAATAACAGCAGAGGTGTTACGCAAGACGCTTGGTGTGGTGTCCGTCCTCCTTATATCTATGGTTGACAGCAGGGGGTCTGCCCCATGCTTGTCTCCTATTGGCTGGTGGCGGTGAGTCTTCGTTTTCATTGGTTGCCTGAGCCAGGTCTCAAGCATTTTCTTTGAGCCGATGGTTGCGATGCTGCAGATCCTGCAGCCGTCTGGACCTCCTGAGCGGCGCTGTAACATTGATGGGCATTGCACTACACGTGGGATGTCACGGCTAATTTTGATTTCCGTCGGCTGCAGAAGTACCTCGTTCGGGGCGTTGTCTTCCGTGGAGTTGTCGTGATCAGTGTGTCATTGTTGGTGGCAGGTCTTCTCATACTCGTAGGGAGAAGAAATTCTTCCTGCGTCGTATTCAGGTTATGTTTTATTTGTTGGATGATGAGCGCCTCCAGCATGTGCAAACCGACGGGCATCAAGGGCCTTCCGATGATTTTCGTGTTCTGTATGATGACATCCCAGGATATGACCTCCGATGTTTGGTGCGGGCATGATTCTTGATAGACCCCTCTGGGCGTGGGCATGGGAATCTCTTCGACAGGTGCATGGTAGTCATACCTATGTAGGCCACTGCATTCTCGGACTGTGCATGTATACTGGTACACTACATGCGTCTGCTTCAGGGGGTTCTCGTACCTGTGAAGAGGGTTATTTTTCATAATAAGGTCGCGCGTCCTCCAATTCTGGTAATTTATGATTAAATCGATATTCTTGGTGTCGTCAGTCGGGGATACATTTTTCAGAAATAATTTTCTTAATGGAGTCCTCTTCTTCACGGTAATGGGAACTCATGAATGCTTTGTAGTGCAGCTTGATAGTATCCTGGGGCGGGGCTGTGGGCTCTCACTACCGTACCATTTCTCCAGGGCTCTGCGGACTTCCTTCCTGATTAATTTATTTGAGTACCTGTTATTCACAAGTACTTGGGAGGCGCGGTCGAGTTCCTGGTGAGTGTCCTGCTAGGTCGAGCAGTGAGAGGGCCCTCCTGACCCTGACGATGGCCCTGACGGTGGTGCTTTTGAATCTGGAGGGGCGCTCGCTGTCTCCATTGAGGCAAAGTCCTAGATTGGTCTTCTTTGAGTAGACTGAAGTACGGAGACCGTCTTCCGTCTTGCTTACAAGGACGTCGAGGAAGGGGAGCCGATCGTCGGAGCTGTGTTCGACTGTGTAATTCAGCACATTGCACTGCTGAAATGCTTGACGGAGGGCTTTCTACCCTCATCCTCGCGTCGGCTTGCACAAAGATGTAGTCAATATAATGTCCGTATCTGTGGGGTTGCTGCATCCTGGTGAAGACCCATTCCTCCACGGTACCCATATAAAAGTTAGTGAAGAGGACCCCCAGTGGGGAGCCCATCGCCAGGCCGTCCTTCTGGCGGAACATCTGGCCACAGTGGGTGGAGAAAGGGGCCATCTTCGTGCAGATCTCCAGCAGTGTATGGAGCGAGGCTTCCGGTATGTTGAGGGGCGCTGTCAACTGATTACTGTAGACACGATCAAGGATTATATCTTTGGTTTTGTCATCAGGCACGTTCGTAAATTGGGACTCCACGTCACGGCGATTCGATAATCCTGGTACCAGGGGTGTCCTTGATGGCTTCTAAGAATTCTGCCAAAGACTGCAGGCTGTACTGACTCGGGGACGTAAGGGGAGTCAAAATTTGGTTGAGGCGTTTAGCCAAGGTGTACATAGGGGCGGGCGTCTGGCTGATGATAGGCTAGAGGGGGTTTCCTTGTTTATGGGTTTTTACATAACCCATATAAATACCCATGGCTGTAGTCTCCTTGTATGGGCGGGAGGTGCAAAGCATTTGTCGCAGTATTCACTGCGCTGATGACTCCATTAGCCTCACTCTTGATATTGTCTGTCGGGTTCCTCGTCATTTGCTTGAACTTACTCTCGTCAGACAAAATAGCATCCAGCTTCTCGTGATATTCAGCAGTATCAATCAAGACGAAGGCTGCTGTCTTCTCAGTGCGTCGCACTGTGATATTCACTTTCTCCTTCAGTTCCTTCGCGCTTTTTCATCTCCTTGGTGAGGATCCCGCTGGAGTTTGAGCCCCATCTCTGTAAGAGCTTCAGCAAGTAGGAGGGGTTGAAGGGTGTTGGTAGTTCTCACGTAGCTCGGGCTTCAAGTTACTGGATGGAGTCAGGAGCAACTCGATTTCGAGTCTCTTGTCATGAGGCCTGGGTCTCGAAATGAAGTGGCAATAGAGACCCAGCTTCAGTAGGGTGTCTTGATCGGGAGTGGGTCGTAATCAGTAAGGTTAATGTAGCCTTGGGTTCGTTCAGGGATGCAGAGTTTGCTGCCGTTCATGGAGATGAGCTTGCACAGGGCACCCACCTCCATTCGCTTCTTTGTGTCATCCTCCTGAAGGACCTCGGAAGGCGACGGCATCTCTCGATGTTCCCAGGGTATGTTGGTTCCTCTCCTGCAGGGTGTCTTCTTCAGCAGGCTGTGTCACGTTCAGGATTTTCAAATTCGGTGTCGTCCAGTCCATGACTACCTTCTTCTTGAAGGGCTCCAGGACGTACTGCTATAGGTTCCTCTCTTACTCTGCTGGTGTCGGGGGCTGCTCTCTCGCCCTCCCCTCTCCTGCTGCAGTCTCTTGGTCTCGTTCTGGAGGGCAAGCCGTTCGGTTGTCTTGATCGCTATTTGCTGCTGTAGGAGGGATTTTTCTAAATCTCCTGGTGTCCTCATTACTTCTTGCTGATGGGTCGTATAGCCCATTTCTTCGAGCCGATGGTTGCGATGCTGCAGATCCTGCAGCCATCTGGACCTCTTAGTGGTGTTGTAACGTTGATGGGCATTGCGCTACGCTGTGGGACATCACGGCTAATTTGATTTCCATCGGCTACAGGAGTACCTCGCTCAGGGGGGTTGTCTTCCGTGGAGTTGTCGTGATCAGTGGTGTCATTGTTGGTGGCAGGTGTTTCTCATACTCATAGGGAGGAGAAATTCTTCCTGCATCGTATTCAGTGTAGGTTTTATGTGCTGGATGAGTACTGGGAGGCGCGGTCAAGTTCCTGGTGAGTGTCCTGCCAGGTCGGGCAGCGGGAGAGGGCCCTCCTGACGAAGGCCCTGACGGCGGTGCTTTTGAATCTGGCGGGGCACTCACTTACAAGGACGTCGAGCGAGGGGAGCTGATCGTCAGAGCTGAGTTCGACTGTGTAATTCAGCACACTGCACTGCTGAAATGCTTGATGGAGCGCTTCTCTGTAAGAGCTTCAGCAGGTAGGAGGGGTTGAAGGGCGTCGGTAGTTCCCATGATGCTCCGGGCTTCGAGTTGCTGGATGGAGTCTAGGAGCAACTCGATTTGAGTCTCTTGATATGATGCCTTGGTTAGGAGGGCCCTCTCCCACTGCTGACCTGGCAGGACACTCACCAGGAACTCGACCAGGCCTCCCAAGTACTTGTGAATAACGGGTACTCAAATAAATTAATCAGCAAGGAAGTCCTCACAGCCCTGGAGAAATGGTACAGTAGTGAGAGCCCACAGCCCCGCCCCCAGGATAACATCAAGCTGTACTACAAAGCATTCTTGAGTTCCCATTACTGTGAAGAAGAGGACTCCATTAAGAAAATTATTTTTGAAAATGTATCCCCGACTGACGACAACAAGAATATTGAGTTAATTATATATTACCAGAATCGGAGGAAGCGCGACCTTATTATGAAAAATAACCTCTCCACAGGTATGAGAACCCCTGAAGCAGACGTATGTAGTGTACCAGTATACATGCCCAGCCCGTGAATGCAGCGACGCCTACGTAGGTATGACTACCATGCACCAATAGGAGACAAGCATGGGGCAGACCCCCTGCTGTCAACTAAAGATATAATGGGACGGACACCACACCAAGATCAGTCCACCCTCAGCTTCCCAGTCCGAGGATGTCTGGCAGCTCCAGACGAAAGCTCGCTTTAAGAAAGAAGAAGAGAGAGAGAGAGAGAGAGAGAGAGAAAAATCGTTAATGACTTTGATGACTATGGTATTATAGTTTATCAGTAGGAATTCAAATATATACATCTTTTTTGACTCTGTATTTGACCATGACCTCCATAGGCGCTCTACTAGCCTGTTTAAGTAGCAAGGAAAAGCCGCCTATTCGCAAAATAGATAAGAAATCTCTACAAGTGTAACGCTGCTGAAGTAGACATTACTTTTCAATAAAGTATGCTTGAGGAGAGGGTCTGTTTCCTTGAGTATATTATTGTTATTATTATTATTTAGTTTTCCTAAACTGACAATGAATGTTTTTTGCTTGACGATGAAAATTTGACTTGTTTTTCAGCCTAAACCGTGTAACTCGAAAGCTTGCGTGCGTGTACGTCAATACAACCGTGTAAAAGAGGGAGAAAGATGTATAATGGTCAGCAACAAAAAAGCTGAGTTTATTCATCCGAGAAAAGATGAATGCAGGTACTTCGTCGTTACGAGGAAGCATTAGGTAAAATTCCATGCAGATCTGTTATTCCATGCTCGTCTCGGAGTTCCCGAACTTCTTAAATCTTGACAGGAGTCGGAAAGATTCAGCTCAGTTAGTTTTCTGTAAAAGAAAACTATTATGCGGCTTTGTCTGTCCGTCCGCCCTTAGATCTTAAAAGCTACCGAGGCAAGAAGACTGCAAATTGGTATGTTGATCATCCACCCTCAAATCATCAACCATTCAGAATTGCAGCCATCTATCCTCAGTAGTTTCCATTATATTTAAGGTTAAACTGAGCCATGGTCTTGCTTCTGACAATGATATGGATAGGCCACCACCGGGCCGTTATTAAAGTTTCATGGGTCGTGCACACACGCATTGTTAATTTGACAATTAACAATGGTTATCACTGCACTTTCCTAGCTAATGCCTAACCAATAGAAACGTGTCGTCTCGCAGATAATATACGCTAATGAGAACACAGCAAAAAAAAATGCACTAGTGGCAACAAGCCTTCCCCAAGCAATGAATAAAATTGTAAACGTTCTTGTTATCACTGCGTTTGAACACTTAGGAATAATAATAAATCATAAGGGTAAAATTACAATATAAGAATAAAGTACTTACAGTTGTGTAGTGCTGTTCACGGGTGCCAAAGATGCGAAAAAAATAAAAGGGGTTTCACAATAAAGGTTAGTTTCTCTCTCAAACTTTCTTACTAGTCAGTGGGTAAGGATGCTACTTAATCAGAGATTAATAAAGGCTTTAATTTTTCATGCGATGCTGGCCAAGGTCGTCATCTTTTACGTACGTGGCTGGGTGAGGTTTATCATTTACTCTAGAATCAACTGACATCTGATAAGACTGGGTGACAGGAAAGTAACAAAAGAGAAAAGGGAGGGATGGATGGATGGATTATGAAATTTAGGGACAAGCCCAAGCACTGGGACCTATAAGGTCATTCAGCGCCGAGAAAAGGGAGGGAAAAAGGTATTCAAAATGATGGATTTAAGGGATATGCAGTTGCATTTAACTAAGATTATTATTTTGTCACTCAGAAAAATTTTGCACAAGAGCTGAAGGCACTAGATCTGTGGTACTGCGGTTACGTTAATTAACAAAAAAAAGATAGTGCCACTATGAAAACCCAGAAAATGTAAGTCCCTATTTATGAAGAACCCGGCATTTAAAGGAATAAAATTGTTGTTATTATTCAACAATCATTAAATAATTAGTTATCAGCAGCTCTTCATCTTTCACCCTGGGACTTGGAAATGGATGGCTGTATGGATCACTTTGGCACCGTAGAACATGAGTGAGGTACTCAACGTCTGGTGTTCTCCTAATTCTGCAAATTAAGGATGCACTGTAATTCTGATCTAAAATGTGATTTATGTAATTGGGATTTGCATAAGGCAGAGAATGTAAGTAACTTAACACCGTCACGAAAATAGCAAGATAAATGAACACTTCTTGATACAACTCACAAATATTTCTTCAACTCACTTATTCTCTGAAGGAGATGCAATGGGAAATTTTAGTTGATTATATGAGAGCAGACAGTATTTTGATGAAGGGAAATTGTGCGTCAAACAGATCAAAAAACTAAACGCACCTTTTCTTTGACAATTGGAGTCTTGAGTAAGCCGGAACGCGGGTAATGAGCCTAGGGGAACAAAAAAGTCTCAACTCAGGACAGTGATAAGAAGGGTTGGGTTGTGACCAGGAAATCACCCCAGTGTAATCTTTTTTTTTTTTTTTTTTATTAAAATCTTATTACAATTATCAATTAATATTTATTTACAAAATTTTCAGAATTATATCAATAATATTACATTAAGTACATCAATTATATGAATTCAAAATATTATTCACATACTTACTGTGAATTGTTTTCCAAGTTCATATGCATTGATAATACCCATCTTGTGTACTTTATTTTACATTTTAATATTGAAATTATTTGACTTTGTAACACCTCTTCTCTGCTGTACCACAAAACAATTTACATACTCAATAATAAGTATACTTAATGTATTGTTCTTCTTTTCTTTATAATCGAAATCCAACATCAATACTTTTATTGGATACTGAACTTTTATATCACATACTTCTTCAATGAAATTCTGGAACCACATCCAAATATTTTTAACATATTTACAAAAATAGACAATATGCAGATGATTTTCATTTTCCATACATTTATTGCAAAAATTATTATCAGCAATATTCAATATCTTCAGTCTTTCCTTAGTAGCCAAAGATTCATACAAAAAAAAAATCTATACATAATACTTCTTTGATAGGGGGTCAACGAATTTGCATACAAGTTACTCCCATATATTTCTACCCCAATTAGCAACGGGTTAAATTCTCTCAATTAACCAAATGGGCTTATGGGTTGGCATCAAATACTGATAAATATTCTACTTTTGACGTATGGAAAATTAGGCATTCTTATAATTTCCTTACATTACCAATAATGATATTATAAAAAGGAGTAGCAACATAAGACATATTAAGGCAATCTTCTACAACCCACAACAAATTTATTCTAATGCATGTGTAATATGAAGGCTAATTCTCGTCCATAACTATCAGATAACATAATATTCAAGAATGTACTTGTTAAAATAGCTGCTGCTTTATAAAACACATTAATAACCCAATACCACCTTCTGTTTTTGGCAGATACAAGGAATCCCTTTTAATTGGTTTGGTAAGTTCCACACCACAAATACCGGAAAACAGATGTTCTATAATTTTTGCTTTCTCTTTCCCTAATGGAAATACATGACACATGTACCAGACTTTACTTAAAATAAGGGCATTTACAATAATAGACTTTTGATATAAAGACAAGTATCGAGTCGAAAGCATATTTATTTTTACCTTAACTTTATTGATTAAAGCATCCAGTTCTCATCTACCATTTCCTTATAATCATGGTTATCATATGCCTAATACCATACACTTATTTTTCTGTTGTATCCAATTCAAGTGGCCATACATTTTGTTCTTCCAATTACCTAAACCATGACACAAGTCTTATCTCTATTTAGTTCTGCACAAGTAGCTAGCTCAAATTGCTTTATAATACTAAAAACTACTTTAATACTTCTTTCTTTACTAACAAAAAACTGAGCTGTCATCAGCAAAACCTACAACAGAACACTGGAACCCATTAGGGAGGTTCACTGGCACAATTTCAATTGCTTTGGTTTAATTGTTCTGTATAAAGATTCTTGAAACAATATATATGCTATCATTGACATCGGACATCCTTGCCTTATGGATTCTCTCAACAGGAAAAAAAGCCGCTAAACAATCCCATTTACACAAACTGCACTTAAAGCATCCAGTATAATAACATTCTCATTTTCATGATAAAACAAATCACTAAAACCCATCCGTGAGAGTGTTTTAAACATGAAACTCAAATAACTTTATCGAACGCCTTACTCCAATCCAGGTTAATTAGAGCACAATCCAAATTATTTTCATTTGCATAATAAGTTACATCCCTAATATTTAGAGTATTACATTTCACTATTGATCTTCCCTTAACCGAACAAAATTGTTCTCGTGATATAACTTTATGAAGGACACTTTTTAATGTATTATTGCCAAAATTTTGGCAATGCATTTGTAATCGGTATTCAGTAAAGAAATAGGTCTCCAGTTTTTTAAACACACTAAATCACCACTTTTAGGTACTAATTTCAAGATACCCTTTTTTTGGCTTTTTCCTAATTCAAGGCCTAAATCTATCGCAAACTTAATCATTTCAGAGAACTCTGACTTAATTACATTCCATGTCTTTAAATAGAATTCCAGAGGAAGGACCATCTTCACCGGGAGTTCCGCCTTTATTCATCATCTTTAACGTATTTAATACCTCATCGACAGATACCTTTCTACATAACATTTCATTGTCCTCATCAGTTATTGTGCTCCCTATACAATTAAGGAAACTATCTTGTAGCTGTTCATCAGTATTTATCTTTGTGAACAGTTTTTCATAGTGATCCTTTACATGACAGACTATCGCCTCTGTGCTGTCGAGCGTCACGCCACTTTCTAACCTCAGTTGCTAATACTATTTCGCTTCCCTCTGAGTTTCTCTTTACCTAATAAATTTGCAGATAATCTCTCTCCTTTTATTCTCTCTTCTGTCCTTAACCTAACCTTTATACCTTCACATATTCATCTTTTATTGATTTCATTCTATCTTTTATAGCCTTCATCTCTTCAAATTTATTGTAACCTACAGAGGCCTTTACTTGATAAGTATTCAAGATAATTTTGCAAAATCTTAGAGTGCATATTTCTCTTGTATAGCTTGTTTAGACAGCCTTATGAAAACTCTTTTAATTTTGGTTTCACAAATGTATCCCACCATTCCATAATGTTGGAGTATTTAATTATTTCCGTTTTTAAAAAGTGCCATAATCTTTCAAATTTCTCCATGAAGTCGTCCCTCTCCAATAATGATACATTTAACTCCATATTCCTCTACCTATTTTACAACGATTATTAAGCAGAAATTCAGTTAATATCATATTATGGTCTGTTAAGATAATGGAATATTTTACAATTCTTAATATTACTATACAAATCAGTCACATACATCGGTCAATTCTTGAAGCATAATTACCTAGAATGTACGTATATTCGGGAATATTGTTCATTGAAAACAAGCGTCTTTCAATCCCCAAATGCTGTACTAAAGATTTAAGACCTTTTGATACATACCTCTCATTACCTGTACTAACATCTCTACCCGACAGTACGCAATTGAGTCACCAGCAAAATCAAATTTGATATGTTGTTCCTTAAATAATACAAAATATCCACAGAGAACAAGTTCTCCCTCTCTCTCTTTTTACTTGAGCCTGATGGTGCGTATCATTCAATAAGGAGAGGTTTATATCATTATACCGTATCCTTGTGAATAATATGTTTCCAGTGTCATCCTTTTCACTGTTTAATTACTGAAATATTTGACTTTTTATTAAACAGAAAACACGTGCCACCTTTAAAGCTAGTAGGCTATCATTACAACCTCAAGTAGTCCTCTAAATAGTTTATCCTGTCACATCTCTAATATTATGTTCTTGAAGAAATAATACATCAATTTTATATTGATCAACTAACATCTTTACTTTCAACTGCTTATTAAGCTCATTTAAACCACAAATATTTAATGAAGCAGTGACTAAAGCCATTTTTAAGGAAATATTAAAATAAATACATACCAATTATTTACCTATTTTAGCCAGTTTAGAACATTTAATTTTTACCATTACTACTATCATCATCCTCATGTTTGTGTTTACCAGAGTTCTGATCACTAAATAGACCATGATCTAAAACATTATCAACAAACATATCCTGGCTTTCATTTAAGGGGTTTGACAACTCAGAAAAACGGAACATTCTCCTTCGCTATTATTGTTCAATACTTTAAGTTTTCTGTCCATTGTCCTTTTTAATGGTAATTTTTACACCTGAACTGTCGTTAACAGTTGCTTGCCATTTTTGTCGTACTGGTATTTGACTTTTATCTCCGTTTCCTATTCTTATTACCCTTTTTCTTTAGTTGTATTGTTGCCTCTCTTTCCACTCCCTATTAGGTTTCCTTAGGAATATTCCTCATAGACTCAACATCCTACCATTTTTCACCTTCACCCTTTCCTTCTTTATGAAGTTTTTCCGTTGACATTCGCTCGTCTTCTTCACTGTTGACTATTTCTTCGGTTACGATTTGCATATTGTCTTCGTATTCCACCTTTCTTCCGTTTATAATTTCTTCCTTGTGCACATCTTCTCCTTCTGTTTCTACTTGCACAATGTCATCAGGAGATAACTGCAAAGGAGCATATATCTCGTCGCCACTGTCTTCACTCATTCGATAATCTTCATTCCCCTCCTCTAATCCTTCTTCCTTATTTATTTTTTTTCCTTCTTGTTTTCCTGAGTATTTTCTCTTGGACCTTTGTCAGCTGCTATTTGTGTATCTCGGTTTCATCTTCACAATATCAATTCCTCTTTGGCTATCCTTTACCTCTTGTCCCTCAATGTTATTTCTTCTCTTGTTTGTTCTCTGTTTATCACCATTATCCTTCTCTGATTTATTATCATTTCTTTGCCTGCTTATGTCAGGAAAGTCTTTTTCATTCCACATACTAGTTCCTTCCATAATATCGATGTTACAATCTTTCACTAGATGGCCTTCTTGTCCGCATCTGTAACAGGTTCTTTTCTGCCCATTATATAATATACTTAAGTTAAAACCAGATACACTTATCGATGAAGGGATATTGTCTCTAATCTTCATCTTTATTGTTCGTATCCCATTCAGCAGGCCTTTCAGGGGTCCCATACTGAATCTGTTGCTTCTTATTGAATCCACTTTTCCATACCTGCTCATAATGTTATTATCAATTCATCAGACAATTCAAAGGGTGCATTCCTTATCGATACATATGTATACGAGGTACTTATATTTACAACTCTTTCACGCTATCTACCTCACTTATCTTGATCTGCTTATCCTCAAATTGTCTTACTATTTCCAAGAATTTGTTCTCTGAGCTGAACTTAACTACTACTTTAGATTAGTCTCTGCTCTGAATAGACAGAGCTTTGTCCACATTGGGGTACCTGCAATGATTCTCATTGTATTCTTTGCACTTATCTTCAATCAAGTGTATGATCTTTGTTTTTTTTTTTAATATCTCCAGGTTGCTGGGAACACAACAGACAGATGTCATTTTCATAAATGAAGATTTCTACTCCTCTGGGTAGACTCTAGCTGATCGATCTTGTGTTTACTGTTGTGTCCATGCCAAAATATTGCATTTTATGCCTTTTTTTGGACAAGAGAGGTGAGATTGACAGTGGAATCTGCCAACTCATAGGCCTTTTCAAGGTCAATAAAAACAAATAAGGCCTTCCTTTCATTAACTGTAGATAGGCCATCTGTTATGTATTGTTGAGTACCTATTCCCTACCTGTGTGCATAGATACAGGATGCAGAGGGGTTACTTTCGATAGTAGTCTGTTTAGGACCATCCTTCCTGCTATTTTTTCAGTGCAGCTAATTTGGGCAATAGGTCTGTAGGCTCCAGGTTTTTTCAGTTTGGAAACTAGGTTTATGTCCTGCTGGTTCCATTTCCTTGGCCTGACTCTTTCGACATAACTTTTGCTGACTAGCATGAAGTATACTGATTTTGCAGCTTCGCCTATATTCCTGAGCATGCTGTGTTATAAGGTCAGATCCAGATGCAGTATCCTTTGCTTTCTTCAATGCAAGCTTTAAGTCCTCTTTGGGGGGGGGGGGTGGAGGGAGTGTCTGTTTGATTGTTGGTATTGTAGGCATCAGCAATTCTCCCGTTTCTGAGAGGTTTCAAAGCTCTTAAGCATCTTGGGTTTCCAGGGAGAGGTTGACAGTGTTGGTCCTGTCAGCAAAGTGCTGTGTATTTTGTCAGCTTCACTTTGTGGGTCAGAGTGAGGGATGTTTATGAGATTCTTTTTACCAGAGACTTTACTGAACCAGTTTCCACATCTTGGTAATGGGAGTGAGATGGTGTACTTGGCCGTACCATTTATACTAGGCTTCTGGTCTTACTTCCTCAGATACTTGAGCAGAGTGAGGTGAGACTTCAGTCAGCCAGTCAGTTCTGTATTTTCTGAAGTTTTCTCACTCGACTGACTTCTCTTCATTTCATTTATCCAGGAGTTGCAGTACCAGGTATCTTTGTAGTTTGTGTTCATGGTTGTGTATTTCTTTTTTGGCATGGACTATCTAGCGGCGTTGTTTACGCTATTATTGAAATCATGTAGAAGTCTGCAAACATACTGCAGCAGAAGATAGATATATTTATTCTTGGGACTAGGTTGAATGTAGTTTTCAAGGGAGTTCCGGTTAGAAACCTCAGGGTTCCAATTAGGAGGGGGAAGAGGTAGGGAATGGAACTTTTTTAACTTTAGCATTGTCTGCAAGGCAAAGTGATCACTAGTAAGAATGGGGTGTAGCTCCCAAATTACACCTACTTACAAATTTCTGGAAACAAGATTAAGATCCTGAGGCTGCATAAAAAAGTGCATCTGCCTCTAGGGTGGCAGTTCAGTGAACTATAAACATTTGGTGGATTTTAAGGGTTGTGCCTTTTAGAACAATTTTACACTTAATGATCCTACTTCTGGTCCACAGACTCTGTTGGGAATCTGGGAGGAAGGAATATATTTTGCTTAGTGTTCAGAGCTCTCTTGTGTTGTCTGTGTGGTGTCTGGTATATAGTGTACCCTTTGAAGGAAAAGAATATATGTTCTGTGTGTGTACCCTTTGAAGGAAAAGAATATATGTTCTGTAAGGAGTGTTTTTGTAGAAGAATGATATGGTTACCTAGGGATGTTTGCGACTGCAGTAATGCAATTTTGGTGTATTGTGGATGGGTCAGCTTTTATGGTATGGGTGGGCGTGGGTAGATCCAGGGTAGATGTCTGATTGCCTGTCTGGGGAAATTTCTTCTCGGCAAAGCCTTCTAGTCAGAGTCATATGCAGAGGTTGCTCATCGTGGCAGGGCTGGAGCAGTGCTGGAATGAATCATTTGTATTCTGCCCCTCTGCTGCTAAATTATGATTGGTCCACGTCTTCTGTACAGTACTTGGTGTAGATCACCAGGTTGCTGGGGAGAGAGGAAGCTTTCCTGTATGTTATTAAGTAAGGGCTTTTCCTTATCAATATGCAAGGCTTCCAGGGGGGGGCACAGGTAGCAGTAGTCTTGGCTTGATTAATGATTCCAAAATTTTTGTACATGCCTCATCGGAGATCTTTTGATTATGAGCAGTCTTGGCACAGTTGAATATTACTCCTTCTTGGGCGTGACAGAAAATTCTTTTAGAAAGGCACATCGTGGTCATACTGGCGTAGGTTCCAAGGCGTCCATGAATGGAGTATGAGTACCAGTACACCACTTGATTTTCTTCGAGGGTCCTGCTGAGTTACGGGGCTGGATTGTTCTTCATGACCAGGATGCTGTCTTTCTTAGTTTTACAGCTAATAATAAGATGGATCATCTCATGAGATTGGTGTAGGGCAGACATTTTCTTCAGTGATCATCTTACTTCTTCATCTTCCTTATACTTCCTGTGGAAGTGCCCTTTATAAAGGTAATCGGAACTCTTTAGGGGCGCCAGGGCGTGGTTCCTGCCTGTACCAGCTTTCGATGTTAGACTTATTATAAGTTTGCTTTTTAAGAAAAAAATAAATAATTGATAATAATTTCAAAACATTTCCATGATTCACGTTTTCTCCAGTATCCCATGGCCTGGTACCCAAAAAGACAAAGACCAGGATGGATAGGGATTCATTGTCTTTATGAACTTCCGATTCATTTTTTTGCACAGCTGGCGAGGTAGGTGGGACAGTTGGTTAGTTGGGATGAGTGTTACATGAAGCTCCTCATTGTGTAAAGAGGCAGAGAGAAATGAGGATGCGCTGTTGGTAAGAGACTTAAGATTGAGGGGAGTATGAGAGTAATAAAGATGATTAATACAAGGAGGTAGAGAAAGGAAGGAATAGGCGAGGATGATATCGAGAAGTTGTGTAGGGGTTATATAGGGAAAGGAAGTGAGAAGGAAAATCGAGGAGAATGAGGCAACAGAGACTGACTGGTCATTTCCTGCAGATGGAATTTGATTGACCACATTTCTGTCTTTCCCTTTTCCTAATTTTTTTTTTACCGATGAATATAAAACACTTTTTGTGCTTACTCTTGTTTTGAGTAGTGTAAACAGCTGAACCACCAAGATAATTCTATCTTTCGAAAGAAATTATTCAAACTTCCCCCTGATATAGAGCTACTTTGTCTTGTTCAGCCAGAACAGATTCCCGAAAAGCTACCTTTAAAGTTTTAAATTTAAATACATGTACATTTACATAACTGTGGATTTGTTTCTCCCATTATTATTACTGAAAAGAATGGCAAAGTTAACCTAATTTATTTTGTAAAGAATGTTTTCTATTTCTGATAATTCGTTTTTTCGTAATCAACGAGACTTTTAAAGTAATTAGCCTATATTCATAGGGTTATCCTGGTATTGTGGATGTTAAGATCTGATATTTCTTCTCTGGTATATCAATACTAAAATATATGGAATATATATTTTCAATTGTGTGTAAGGTTACATTATATTACTAGTAGTAGGGAAAACTGTCAGACTTAAACCAAGGTTATATGGACTGACAGTAACCCTATATGCTAATTTACTACTATGAGATTCAGGGCCTCTGTAACACAGTTTTTTTGGACTTTGCTCCTTATCAAAGCATCGGATGTAGCTGAAAGTTGACATATGTATA
>NC_061092.1:54489503-54509503 GCF_015104395.2 Macrobrachium nipponense
AAAAAACAATTTTCAATATTGGTACACAATTTTTGAGTTTGTTTTCATCTTTTGTTGCAAGATTTTTGTGTCAAGAATCATTATAAAAATCACTACCAAAAAAAGAGGAAAAAATACAACATTTATGATTAATTTTGCATTCGATTGAATTCTGACTTCTGTTTCCATAATCATTTTGGAAATTACCTAAATCAGGACAATGAATATAACATAAAGAACGGTTTAAAAAAATAATTATTAATTACACAATTTTTGGGGAGTTTTTCACCCCATTTTGATATTCTAATTATGAAAATCGCATAAAAGGACAAAAAAATGACTAAACTAAAAACCTTATTTAAATTTTATATACAATATTTTTTGTTTTTTGGGCATCTTTTGATAAATGATTTAGCTTTTGTCTAAATTTTAATGTTATATTCATTTTCATAGTTTATTAAATTTTTTTTTAAATAAAAATCAGTTATCGAAATAAGGACGAAAAATTCTTTAAAATACTGTGGTTTATTCTGTTTTCCCCCCTTTTTAGCGAATTTTTATATTGATTTTTGAAACAAAAAATAACCAAAATAAAAAACGGAAATATACTCTAATAATATTTTGCACAAATTTATAGATGTATTTTTTAAACATTTTACGTTCCATATCTAGGATTTTTTTGAAATAATTTTTGAAATAAAAATCAGTCATCAAATTGAGGGAAAAGCTATCAAAGTTAGTGGAATTCCAATTAATTTTTAAACTGATTTTAATTTTAAATACATTGTCTTGTTTTAGCCAATTTTCTGAATGATTTTTGAAACAAAAATCATCAATCAAAAATAGGAACAAAACTCAACACATATTGTACAAAAATTAAAATACTTTTAAATATTATTTTTGAATAGAAATCGGTCATCAAAAACATAATAAGATTTTAAACGATTTTTGAGTGATTTTTGAAACAAAATCAGTCAATCAAAAAAGATAAGAAAATTTCAAAAAAATTACGTACTAAAATTGAAATATATTTAAGTGATTTTTAAAAAATCTTTTATTGTTTCTCTAGTTTCATTTTATTTTTTAGGCGATTTTATGATGAGTTTTTGAACAAGAAAACTGCCAACAACCATTGAATAAGACTCTCAAATATTTTGTGCAATAATTGATACATTGTCTTAGTTTAGGGCGATTTTCCAAATGATTTTTGAAATATAAGTCAGTCATAAAAAAGAAGGAAAAAGTCCTGAAAATATCATAATGGAATTTATTTATTATTTAAGCTGTTTTTTCTTTGTTATATTCATTATCCAATACTTATGCAATTATTAAAGTGATATTTAAAACAGAAAATAGGCTTCAAAAAAAGAGCGAATCTAACAAGAATATTGCATCTTAATTGCAATTATTTTTTAGCTTTTTTCTTCTTGATTTTTGTCTTTTCGGTCGATTTTTCTAATCATTTTTTCAACAAAACCAGCTAATAAAAAATGTAAAAAAAAAAAAAAAAACTCATAAATATTGTTAAAAAATGGAAATATTTGTTTTAAATTTTTGGTTACATTCTTTTTAGTCGATAGTTTAAGTAATTTTTGGAAAAAATCAGTTATAAAATGGAATGCGAAACATCCAAAATTAAATTATTTATTAACTTTATTTTTGTTTTAGATTCAGTGTCCCATTTTTAAGCAATTTTTGAAATGTTCTGTCTCAATAAGGAAGCCAATAAGCGCTAAGATATTGTATTTAAAATAATATATTTTTAAAGCTTATTTCATTTTCATTTTTGAACTATTCATTAGAGATTTTTATAATGATTATTTGAAACAACAAAGTAATGTGCTAAAATTTAAAATAATTTTTATGTATTTTAAAACATATTATAAATATAAATAAAAAATAAATTAGGAAGTGAATAAAATTGATAAAAATAGATAAATAAAATAAGTAAATGAATAATAAATAAATAAAAATAACAATATATAAATAAATAATAGAAGTGAATAAATAAAATGAAATGAAAAAATATAATAAAAATAAATGAACCAAAATGAATAAATCGAAATAAATAATAAAAATAAATTAATAAATAGAAATAAATGAATAAAATAAAAATAAATAAATAAATAAATAAAATATAAATTAAAGATAAATAAATTAATATATAAATTAAATAAAAAGAGATAAAAGTAAATCATAAAAATAACTAAAATAAAATAAATAAATAAATAAAAAATAAATAAATAAATAATAAATAAATAAATAAAAAACAAATAAAAAAATTTTAAAATAAAAAATAATAAAAATTATCAAACAAAAATAATGAATTAATAAAAATAAATAAATAATTAAATTAATTAAAGGTATAACTATAAATAGATACGTAATAATTAAAGTAAAAAAATATTTAAAATACATGAATAAAAAAATAATAAATAAAAAAAAATAAATAAATGAATAAAATTAGAGTGTATTTAAAAATAGATATGTGAATAAAACTAATAAAGAATAAATGAATAAAAGTGAATATATATATATATATATATATATATATATATATATATATATATATATATATATATATATATATATATATATATATATATATATATATATATATTATATATATATAATATATATATATATATAATATAGATATACATACCTACTACCTACTACAACCACCTCTTGCGGTGGTGTAGTAGGTAAGAGCTTCACTGACGTTCTTGGATTTGAAAGGCTCGTGGGTTCGTGCTCCGGTCCAGGCAAGTCTATTATCGAGAAAAAAAAAAAATTCCCCTCCTATTATATGAAAATATATTAATTCCGAGGTAGAGCGAATTAGATATTAAAGAACAAAATTGTAGCTCGATATATGTATATGAATCACGGAAATGTGATATGACTTATGTATGTACATGTATACATGTATATCTCCAAAAGTAGAGGTGATGAATGAAACTGTTTCGAATCTGAAACCAACACCCCAAAATTCGACTATAACAACTATTTTATGCTTGCTTCAATTTCTCTGTAAACCAGTGTTATATTTCAAGAAATTTGCTGGAATCAGCAATGATATAAATCACTAATAAAAAACTAATATATCCTATTAAGTATTTTTTGTTTTTTAGCTAAAATAGTTACTACCCACGACAGTCTTATGGAACTATTAGGAGAAGTTCAGCTCATTCATCGTGAACAAGAGCAGGCGAGAAAGTAGTAGAAGCTGAATGTGTGACTTGTTCCTCAGGGCATCTGATAGGATTTTATAATCCTGTTTCCACTGACCCTCTACAGTATAAGCTGGAATAGCATTTTCTTAAGATTATTGCATTTATCCTTGAGTATAACGATTTAGATGAGGCCGCTTTGACTTCTCAACTGGCCCAGCTTCAAGGATCAAGCTCTAAGAATGAACTGTTGAAGTGAGGCTGTTGGTCAGGTTGTCTTGGTCCTAGCTTGCCAAAAAGTTTTGAATGAGATGAATTGCTCATGCCTCAAGAAGAGATACTACACCCTAGGGGGAAAAAGAGGTCACCCCTTTGATGCAGAACTTGTTATGGTCAACTGACAAATAACTTCCCCTTAGAATAACTTCATCAGGACGGGAAAGCGCTTAATTCTCAGTTGCAAAGGTGATTGCCATGGAGTGTGTGTCCATAACATTTCTATTCTGTCTGTCTCGTGACTTAACCTCTGGTTAAATACACTGGGTAGCTTTGGAGTAGCCATTGTCTTGTCTTGTAACAGGAAAGTAACTTTTCAGAGGATGCACACCAGAGTTCCAACATGTAGGTCAACTTATATATATATATATATATATATATATATATAGAGAGAGAGAGAGAGAGAGAGAGAGAGAGAGAGAGAGAGAGAGAGAGAGAGAGAGAGAGAGAGACTTGCAATATATGGAGAATTAATACTTTTAAAAGACCTTTTCAAATGAAACAAGAAAAAATCATATTAGAGACGTAAAATAATATAAGATGGGGATCAGTATGAATAGAGAAATAGTATCGATGAACAAGTATGAATACAAAAAAGTATAAATGAAAAAATGTAAATACAGAATTAGTATAAATGAAATAGTATCAATGTAAAATGTGTGTTCGTAAATGCAGGAGATATCACGAACGATGTTTTAGAAAATAGACGAGTCATGCATGTACGAAACGAGAAAAACTCGAGCATTTCACTTCGAGAAAAATCAATAATAAAAACTGAAACAGCATCCCTCATGTAAATAGGGGAACGTTCATCTTTAAGATATAATGATGCATAACTTAAAATCAGAATAATATGTTTTCGATAATTTTTTTACATTTTCCAAGACGAGATAGACTCAGAGACCAAGAGAGAGGTAAGACGATGACCTGACTTCTCAGCAAGACCACAAGAAACATCTGTCCAGAATTTATTGAAAGACCCCGACCGTTGGATTCCATCATTGCCAAGAGGCAGATCGCGTTGGTGTGATTTCAATTGGAAGGCAAAGATATTAGTTAGAATCGGGGAAATGTTTAAAGATTCAATGTGGGAATGAAGGGACTAACAAAGACAACCGCATCAGAAAAAAAGATAGAGATATAACAAGCATCAATAAGCAGATACAGAGAAACACAAGAGAAGAATAGATATGTGCATACATCTTCCTCAGGAACACGAGAATAATGGTAAAAACAACATAAAAAATACAAGGCTAATATCTGAATAATGGGCAAGGTTCATAATGAGAGACAGGAAATAGTGATGGATCAAAGGATCCCTTGGCATTAGGGAGCCTCCAGAAGCATCAGAAACGTAACAACAATGTTTGGGAATTTCCACTACACGCTCCCTGGCTGAGAGAGAGAGAGAGAGAGAGAGAGAGGAGAGAGAGAGAGAGAGAGCGAGCCTGCTACACCGCAGAGTTCAGTTATTCCGTCCTCACATTTTGGTAAATTTGTGGCTTCATTTCATATTTGTTTGGTTTCACTCTGCTGCATTTACCAGTTTATCTTAAATATCAACTTAAAATTGGTGCCAGGAGAGTAGGCTAAAAATGGTAATGATAAAGAACAAAATATCAGTGCGATTGATTTAATCACTTTCGTAACTTCGCATTTATATATATATATAATATTAATATATATAGAGATATATAGATATCATATATAATATATATATATATATTATTAATATAATATATATATATATCTCTCTCTCTATCGCCTCTCTCCGTCTCCTCTCTCTCTCCTCTCCATTCTCTCTTCCCTCTCTCTCTCTCTATCTATATAATATATATAATATATATATATATATATAGATAATAATATATATATAATATAGATATAGTATTATATTATATATATATATATATTTCTATAACTTCCCTAAGCAAACCCCCTTACCAAAGCCTTATAGAATTTGTATAATAAGACAAATACAATCTTGTTTTTCAGGCAAGGTACTCGATAACAAGAGAGGTATGGAAACCTTGGCCCCTTCCCGAAAATCATTTATTATAATATGTTTCCTTTCTCTCTCTCTCTCTCCGTTGATCATAAGTAACTTCGCTGAGAGCCATTGGAGATCAACCTGGTGGGGGTGGGGGTCAAATTGAGATGGGCTTTTAGAGATTAAGACTAGAAAGGTGCCAAGGGCCGTAGAATTTACGTGGCCTTGATTGATCACAAAGGTGGGCGCCATGCGGCAAAGGTGCGCACCGACAATTCCCAAAAGAGTGCGGCACCGTTGTGAAATATGGAAGATGAACAACCATTAGCCCCATCTGGGGAAGGAAACAAATCGTAATCCATGAACGGAAGTCAATGGCAGTGCTTAAGAGGACAGACCCGAAGGACACGAGAGGGCAGGTACATTCCTGGTAAGCCACACGAGAAGACATCTCCCTCCCTTGCAATCCTGCCTCCCTTTCAGAAAGCCTTTTTCCCTCCACCTCGGTGGTTCCTTTGCTAAACCCCAAGTTTACTAGTAGTGAGCGTCCTTAACGTCCTCTTTCAACCTTTTATTCTACGCCGGAGGGCCATCTATCCGCCACGGTTAAGTTAGTCGGATACAAATTCTATCAGTTGATGGTGCCATATTCTCCCCTTACTAATAATTTTTATTGAAAGTGGCCAGTGGTTCAGATACACCCTTGCCCATGGCTGGTGCAGCGCTAACGGAGAGTTTTGGAGTTATTTTGGAAATCTTATGTCCAGGCATCTTATGGCACCCACAGTGCCCTGCCCTGGTCCTCCTACTACCTGTTGCACTGTGACCTTTCTGGCCCTCAACTCGCTAGATCTCTCCATAACAGAGGTGGGCGCATTAGCCCTTTGGACTCTTACTGATTGGGCCCTGTGTTTGCTGTGGTCTCCCGTGGCAACCATTAATCTGCAGTGGCCATTTGAAGTGAACATTCCCTGAAAGCTACTTCGAGTCAATTTCCTTCTTCAATGTATTTTGTTGATTACGCATGGTTATTTTGTTTGCCTGACTGGTTTCCGGTTTAAATCTTCTAATGTATTCGTTAATGTAAATATATGGTAAATTTAACGGATCGCATAAATCGTTTACTACCTAAACAATAGACTTTGCAAGATTGCATGGATTATTTTGTGGTAAGTAAATAATACTTGTTTTAATGTTCCATAACCCGCTGAAAGTCAGTTTTTTCTTTTTTAGGTTTGAAATTATATGTATATAGATATACTAGAGTAATATGAGCGAATAACCACAGGAAAAGGATAAGTCAGAAATCCAAGCGCTTTAGTCTTTACGACTAAGACATTTGTTCAAGAAACGACAATGTCTTAGGTAAAGACGAAAAGCGCTTGGATTTCTGACTATCATTTTCCTGCGGTATTCGCCTTATCTAATGAAGTCACGTGTATCTTATTGTGATTTTCAAGCATATATATATATATATATAATAATTCTTATATTATATATAATATATTAACTTATATATATATTATATATATAGATATATATATCATATATATAATATATGATTATTATAGATATTATAATATACAGTGTACTACAAAACAACATGGGTGGGGCTTCTCAGAATTGCCCATAATTCTTTGGCGTCATTATCGCCTCCATGAAACGTCACAAAGTTATCGTCGTTTCTGGTTTGAGTCCAACTTAGTGACGAACCAATTAGGTGGGAGGAGCCAAAAAATTATGGCTCCAGATAGACTCAGGATCTAGCACACAAAATTTTTCATTGTTGTTCAGAATGTGGGTAGAATCTTCCCCGGTGAATTTTCGGGAAAACAAAATAGTTCCATTATTTTTTTGTGTAAATTCTGTTAGCAGAGAGAGAGAGAGAGAGAGCAGAGGACCGGACGAGGAAGAGAGAGAGAGAGAGAGAGAATCTTGTAAGAGTGAGAAAAATGAAACTTGTATAATTTAGAAATATTTATCAAAATAACGTTATATATCTAGTTAAAGGCAGAAAAAGAGGTGATGAGCTAGTGGTAAATTTGTAAAGGATAAAAAAAATATTGGTCTATCTCATATCGTGGGATGAGGTAGCCACATCGTCACAGAAAAACGGGAGGCCACCCTATATTACTTAAGTTAAAGACAACGAACTGAAAAGAAAGAAATCTTTTAGCTCTGCACACAATTGTCAATTAAGGGTTTGCTAGCTCTTCTTTTCCACCCAAAATAAGTCACCCTTTAAAGTCCAATTTTTGGAAAGTCCCAGTCTTGATTAATAACAGACAAAAATATTCAAATTCTGAACAAAATTTCTCTGGTTGTTACGCGATTATGATTTTAAAAATTCCACGGAATGCAGATGGAGGTTTATAAAAAAAATCATTAAAGCTATTACGAATTATGAAGTCGGCATAATTTAGTACTGACCCAAATAAAATCTATTGTACTCTGCCAATAATTCCAATCGTTCTAATTGAAAACTTAGTGAAAATTCAATAAACCGTTGTTACTGAAAAACGAACCTTACGGAAAGGCATTGAAAAACCACAAATATATCAACACCTAACCGCACCTACTGTATAGAATTAGAGCAGGGTCAGAATTTGCAAGGTAATAAAACTGAAAAAAACGTGTACAATATTTATATTTGTTTTTCATAATCTTACTGTCATTCATAGTAACCATTTACGCTGGAAACATTTATCAGAATGTTTTTTGTTCCTTTCCTTCTATAAGTAAACTTCATTGATCCGCCCTTGATTAATTTCCTCATGAGAATTTTCACTTAACTTTTTTCCCGAAAGGACCAAAAGAAAAGCAAGTTTCACCTTCTGACCCTGTTGGGCTGAAAATATATATCTTGGCTATTTTCGTTCTGCTAAAAATCCTTTTGATACTTACGATTGCCACAGGAGAGCCAGTCAAACACGCTAAAAAACAGCTCAAAAGAGTACGTTCCTGATACCTGCAGAAGATTTCGTTCAGCAAAAATGTATGAAGAAAATGTCTTGCTGTTGGTATAGTGAATTTTTTGTTTCTTGTTTAGTGGGCTTTAACTCCCAGGGTTTCCAGTCTACCTGCATCAGTATTACCTATCAATTTGTTCATGCTTGATTTTTCGTATTAACTAATAATAATAAGTAAAAGGTCACAGGATAGAAAGGAATTAACTTTTGAGCTATTCTATCCTCTTGACCCACGAAAGTATCCTATCAGAACTGCATCATCAAATATTGTCCTTTCCCGTCAATCTTTTCTGCACAAAACTGGGGAACACTGAAGAAACTGTTAATTATCCAAATGCACAGAGTCCACAGTTAGGTAGAGGGTCCACATTTGCATACCTAGAGGGTATTACCAGAAAATAGTTTGTGATATCAAATTCATTTTATCCCTGGGCAAAGTAACAACAAGCAGCAAGTATGTTCCACGAAGATATAAAAAGAAATTAACATTGTAGGAAAACGTCCTGTTTTATGCTAATTTGTTAGTTACCCCCAACATCAAACACTAAATTACAAACAGTCATGAAAATTTGAGGTTAAAATTGTTTGAGGTTAAAAATTTTGAGGTTAAAAGTTATGTAATAGGCATTTATTCAAACAAATATAGGAGGAAAATCATACGAGACGAATTGTAGTCACGAAATTCAGATAAACCAATTAAAAAAAACAAAGGATTATTGAACCGGGATAAGAATCAGGACAAGTCCGCGTTAAAATTATATTCTCGAATTAGGATTTTATTTTTCTTATTTGAAAATGTATTTCAGTTCCAAGCTATGAAAATGAAATATCTTTACCGGTCTTTTCTCTGAAAGACAAGACTAAGGCGTAAGGCTGCAGACTTAGGACTAAGCTTCAAGTTGTGTCTCTTGCTAGTATTTATGTGCACCAGCGAGGTCAAAAAAATATTTGGTTTTAAAACAACTGTAAAAACTAAAAAGCATCAGATATGAAAAAAAGAAGTTCAGAAGCATATACATCTTCAGGGGGAAAATAATTACTGTAAATCCAGCTGAGAAATCAAGGCCACCAATTCATTTGACTCCTCTGTCTAAATGTGTGAAAAGGCAAAATGTTCAACGGCATGAACATAAGTTTGAAAAAGTGACATCATGACAGACACAGGTTTTTTAAAAATTGATTTCTAGGAATGGGAATCTAGTAGAGATAATTAATTCAGGGGAATTTTAAATCACAGAAAGATATGCAATTATTTTACCGAGTGACGATGAATCATGAACATAGCCAAAAATGTAACGACCAAAGCCATTTATCAGTAAAAATCAAATATAATATTGTGACTGACTAAATAGACAAAGCAAAATTCCCCATATGCTGAAAAGGAACTATAGTTACTATAAATGAAGATTCAACGGGACCAAAGCATTTTGCCGGATTAATGATAAAAACATTTGTAATGCCTAATAACTGACAGGTGCAAAGGGCAACATTTTGTATCATAATGCATAAATACATAAGTGATATGATGATGTGTAGGTCGATGAAGTGGTTGATGTTGTGGTTTTGCTTGCACATCAATTTCATTCTGGGTCAGCAGTTATGGTCGAAGGTGGCAGTGACAGTTATTCTTATTTTCTCTAAGGCCACCTTCCCATTCTTCATATGTGAAAGGAAGTACTTTATACTTGCACTAAGTTTTCATAATCAATATATAGGTTTAAAAAAGCAATTTTTTAATGACCATAGACTGAACTTGTCAGCAGAGAGACATAAACGTTTAATCTCTTTAGGAGTTATTCGTATTTTGTGTGTTCCGTCAGGCGTATACCAGCATAACTGACTATATCTTTTAGCGTTGGTATCAAACAAGTAATACTAAATACTCGAAATAAGCATTAATTAATCTAAGTGACAAGAGAAAAACACAACAGTTTATTTAGAAGTTGAACGAGAGAGAGAGAGAGAGAGAGAGAGAGAGAGAGAGAGAGAGAGAGAGAGCAGTTATGGTGGTGGAAGGTTCATAATAAACTGGAAAAGGCGAAAGGTTCGAAAAAAAGAAGCACGAAATGTCTTTGAATAAATCGAGGAATGAAAGGATATTGCTTCAGAATGGAGGGGCTTTCAACATTTCTCTGTGCCAGAGAACCTAAGTATTTATTTATACTCTGTCTTTGTTTCGGAATACCAAAAGTCATCAGGGCAAACTCAGGGATATCCCGAGTGGAGCCTTTCAAAACAAAAGAGGGCGGCTTTTTTTCGTTTTGGTAGGCAACATTTCTAAAAGAATGCGGCTCAAAATTTTGTTCGTGTCGTTGCATATGTTTGCATGATATGAATTTTTATGGAACGACGGGAATAGAGTAGCAGCCAGGATTCTTCATCACACGCGTGCATAAACACATATGAATAAATACACACACACACACACACACATATATATATATATATATATTTATATATATATATATATATATATATATATATATATATATATATATATATATATATATATATATATATATATATATATATCACCACCTGCTGTTACATTATTTATAATTTGATATCACACCATTTGATTATTCCTTAAATATACGTAATTTTTGGCAAATTAATTATCTCACTGCCGATAACGAGCTATCCCATTACCATTGTCACTTTCTTTATTTAATTACCCTGTCGACTTTTATATTGGCCCATGAACCGACATGATGTAGATTATACATTCTTCTTTTTTTATCCTAAAGAACATGTACCCCTGTTTCTTGACTATTTTAACTCAAAACATCAAAATATTGAATTTACTTCAGAAGTAGAGAACAATAATACTTTATCTTTCCTTGACGTTCTTGTAAGTAAACACAGGGATAACACTTTCTTGACGTCAGTTTACAGGAAAACTAATATTTACAGGACTCACAACTAAATTTACTTCATTCATCCTTATAGTTGTTTATAAACGCAATTTAGTCTCTAAAATAACTTTAACATTAGTTCAAGTTATTTTAGTCATCATTCAGAATGTCAGTTTATAAAATAAATGCTTTCATAGATACATATGTTGGTAAACAGCTAGAAAAGTTATTGTTCCAGAAAGATTCCATTTCAAAAGCTGATAAAGCAATATTAAACCGTTTTTCTGAAGTCATTTCTTTATAAACTGACATTCTGAATGATGACTAAAATAACTTGAACAAATGTTAAAGTTATTTTAGAGACTTAATTGCGTTTATAAACAACTATAAGGATGAATGAAGTAAAATTTAGTTGTGAGTCCTGTAAAATATTAGTTTCCTGTAAACTGACGTCAAGAAAGTGTTATCCCTGTGTTTACTTACAAGAACGTCAAGGAAAGATAAAGTATTATTGTTCTCTACTTCTGAAGTAAATTCAATATTTGATGTTTTGAGTTAAAATAGTCAAGAAACAGGGGGTACATGTTCTTTAGGATAAAAAAAGAAGAATGTATAATCTTACATCATGTCGGTGTAGAACAGTGGTTTAAAAGAACTGGGACAATATCTAGCCAAACAACTTCGTGAGGAGATAAAAAGGCATTGACCAAAGTGAGATCGAGAGGTTTTAGATTGCTACGCCATCTTTTTGTTATTTACATTTGTGTTAAACATAAAATAACATTCAGACGCAGCTAATGTGAGCAGTTTGTGTAGCTCTTGTTTATTAAAATTCTGGATGCTTTTAGAGTCGTTGATGCATATCAATGGTTTCTGTTAAAGGAATATTGGTAAAGAAAGATTTAACATCGAAACTTAAAAGGACATACTTACCTAGTTCTTGATCGCAAATTTCTTTGGCAAAAGTAAAAGAATCTTTAACTGTTTATTGATTATATGTACAATAGGCAAAAGCTGTCATCGAATCCTAAGGTCTATTCTTTTATTTTCTTCTCCGTGTATAAAACTGCCGCTCCTGACGGCGGTATATTGAGAGGGGGCGTTCGACACCTAATGTCCCACTTCCTGAGGCGAGATGCCTCTAATCGGGGCAGCGCAAGTGCTCGTCACAGGAAGCCAAAACTGCCATTGAAGAGTCATTGCTCCCGATGTTGGCACGTCATAACAAGAGAACGACGTCACAGGGTGGTGATGATAGGCCATTCAATTTATGGCAGCTTTCTCTTAAGTTTCTTAAGTTCAGTTAAGTTCCATCTTTGAAAATGTCTTACGGATTCCTCAGTTTCTAAGTTTCTGCTGGGTGCATGTGTGTGTGTGCGTGTGTGTGTGTGTGTGCGCGCGCGGGCGCGCGCGTGTGTTTTCATAAATAACCTCCGAGGAGACGGACAATTTTGTCAATTTGTTGGAAATTTTTGGCCGGGAAGAAGATTCCATTACTGAATAAACCTTTGATCGGCGGTCACCCCAACCACCACTTTTCTTAATTTATTTGGTAAAGGATTATTCCTTTTCCTGACCCATCCCGAGATCAAAGTAGGACAAATATAACTTTATGCCTTTCTATGAAATATATTATATTAAATAGTTATGATGACGAGCAAGATGCTATTTCTCTACAATAGGACTTTCAGATGTTCCCTTGCTGACGCCTTTGGTTTCTACTTAATTGATATTCTTAGTATTAGTATTATATCTCCTCTTATCTGGGTGTTTGTGGAAGCTTTCACGAAACTGATGCTCATTATTCTGCATCTTTTTGAGACCGGAAATTTTACTTTAAAAACTGGGTTGCTCAAAGCGTTGTCTGGGTATGAGAGAGAGAGAGAGAGAGAGAGAGAGAGAGAGAGAGAGAGAGAGAGAGAGAGAGAGCATTTTCATGCCCAATCAGTATACACCGGTTCTTTGCTCAGAAAGGAATAGGTTATTCGAAAAAAACTAAGGTGGTCCCAAAACTGTATTAAATTTAAAATAACCTGTTGGGCGCAGTCATAACAGTCTCTGATGTCACTTCCTCATCCTCCTCCTCCTCCTCCTCACTTTCCTGCACACCTGTCTACTCCTCCTCCCCAGCTTCCCCTCCCGGAACGCCAGACATCAAGGCCTATAATTCTATTGACTACTATTGAGATTCAGGGCCTCTGAACACGTTTTGGTTTTTCGCAATAACTTTTTATCTATGCATTTCATAAATAAAACGCTTGATTCAGAATACATATTATATCAACACAAATAACTTTTGAGTGTATTCTGCACTACGTAGGTTGAATAAATTTGGTACTTATAATGTAAAACTTACTCAGAGAAAACAAAAAGGTTTCGAAACGCACTCGTTACGTAACTTATGACATCTTTATTTTCTTCCCTCTTTCTCGATGGATGATTGGCTATACGTAACGAAGGCTAAACCTCTGGCAATAATGACTCACAAATTTAAATACAAGCAAAGTAGTACACCTTTATGAACTCTGGAACCTCCCCACCCCCCCTGAATAATTGTCCATAATGAACAAACCAACAAAATATGTTAATAAATACAAAAACACTTCGATTATTAGTCTAACTCCAAAATAAGTGTCCAAAGAAATTACAGTCTACTTTATAGGTCACAATCAGATTGACAAGATGTAGGGAATAGTTGGTAATTACCAAAAACATAGTAGACAGCTTGATTTGATAAACTGCTATATCCAGTGTCAAGCAATTTTTATTTATTGGCTATCTACCTATTTACTGAGAAAAAAATAGCCGGTACCGTATATTGGCTTTAAACCTTCACCAATAATTATCGTCAGAATGGTGACTTCATGAGGCTCCACCCACTTTTCGCCTCGTTATAATTCAGGATAACACTGAAGGCTACCATGGGCATTGTTGGATTAGAAAATTTAACTTCTGGCTATAAAAACTAATTTCTTGAGTGGTTGTAAGAAGTGCTAAATGATCCTCAAGGATCCCAGCAGTTGGTCTAAACGTTTAATTCATGTATATTACTGCTATACTGTTGCGGCACTACTGCTACAGTAGTATTACTACGCTAGCACTGATACCCCACCCACATCTATGTATCGTTCCGCCATTCATAAAGTCTTTGGGTTTCAGAGCCGATGGAATTCTGTCTGGTGGATGGGCGGGGCAACATTTAGTCAAAAAGGTGTTTATTTACCTTGCTTACGTAATGAGTGTTTTTCGACTCTTGCTCGTAATCATTGGCCATGGCGTCGGCTAGATCAATTTTACTCTATAAAAATTAAAGCTATCCGGGATTTAGGTTATTGATAATGCTGACAAAATTTGTGTGTGGTTGTAAAATATACATATGTCAAACTTTTCAGCTATATCCAGATGCTCTTTGACAAGGAGCAAAGTCCAAAAAACCGTGTTACAGAGACCCTGAATCTCATAGTAGTCAACCTGCCTTCTTAACTTTCTCGAAAGCCCCGGTTTTCATAATGTTGTCTCTTCCCTTCTCAGCAACAGTTTGGGGAATAACGGAGAACAAATCTTGCCAATTGCATGTCCTTTTTTTCCGGGATGGGGGAGGGGGTAGGTGTTGGGCGAAAGGTGAACATGTATCAAATATTAACAAAACAAATTTATGTTTGAAGTTTTAAGATCACTAGAGAGAGAGAGAGAGAGAGAGAGAGAGAGAGAGAGAGAGAGAGAGAGAGAGAGAGAGAGAGAGAGAGATGATTTTCCCTCGTAAGTTGGACGAAAAGCTAGACTTAGAGGTTTAGTTCTCTGCCTCTATTTATTTTTTTATTCTTCTTACATAAACAACAGCAACAATAACATCATCTTTTGCGATGTCATATTTATCGTCCCAATTGAAAAATCTCAAGGGTTGCCCTTTTCGATTCAAGTAAAAGAAAATATAACTTCTACCTAAAACGGCGTCACTGTCATTATGCTCGTGGCAGAATCGACGCGTGTAAGATTTTCCCCTGACGAATAAGTTGCAAACATTATATCCCTTACCTAACGAGAAGTGGTCTTCGTAATTAATACCCACACTTATTACTACTCATACTAACTAACAAGGATAAAATAAAAAAAAAAAAAAAAACGGGCACGAATTATACACGTTCACATATTCTCAGGTGTAAGTGAAAACACAAACAATTGATCAGAATACAACCTCTAAATTCAGTACATCAAATAAATTAAAACGAGCTCAAATGTATGATCAAATAGCCCAGTTGCTTCACAAAAAAAAAAAAAAAAACAAAAAAAAAAAAAAAAAAAAAATCATGAACTGCTTTATATTTTATCAGGAATAATTTTTCAGTACTGTTTAACATGCAAATTTTTTATCTTGTACATTTTCATTCTGATAGAAAAAATCATAAATATCCTATCGATTCGCTTGGTGTAAACCCAGCCTTAAATGATTTGAAAACTGACCTGTGCGGCATGCAACCAATCATGAAACCTAGGTGCCAAAAGTTGGAAAGGCTGACCACTTGTTTTTCAGAAGCAGGTAATTTTCTAAAGTTCATCTTTTTTCTGTAGTTAAATTTCCATTACACAAGTTACAGGATCATAAGTAATACAGGAGTAATAGATAACAGAAACTGAGACGTAGCCATACATAAATAAAAGCAAAATGACCATCAGGAATAATAAGAACTATGAAAGTGCACTGGGACCTTCCTACTTTGAATCCTCACATAGACATAGAAATTTCAGTAGAATAATGATGTGGCATACGAAGACATTTATCAACAAAACACTCAACAATGAGAAGTATTCCGTTTTTGAATGAGAGCAGGGGATAATTAGTCATTCGGTTTTGAAAATGAAAACGTCCAAATGAATTTTAAACCGAAATTTGATATCATCGGCATAAATTGGTGAATCAGCTGAAAGCCAATTTCATTCATGAGTATAAGAGGAAGTCTTTCTTTGTAAACATGGCCACAATTTGTAGGAGAAAATTAAGGAAGTTTTTAAAAGATTGTCCCTTGTGGTGGAGGAGTGCCGATAATGCATCTCATGCGGTGCACTGTAAGCATTAACTTAAGGTTCTTTGCAGCCTGCCTTCGGCCCCTAGCTACAACCCATTTTGTTCCTTCTACTGTACCTCCTTTCATGATCCTTTTCTTCCATCTTACTTTACCCTCTCCTAACAATGATTCATGGTGCAATTTTTTACTGTCAATTTCCTTTTCAGCACTTTGTTTAAAACTTGAAGCAAATTATTTTTAAAGACTTATAGAGCCACCTGCATTCTAGTGAGACATGCACATGCTCACAGACTTCGATATGGTTGAAGTTGTGTTTACATTCCTTTTTTCAGTATGTCAATCTCAACTATGCACACAAATGGAAATTGTCAGTTATCTCGTTAGTACAATCTGAGTGAAAAATAAATGTTTCTCTTTTGTTTTCTGAAAAGAAAAAACCAAACCATTGTGCCTGGTTTTGTCTTGCCCTTACTTTTGTCTGTCAAAACTCTCAGCTCTTAAAAACAACTGAGGGAAGACGGCTGATAATTATCCATCCTCCAATCATCAAGCCTTTTAGCCTCAGTGGTTTTTATTTTATGTAAGGCTAAAGTTATCCATAATCGCGCTTCTGGCAGCGGATAATAGGCAAGGCCACCACCAGGCCGTGGTTGTAGTTTCATAGTGTCGCGGCTCATACAGCCATTATATACCGAGACCACCCGAAAGGTCGATCTATTTTCCTGCGGCCATTTTTATATGAACGCACAGAAAAACTAGATCGCACAAGAGAAAATCGGAGCATTTTAACTTTTTAAAATCATGCACACCAAAACAAGACGTAAGGAAAAATTGATCGAATTTATTTCTTATTTGTTTGTGGAAAGATATGAATAAAGACAAATTAATTTTCGACGAAAGTTTTAGACGTTTTATTTATTCGTGACTTCATGACTTTTCCCTTTTCTTTAAGGATGTTCCATTATTTGCTTTTCTTCACTAAAGGTCAGAGAAAGAAAGCTTTACGACGGCAGTTATTTAATCTGCATGTTTTCCAGTTGGGGAAGAACACTTAAACATTTTAAGTAAATATTTTTCTACTATTATTATGTAAACAAGTTCAAAGTATCTTCGGCACAATCGAGTTTTCTGTTCAGTAGTGGCCTCAGCCCTGAGAGCCTACATTCTTGATTAAAGATGGCAGTTCAAGAGAGTGAAATTGATTGACCATGCTGGTTGTTTCTGTGTGTGAATATGTGTTTGTGTAAGAGAGAGAGAGAGAGAGAGAGAGAGAGGTATGTTAAGGCCTCGTTATGAGAAAAACTTGACCTGATACTATGAAGTAATTTATTGAAACACCTTATGTAAGAATTCGCTCGTAACTTACGCAACTCAATAGTTTGGTCTTACAATATTTATAGGAAAAGGAAAGCTGTAATAACTGGCCTCAACGCTTTTTTTTTTTTTTAATCCTCTGACACACAAGAAAAGTGGTGGCTTTTGTAGAAAGAGAATCGCGGTGAACAAATTTTGATACTTACATTACAAGGTCTGTTTCTGATATAAAAAAGGGGGCGAAATTACAAGGACGTTTCTATGAAAACAGGAGCGGAACTGCCTTCAGCATCGTTACATCTTCAAGCAAGGGAACAAATAAGGTCATGGAACGAGGATTATATCTTGTTTAGTGATTGGAATCAGGTTTGAATGTTAGAATGCTATGGCGATCACTTCTTGCGTTCCTCACAATGCCACAATATACGACCAATACCAAAGCAGTTAAAAGCAAAACGTGAAAAAATCCTTATGGCAAAACAGTCTTAATCACTTATGTAGAAACTGACAATGATCATATTACTAAGAAAAGCTTCTGATAAAGTGATGATCAAATGGAAGAATATTCTCAGGGGCAGGAATCACCTAGTGTGATTTACTAGGGTCAAGGTCGGTGAGGAGGAGAACTCAAATAGTGGTGTTTCGATGGCAAGTTTGCCAGAGATAGGAAAACTTGATTAAGTTTCTGGTGGCCTGTGCCAAAGTGAATTTGGGGAAGCCTTTGTTTAGACACTTCGGATTTGTGGTTTTGTTGTAATGAGTTATGGCACACTGATGATTTTTTCTAGAATTCCTTGGCAATTTTTGCCAAGTTTTTGCCCTTCTCAGCAGTTATGCTAAACAGAGTTTACAGTTTTCGACGGTAACATTGAGCTCCGTAGAGATGCTTTTCGAGGTTATTTTACTGGCACGTTTTTGGAGTCCGATTATGAGGAGCATTAGAGGTATAATATTTTGGCCATATGGTATTTTGTTTTGTTGGAGATGGTCTAGAGTTTAGGCCTATGGTGGAAAGTGCTATTTGTTTTAGTCCGCTGTTTTGGATTCAGTCATTTTTGCAGTTATTTTGGTGGAAATAGAAACCTTTGTGAGAGAAGATAGGTGGCAATATTTTTCAAGTGTATCAGCTAGATGCTTTGAGTGCATTTTTTTGGGGACAGAGTTTCTTTTTGATTACCGTGCTTGGAGGTGTAATGATATTTTTTGGGTACTTGGTTTTATTCCACATGTGGATGCTAGTGAAATGGAGAAGGGAATATTTTTTGTTGTTTGGGCCTGAGTGGTATTATTATTAATATGGTGATATATGGGTAGTGTCGCATGATTATTACTGAAGTTTTGTGGTTTTTTGGGGGGAGGATACGATCGAGTCGTTGGCATCCACAGCGAGAGAGAGACATGCTTGTCTCCGCCGTAACCTTGAAGCCGCGGCCAGATAGTTGATAAAGAAAATATTAGTAAAACATCTGATCCCAAGTTCAACGCGAGAAATGAGCTGAACTACAAATTAGGCCCGAAATTTGAAGGTCATTTTAGAGTCATTGAGGAAAAAATTAGAAACAGATTTGTAGTCTTAGAGGAACAAACAGGTCGGTCGAAATTAACACATATCTCAAAACTGAAAAGAATTGGTTGTGGTGATTAATATATTGTCACGCAATTGCATTTTGTTTTGTCGGGCTTTTGCAATTTGGTGGTGAAATGTTTTTAACGTTTTTTTTTTCTTTCTTTCATTTTCAATATTCTATGTGGAAAGTTGTTTGAAAATATGGCGAATTTTTGTTTTAGCGAGAAACATGATGATAAACATTTGATAATTTCTGTGTGTATGGGATTTGGAGCTGAATTTCTGTGGTTTTACGAGCCGAAAAGGAGGGTTATTGTGGTTCCTTTTGGTGTTGTGGCTATTGGGGGGCGGGTGACTCTACTGCATTGTGGTTTTATGGAGGTGTTGTATTTTTATATTCACCAGTGGTTATTTTTGGAGATCTATAATTGTTGAATCGTGGTTTACTGTGGTTTATATCCTGAATAGGTGGTAATTTGGTCTTATATACTTGGGGTAGTATCATGGGGGAGTTATGTTTTTTAAGGATAATTTTTTTGAACACCTTTGCTGATATCCTGGAGATAAGTTTGTGAAATGTGGTTATATAGTGTTAGTATAGAATTTTTGGGGTTATTTAGAGAATAATGGTTTCTGAGGTTGCAAGTCTGACTAGACAAATCTATAGTGCGGTTCGAAGCACATGCGGTGGTCACAGGTGGATTTTTGCTGTGATGATTCCGATTGCTGATATTTTCCTTTAGGAGTTGATTACCCGGAGATTTGCACCATTTTCAGGGATGTTGATTATGGCATTCCACGGAGATGTATGTAAGGGGTCGTTTCTGGTGTATGAGATTTGTTGCGGTAGCAA
>NC_061092.1:54512003-54544503 GCF_015104395.2 Macrobrachium nipponense
TTAAATTTAAGTCTTGGTTTATTTAAACTTGATGCTTTCATTATGAAAAAAGTTGTAGATAAATATAAGCAACAAAATTAATATATTCAGTTTTTACATGTTTTGGACTGTAAAGGTACTTTGTAGTTTGGGTTAGGTTTGTGACCGTGTGATATCCGATAATCCTGGATAATCTCTTAATTTTTACCCTTTTGACAATTAACCATCTGGTATTCTTGATCTTGTTTTGTACCTGAGACCTTTATCTCCAATTGTACTTCATTAACTCCTTGACGATGTCTGAGTAAAGACGAAAGCGCTTGGATTTCTGACTATTAGTTTTCTGTGGTATTCGCTTTATATATATATATATATATATATATATATATATATATATATATATATATATATATATATATATATATATATGTATGTATATATATATACGCCGTTTATGTGTGCGTGTGTCTCTGTGTTGTGTACAGAAAGACTTTATACAGAAGAAAAATAATAGCCAACCATTAATCCATTTAAAACACGGAGACAAGAAGGAAAAGGAACGTTGAGATAAAGCTACGTATATTTATTCTGTAATAATCGGGAGTAAAACCATAGTCCTGGTGAAAAGAACAAAGTACAAAGGAATGAGGGAAAAAAACTCATAAAGTTTGGGAAAAGGCTCTGAGTGACTCCCTTTGGGCAACCATGGAAATTCGTGACTATTGCTGTATAATTATACTCTTAATAGCTGAAAGATAAGATTTTATCTTTCATTTAGACTGTTGCTAATGCCCACAGTTTGGAAATTCTAGTACTCACTTTAATCTACAGCATATCCTTCACTGCATGTGGTAGTAAAACCGGGTTCAGTATATTACTTCAATAATATTAAAATTCATAAAGATATAATTTTTTATTTGTTTGTCTCCATATGTTTATTTTGATCAATATTTTACTATTATTAGTTTCTTTTTGTAATATTATTTCTAAGATTTCTGTTTGAGGGAGCTTTCTAAATATGATCAATAAGGTCATCAGTTCGAGTATTTTTGAATATCAGTAGTAAAACAGCTCAGTCATATATCTCTTTCTCGCTTAGAGAACAAGCGGTGGTGCAGTACAAGTTCACTTGAAGAAAGGTATTTGTTGACCAAACAATTTGACTCAGAGATCATTCGCCCGGTCGTGAGGCATGTACGTTCGTTTGTACACGTGTTGCAGGCCTACTAGCTCGGGCACTTGTGAAAGACGCGTTCTTTGAGGTGAACGATAAGAGGTTAGGCGGTTACTCCGAGTGTCGGGAGAGAACGCCCATCGTAAAGGCAGGCCATATTCTATAAAGAAAAATTAGAAAAACTGTTACCTTTTGAAAAGAGAGAGAAGTGTGAAATACTCTCTTTACGTGAATACTTTGAAAAGAGTGATGTGTGGGTTATGTTTTTATGCCTATTATCTTTATTACAGATGGGTCCAATTCCATGGTTAATTAGAGACGGGATTCTGTAACCTGACTAATACGAGAAAGTGACAATTTGGGTTTGGGAATGAAACCTTAGTCAGTAGGGTAGAATGTTATCTTACTGGTTTCTTTATGTGCAGATTTAGCTTTTTATGCCATTATGACTTGTCAATCATTTTGTTCTATTTTATAACCAACTGCTTTGGGAAATAAATAATATATTTTTGTATTTACGCAGTCTTAATAAGCCTAATGACATGGTTACAGACAGGGCACCGTTGGCAACAGGTAAGAGTCCCCAGTTTGTGTAATTTAGTGAATAAGGAAGGGGATTTTATATATATATATATATATATATATATATATATATATATATATAGATATATATATATATATATATATATATATATATATATATATATATATATATATATATATATATATATATATATACATATATATATATATATATATATATATATATATATATATATATATAATATATATATATATATATATATATAGTATATATATATATATATATATATATATATATATATATATATATATATATATATATATATATATATATATATATATATATATGTCATATCACATTACCGTGATTCATATACATACATTGAGCTACAAATGTCCTTTAATATCTAATTCGCTCTACCTCGGAATTAATATATTTTCATATATGTTTAACCGAAGGGGAATTTTTATTCAGCGATAATAGAATTGCCGGCCGACGGGCACGAACCATCGACATCTTCAATTCCAGGACTGGCAGTGAAGCCTTAGCCCACCCCACCACCGCCAGTCCTGGAATTCAAGATGTCGATGGTTCGTGCCGTCGGCCGGGCGAATGATCTCTGAGTCAAATTGTTTGGTCAACAAATACCTTTCTTCAAGTGAACTTGTACTGCACCACCGCTTGTCTCTAAGCGAGAAGAGATATATGACTGAGCTGTGTTACTACTGATATTCAAAATACTCGAACTGATGACCTTATTGATCATATTTAGAAAGCTCCCTCAAACAGAAATCTTAGAAATAATATTACAAAAAGAAACTAATAATAGTAAAATATTGATCAAAATAAACATATGGAGACAAACAAATAAAAAATTATATCTTTATGAATTTTAATATTATTGAAGTAATATACTGAACCCTGTTTTACTACCACATGCAGTGAAGGATATGCTGTAGATTAAAGTGAGTACTAGAATTTCCAAACTGTGGGCATTAGCAACAGTCTAAATGAAAGATAAAATCTTATCTTTCAGCTATTAAGAGAATAATTATACAACAATAGTCGCAAATTTCCATGCTTGCCCAAGGGAGTCTCTTTCCCAAACTTTATGAGTTTTTTTACCCATTCCTTTGCACTTTGTTCTTTTCACCAGGACTACTGGTTTTACTCCCGATTATTACAGAATAAATATATGTAGCTTTATCTCTTAACGTTCCTTTTCCTTTTTGACTACATGTTTTATATGGATGAATGGTTGCCTATTATTTTTCTTCTGTATGAAGTCTTTCTGTACACAACACAGAGACACACAAGCACACATAAACGGCGTATATATATATACATACATACATATATATATATAATATATATATATATATATATATATATATATATATATATATATATATATATATATATATATATATATATATATATATATATATATATATATATATATATATATATATATATATATATATATATATATATATATATATATATATATATATATATATATATATATATATATATATATATATATATATATATATATATATATATATATATATATATATATAAGCGAATACCACAGAAAACTAATAGTCAGAAATCCAAGCGCTTTCGTCTTTACTCAGACATCGTCAAGGAGTTAATGAAGTACAATTGGAGATAAAGGTCTCAGGTACAAAACAAGATCAAGAATACCAGATGGTTAATTGTCAAAAGGGTAAAAATTAAGAGATTATCCAGGATTATCGGATATCACACGGTCACAAACCTAACCCAAACTACAAAGTACCTTTACAGTCCAAAACATGTAAAAACTGAATATATTAATTTTGTTGCTTATATTTATCTACAACTTTTTTCATAATGAAAGCATCAAGTTTAAATAAACAAGACTTAAATTTAAAACATTTCTATTATTTGACTTGATGAAACAAGATTCAATGATATTCCTTTTAACTGTGTCATTACATGGGACTAAGGCTCTTGCTTGACTCCAGTTAATAGGATGGTCTAAATCTCCTCATATGTACCGAATAAATGGCATTCGATATTTGCCCAGTTCTCACAGAATATTGATGTTGCTTGAGACGTTGTGAAAGAGATTTACCGGTCTGTCCGTAATAGACTTTATCACACTTTTGCAAGGAATTTCATATATGCAGCCTGGAAGATCTTTAGGAGAATTTTTTATTATTAAACTCTTGACATTAATATTACTGAAAATAACATTTATGTTAAATAGCTTTAAAATTCTAGTTATATCTAAAAACCTTTCATCATAGGGTAATTTTAGAATGTTATGCTTACTAAATTCAAGTTTGTCATTAGCTGAATAAAATGTTTTTCTAGCTCTTTTCCATGCCACATCTATAAAAGTCCTTGGGTATTTAAGTTTGAATGCAATATCATAAATAGTTTTAATTTCACCCTCAATAAATTACGGGCTACAGACACGTAAAGCCCTTAAGAACATCCCCGAAAAAAAAACAGATAATTTAACGTATTGATGTGATGGGAGTAGTAATGAACAAAAGAGGCAATGTTAGTTGATTTTCGAAAGACTGAAAAGGTGAAATTTCTATCATTTCTATGGACAGTTACATCAAGAAAATTCAAATTACATTAAGTAGGGGAATAGCTCGCACGATCGCAAGCACGAATTAACAGACAAGACACTCCCTGATAAGTGTCGTCACTAATTTCGTCACAAGTTCATGACGTCATTAAACAGATCATTGTTCACGCCCAAGAATCAGCCCCAAACCAGATTCAGAAAGCATATCTGCATCCACTGCACATGGACACAGGACTGATCTGTTCTGCTTAGGCAGCAACCTTCAACATCGCGCCACCCAAGGAACTTGTGTCAGCATTTCCAAAGCTGAGCTGTCTTGTCACTTTAGGACCACTGTTTCCATGGAGAGTTAAATTGATGACCTCTACATTCTAAGAATGTCACTGCCCATCACATCCACCAATTCAGAAAAAAAGACACAAATCGCATTACGATGGTGTCTTAATTATATTGTCAATTACTCATTATTTCAGATGATCGGCCACCAAAAGAGGCTAGCACCTGCCAAGCCATAGCTCATAGATTATATATATATATATATATATCATATATATATATATATATATATATATATATATATATATATATATATATATATATATATATATATATATATATATATATATATATATATATATATATATATATATATATAATATATATATATATATATATATATATATATATATATATATACATATATATAATATTATATATTAATATATATATATATTAATATATATATAATATATATCTCATATAATTTATACATATCTAATATATATTATTATATATATATATATATAATAATAGCTATTATTATATATATATATTATTTATACAACGTCTTTGGCAGTACAATGTCTATTATATTAAATTTTTGACGCTCCCGTGAGTGTGTATGGTCTGCAGCTGCAGAGACTCGTGAAACACGCTGTAGAAAGGCAAAACATCTCCCAGTGGAAGACAACTTACAACTTCCATAGTCCGAAAGCGTCGTAAAACCTCGTAGACTCATAGATTCTTTTGCATGTCGGCAACATACATCTCTGTAGTAGCTGAAGGACGTCTTGCTGGCGTAGGGGAACGATGTTTATGGGGTTTCAGTATGTTAGTCATGTCATCAGTCAATTAAAGAAGAATTAACCCTAGACATACATCTTTCAAACAATGACCTCAAATTCTAGGAAATACTAATATAACCACCGAACTCATTTCTAACTAAAACTTGTGAAGTAACTTCATAAGATTGCTAAATCATAAATCACTAGTAATGATATATATATATCATATATTATATATATATATATATATATATATATATATATATATATCATATATATGTGTGTGTGTGTGTGTGTGTGTGTGTGTGTGTGTGTGTGAGTGTGTGTGTGTGTATATATATATATATAAGACCAATTATAACCCAATAAAGAAAATTTAAAATTCCCCAACATATAAAAAAAAAAAACTTGCTAACCCTATACATAAATTATCACAAACCAACCCAAACTAGCAAAATGAGAAATTACAAAAACTCTACAGACTACTGTCCTTACATTTTAATCTCACCATTACTCACATGTATAAAAAAGAAAATGAGCCCGAAAAAAAGTAACAAAACCAGCCCCAAATTATCACTAAAATTTTATGTTCTCTCAAGCTCTGATATTTCATTAACCCAAAAATCAGTAAGAACCCAAACATATCAATAAGTGAACTTTCCCCATTACAGAACGTACACAGAGAAAAAAAACTTAAATAATCCAAGGTTTTCCCCACTAATGCAGTATGTATCGTTATGGAATTTGCTACCGCAACAAATCTCATACACCAGAAACGACCCCTTACATACATCTCCGTGGAATGCCATAATCAACATCCCTGAAAATGGTGCAAATCTCCGGGTAATCAACTCCTAAAGGAAAATATCAGCAATCGGAATCATCACAGCAAAAATCCACCTGTGACCACCGCATGTGCTTCGAACCGCACTATAGATTTGTCTAGTCAGACTTGCAACCTCAGAAACCATTATTCTCTAAATAACCCCAAAAATTCTATACTAACACTATATAACCACATTTCACAAACTTATCTCCAGGATATCAGCAAAGGTGTTCAAAAAAATTATCCTTAAAAAACATAACTCCCCCATGATACTACCCCAAGTATATAAGACCAAATTACCACCTATTCAGGATATAAACCACAGTAAACCACGATTCAACAATTATAGATCTCCAAAAATAACCACTGGTGAATATAAAAATACAACACCTCCATAAAACCACAATGCAGTAGAGTCACCCGCCCCCCAATAGCCACAACACCAAAAGGAACCACAATAACCCTCCTTTTCGGCTCGTTAAACCACAGAAATTCAGCTCCAAATCCCATACACACAGAAATTATCAAATGTTTATCATCATGTTTCTCGCTAAAACAAAAATTCGCCATATTTTCAAACAACTTTCCACATAGAATATTGAAAATGAAAGAAAGAAAAAAAAAACGTTAAAAACATTTCACCACCAAATTGCAAAAGCCCGACAAAACAAAATGCAATTGCGTGACAATATATTAATCACCACAACCAATTCTTTTCAGTTTTGAGATATGTGTTAATTTCGACCGACCTGTTTGTTCCTCTAAGACTACAAATCTGTTTCTAATTTTTTCCTCAATGACTCTAAAATGACCTTCAAATTTCGGGCCTAATTTGTAGTTCAGCTCATTTCTCGCGTTGAACTTGGGATCAGATGTTTTACTAATATTTTCTTTATCAACTATCTGGCCGCGGCTTCAAGGTTACGGCGGAGACAAGCATGTCTCTCTCTCGCTGTGGATGCCAACGACTCGATCGTATCCTCCCCCCAAAAAATCTTCAGTAATAATATAAAGACACTACCCATATATCACCATATTAATAATAATACCACTCAGGCAACAAAAATATTCCCTTCTCCATTTCACTAGCATCCACATGTGGAATAAAACCAAGTACCCAAAAAATATCATTACACCTCCAAGCACGGTAATCAAAAAAGAAACTCTGTCCCCCAAAAAATGCACTCAAAGCATCTAGCTGATACACTTGAAAATATTGCCACCTATCTTCTCTCACAAAGGTTTCTATTTCCACCAAAATAACTGCAAAAATGACTGAATCCAAAACAGCGGACTAAAACATAGCACTTTCCACCATAGGCCTAAACTCTAGACCATCTCCAACAAAACAAAATACCATATGGCCAAAATATTATACCTCTAATGCTCCTCATAATCGGACTCCAAAAACTGTGCCAGTAAAATAACCTCGAAAAGCATCTCTAAGGAGCTCAATGTTACCGTCGAAAACTGTAAACTCTGTTTAGCATAACTGCTGAGAAGGGCAAAAACTTGGCAAAAAATTGCCAAGGAATTCTAGAAAAAATCATCAGTGTGCCATAACTCATTACAACAAAACCACAAATCCGAAGTGTCTAAACAAAGGCTTCCCCAAATTCACTTTGGCACAGGCCACCAGAAACTTAATCAAGTTTCCTATCTCTGGCAAACTTGCCATCGAAACACCACTATTGAAGTTCTCCTCCTCACCGACTTTGACCCTAGTAAATCACACTAGGTGATTCCTGCCCTGAGAATATTCTTCCATTTGATCATCACTTTTATCAGAAGCTTTTCTTAGTAATATGAATCATTGTCAGTTTCTACATAAGTGATTAAGATTGTTTTGCCATAAGGATTTTTTCACGTTTTGCTTTTAACTGCTTTGGTATTGGTCGTATATTGTGGCATTGTGAGGAACGCAAGAAGTGACGCCATAGCATTCTAACATTCAAAACCTGATTCCAATCACTAAACAAGATATAATCTCTTTCCATGACCTTATTTGTTCCCCTTGCTTGAAGATGTAACGATGCTGAAGGCAGTTCCGCTCCTGTTTTCATAGAAACGTCCTTGTAATTTCGCCCCCTTTTTTATATCAGAAACAGACCTTGTAATGTAAGTATCAAAATTTGTTCACCGCGATTCTCTTTCTACAAAAGCCACCACTTTTCTTGTGTGTCAGAGGATTAAAAAAAAAAAAAAAGCGTTGGAGGCCAGTTATTACAGCTTTCCTTTTCCTATAAATATTAAGACCAAACTATTAGTGCGTAAGTTACGAGCGAATTCTTACATAAGTGTTCAATAAATTACTTCATAGTATCAGGTCAAGTTTTTCTCATAACGAGGCCTTAACATACCTCTCTCTCTCTCTCTCTCTCTCTCTCTCTCTCTCTCTCTTACACAAACACATATTCACACACAGAAACAACCAGCATGGTCAATCAATTTCACTCTCTTGAACTGTCATCTTTAATCAAGAATGTAGGCTCTCAGGGCTGAGGCCACTACTGAACAGAAAACTCGATTGTGCCGAAGATACTTTGAACTTGTTTACATAATAATAGTAGAAAAATGATTTACTTAAAATGTTTAAGTGTTCTTCCCCAACTGGAAAACATGCAGATTAAATAACTGCCGTCGTAAAGCTTTCTTTCTCTGACCTTTAGTGAAGAAAAGCAAAATAATGGAACATCTTAAAAGAAGGGAAAGTCATGAAGTCACGAATAAATAAAACGTCTAAAACTTTCGTCGAAAATTAATTTGTCTTTTATTCATATCTTTCCACAAAGAACAAATAAATTGGATCAATTTTTCCTTACGTCTTGTTTTGGTGTGCATGATTTTAAAAAAGTTAAAATGCTCCGATTTTCTCTTGTGCGATCTAGTTTTCTGTGCGTCATATAAAAAAGGCCGCAGAAAATAGATCGACCTTTCGGTGGTCTCGGTATAATGCTGTATGAGCCGCGACACATGAAACTACAACCACGGCCTGGTGGTGGCCTTGCCTATTATCCGCTGCCAGAAGCGCGATTATGGATAACTTTAGCCTTACATAAAATAAAAACCACTGAGGCTAAAAGGCTTGATGATTGGAGGATGGATAATTATCAGCCGTCTTCCCTCAGTTGTTTTTAAGAGCTGAGAGTTGACAGACAAAAGTAAGGGCAGACAAAACCAGCACAATGGTTTTCTTTTCAGAAAACAAAAGAGAAACATTTATTTTTCACTCAGATTGTACTAACGAGATAACTGACAATTTCCTTTGTGTGCATAGTTGAGATTGACATACTGAAAAAGGAATGTAAACACAACTTCAACCATATCGAAGTCTGTGAGCATGTGCATGTCTCACTAGAATGCAGGTGGCTCTATAAGTATTTAAAAATAATTTGCTTCAAGTTTTAAACAAAGTGCTGAAAAGGAAATTGACAGTAAAAATTGCACCATGAATCAATTGTTAGGAGAGGGTGGAAAGTAAGATGGAAGAAAAGGATCATGAAAGGAGGTACAGTAGAAGGAACAAAAGGGGTTGTAGCTAGGGGCCGAAGGCAGGCTGCAAAGAACCTTAAGTTAATGCTTACAGTGCACCGCATGAGATGCATTATCGGCACTCCTCCACCACAAGGGACAATTCTTTTAAAAACTTCCTTAATTTTCTCCTACAAATTGTGGCCATGTTTACAAAGAAAGACTTCCTCTTATACTCATGAATGAAATTGGCTTTCAGCTGATTCACCAATTTATGCCGATGATATCAAATTTCGGAAAATTCATTTGGACCGTTTCACCGAATGACTAATTATCCCCTGCTCTCATTCAAAAACGGAATACTTCTCATTGTTGAGTGTTTTGTTGATAAATGTCTTCGTATGCCACATCATTATTCTACTGAAATTTCTTATGTCTATGTGAGGATTGAAAGTAGGAAGGTCCCAGTGCACTTTCATAGTTCTTATTATTCCTGATGGTCATTTTGCTTTTATTTATATATGCTACGTCTCAGTTTCTGTTATCTATTACTCCTGTATTACTTATGATCCTGTAACTTGTGTAATGGAAATTTAACTACAAAAAATATGAACTTTAGAAAATTACTGCTTCTGAAAAACAAGTGGTCAGCCTTTCCAACTTTTGGCACCTAGGTTTCATGATTGGTTGCATTGCCGCACAGGTCAGTTTTCAAAATCATTTAAGGCTGGGTTTACACCAAGCGAATCGATAGGATATTTATGATTTTTCTATCAGAATGAAAATGTACAAGATAAAAAATTTGCATGTTAAACAGTACTGAAAAATTATTCCTGATAAAATATAAAGCAGTTCATGATTTTTTTTTTTTTTTTTTTTTTTGTGAAGCAACGGGCTATTTGATCATACATTTGAGCTCGTTTTAATTTATTTGATGTACTGAATTTAGAGGTTGTATTTCTGATCAATTGTTTGTGTTTTCACTTACACCTGAGAATATGTGAACGTGTATAATTCGTGCCCGTTTTTTTTTTTTTATTTTATCCTTATTGTTAGTATGAGTAGTAATAAGTGTGGGTATTAATTACGAAGACCACTTCTCGTTAGGTAAGGGATATAATGTTTGCAACTTATTCGTCAGGGGAAAATCTTACACGCGTCGATTCTGCCACGAGCATAATGACAGTGACGCCGTTTTAGGTAGAAGTTATATTTTTCTTTTACTTGAATCGAAAAGGTCAACCCTTGAGATTTTTCAATTGGGACGATAATATGACATCGCAAAAGATGATGTTATTGTTGCTGTTGTTTATGTAAGAAGAATAAAAAAATAAATAGAGGCAGAGAACTAAACCTCTAAGTCTAGCTTTTCGTCCAACTTACGAGGGAAAATCATCTCTCTCTCTCTCTCTCTCTCTCTCTCTCTCTCTCTCTCTCTCTCTCTCTCTCTCTCTCTCTCTCTCTAGTGATCTTAAAACTTCAAACATAAATTTGTTTTGTTAATATTTGATACATGTTCACCTTTCGCCCAACACCTACCCCCTCCCCCATCCCGGAAAAAAAGGACATGCAATTGGCAAGATTTGTTCTCCGTTATTCCCCAAACTGTTGCTGAGAAGGGAAGAGACAACATTATGAAAACCGGGGCTTTCGAGAAAGTTAAGAAGGCAGGTTGACTACTATGAGATTCAGGGTCTCTGTAACACGGTTTTTTGGACTTTGCTCCTTGTCAAAGCATCGGATATAGCTGAAAGTTGACATATGTATATTTTACAACCACACACAAATTTTGTCAGCATTATCAATAACCTAAACCCGATAGCTTTAATTTTTATAGAGTAAAATTGATCTAGCCGACGCCATGGCCAATGATTACGAGCCAAGAGTCGAAAAACACTCATTACGTAAGCAAGGTAAATAAACACCTTTTGACTAAATGTTGCCCCGCCCATCCACCAGACAGAAATTCCATCGGCTCTGAAACCCAAAGACTTTATGAATGGCGGAACGATACATAGATGTGGGTGGGGTATCAGTGCTAGCGTAGTAATACTACTGTAGCAGTAGTGCCGCAACAGTATAGCAGTAATATACATGAATTAAACGTTTAGACCAACTGCTGGGATCCTTGAGGATCATTTAGCACTTCTTACAACCACTCAAGAAATTAGTTTTTATAGCCAGAAGTTAAATTTTCTAATCCAACAATGCCCATGGTAGCCTTCAGTGTTATCCTGAATTATAACGAGGCGAAAGTGGGTGGAGCCTCATGAAGTCACCATTCTGACGATAATTATTGGTGAAGGTTTAAAGCCAATATACGGTACCGGCTATTTTTTCTCAGTAAATAGGTAGATAGCCAATAAATAAAAATTGCTTGACACTGGATATAGCAGTTATCAAATCAAGCTTGTCTACTATGTTTTTGGTAATTACCAACTATTCCCTACATCTTGTCAATCTGATTGTGACCTATAAAGTAGACTGTAATTTCTTTGGACACTTATTTTGGGAGTTAGACTAATAATCGAAGTGTTTTTGTATTTATTAACATATTTTGTTGGTTTGTTCATTATGACAATTATCAGTGAGGAGGTTCCAGAGTTCATAAAGGTGTACTACTTTGCTTGTATTTAAATTTGTAGTCATTATTGCCAGAGGTTTAGCCTTCGTTACGTATAGCCAATCATCCATCGAGAAAGAGGGAAGAAATGATGTCATAAGTTACGTAACGAGTGCGTTCGAAACCTTTTCTCTGAGTAAGTTTTACATTATAAGTACCAAATTTATTCAACCTACGTAGTGCAGAATACACTCAAAATTTATGTGTTGATATAATATGTATTCTGAATAAGCGTTTTATTTATGAAATGCATAGATAAAAAGTTATTGCGAAAAAACCGTGTTCAGAGGCCCTGAATCTCATAGTAGTCAATAGAATTATAGGCCTTGATGTCTGGCGTTCCGGGAGGGGAAGCTGGGGAGGGAGGAGTAGACAGGTGTGCAGGAAAGTGAGGAGGAGGAGGAGGAGGATGAGGAAGTGACATCAGAGACTGTTATGACTGCGCCCAACAGGTTATTTTAAATTTAATACAGTTTTGGGACCACCTTAGTTTTTTTCGAATAACCTATTCCTTTCTGAGCAAAGAACCGGTTGGGTTATTACTGATTGGGCATTGAAAATGCTCTCTCTCTCTCTCTTCTCCTTCTCTCTCGCCTCTCTCTCTCTCTCTCTCTTCTTCTATCACCTCTCTCTCTCTCTCTCTCTCTCTCTCTCTCTCTCTCTCTCTCTCTCTCTCTCATACCCAGACAACGCTTTGAGCAACCCAGTTTTTAAAGTAAAATTTCCGGTCTCAAAAAGATGCAGAATAATGAGCATCAGTTTCGTGAAAGCTTCCACAAACACCCAGATAAGAGGAGATATAATACTAATACTAAGAATATCAATTAAGTAGAAACCAAAGGCGTCAGCAAGGGAACATCTGAAAGTCCTATTGTAGAGAAATAGCATCTTGCTCGTCATCATAACTATAAATAATATATTTCATAGAAAGGCAATAAAGTTATATTTGTCCTACTTTGATCTCGGGATGGGTCAGGAAAAGGAATAATCCTTTACCAAATAAATTAAGAAAAGTGGTGGTTGGGGGTGACCGGCCGATCAAAGGTTTATTCAGTAATGGAATCTTCTTCCGGCAAAAATTTCCAACAAATTGACAAAATTGTCCGTCTCCTCGGAGGTTATTTATGAAAACACACGCGCGCGCCCGCGCGCGCACACACACACACACACGCACACACACATGCACCCAGCAGAAACTTAGAAACTGAGGAATCCGTAAGACATTTTCAAAGATGGAACTTAACTGAACTTAAGAAACTTAAGAGAAAGCTGCCATAAATTGAATGGCCTATCATCACCACCCTGTGACGTCGTTCTCTTGTTATGACGTGCCAACATCGGGAGCAATGACTCTTCAATGGCAGTTTTGGCTTCCCGTCACGAGCACTTGCGCTGCCCCGATTAGAGGCATCTCGCCTCAGGAAGTGGGACATTAGGTGTCGAACGCCCTCTCAATATACCGCCGTCAGGAGCGGCAGTTTTATACACGGAGAAGAAAATAAAAGAATAGACCTTAGGATTCGATGACAGCTTTTGCCTATTGTACATATAATCAATAAACAGTTAAAGATTCTTTTACTTTTGCCAAAGAAATTTGCGATCAAGAACTAGGTAAGTATGTCCTTTTAAGTTTCGATGTTAAATCTTTCTTTACCAATATTCCTTTAACAGAAACCATTGATATGCATCAACGACTCTAAAAGCATCCAGAATTTTAATAAACAAGAGCTACACAAACTGCTCACATTAGCTGCGTCTGAATGTTATTTTATGTTTAACACAAATGTAAATAAACAAAAAGATGGCGTAGCAATGGAAAAACCTCTCGATCTCACTTTGGTCAATGCCTTTTTATCTCCTCACGAAGTTGTTTGGCTAGATAATTGTCCCAGTTCTTTTAAACCACTGTTCTACCGACATGATGTAGATTATACATTCTTCTTTTTTTATCCTAAAGAACATGTACCCCTGTTTCTTGACTATTTTAACTCAAAACATCAAATATTGAATTTACTTCAGAAGTAGAGAACAATAATACTTTATCTTTCCTTGACGTTCTTGTAAGTAAACACAGGGATAACACTTTCTTGACGTCAGTTTACAGGAAACTAATATTTACAGGACTCACAACTAAATTTACTTCATTCATCCTTATAGTTTATAAACGCAATTAAGTCTCTAAAATAACTTTAACATTTGTTCAAGTTATTTTAGTCATCATTCAGAATGTCAGTTTATAAAAGAAATGCTTCAGAAAAACGGTTTTAATATTGCTTTATCAGCTTTTGAAATGGAATCTTTCTGGAACAATAACTTTTCTAGCTGTTTACCAACATATGTATCTATGAAAGCATTTATTTTATAAACTGACATTCTGAATGATGACTAAAATAACTTGAACAAATGTTAAAGTTATTTTAGAGACTAAATTGCGTTTATAAACAACTATAAGGATGAATGAAGTAAATTTAGTTGTGAGTCCTGTAAATATTAGTTTCCTGTAAACTGACGTCAAGAAAGTGTTATCCCTGTGTTTACTTACAAGAACGTCAAGGAAAGATAAAGTATTATTGTTCTCTACTTCTGAAGTAAATTCAATATTTTGATGTTTTGAGTTAAAATAGTCAAGAAACAGGGGTACATGTTCTTTAGGATAAAAAAAGAAGAATGTATAATCTACATCATGTCGGTTCATGGGCCAATATAAAAGTCGACAGGGTAATTAAATGAAAGTGACAATGGTAATGGGATAGCTCGTTATCGGGCAGTGAGATAATTAGTTTGCCAAAAATTACGTATATTTAAAGGAATAATCAAATGGTGTGATATCAAATTATAAATAATGTAACAGCAGGTGGTGTATATATATATATATATATATATATATATATATATATATATATATATATATATATATATATATATATATATATATATATATATATATATATATATATGTGTGTGTGTGTGTGTGTGTGTATTTATTCATATGTGTTTATGCACGCGTGTGATGAAGAATCCTGGCTGCTACTCTATTCCCGTCGTTCCATAAAAATTCATATCATGCAAACATATGCAACGACACGAACAAAATTTTGAGCCGCATTCTTTTAGAAATGTTGCCTCCCAAAACGAAAAAAGCCGCCCTTCTTTTGAAAGGCTCCACTCGGGATATCCCTGAGTTGCCTGATGACTTTTGGTATTCCGAAACAAAGACAGAGTATAAATAAATACTTAGGTTCTCTGGCACAGAGAAATGTTGAAAGCCTCCATTCTGAAGCAATATCCTTCATTCCTCGATTTATTCAAAGACATTTCGTGCTTCTTTTTTTCGAACCTTTCGCCTTTTCCAGTTTATTATGAACCTTCCACCATAACTGCTCTCTCTCTCTCTCTCTCTCTCTCTCTCTCTCTCTCTCTCTCTCTCTCGTTCAACTTCTAAATAAACTGTTGCGTTTTCTCTTGTCACTTAGAATTAATGCTTACGAGTATTTAGTATTACTTGTTTGATAACCAACGCTAAAAAGATATAGTCAGTTATGCTGGTATACGCCTGACGGAACACACAAAATACGAATAACTCCTAAAGAGATTAAACGTTTATGTCTCTCTGCTGACAAGTTCAGTCTATGGTCATTAAAAAAATTGCTTTTTTAAACCTATATATTGATTATGAAAACTTAGTGCAAGTATAAAGTACTTCCTTTCACATATGAAGAATGGGAAGGTGGCCTTAGAGAAAATAAGAATAACTGTCACTGCCACCTTCGACCATAACTGCTGGACCCAGAATGAAATTGATGTGCAAAGCAAAACCACAACATCAACCACTTCATCGACCTACACATCATCATATCACTTATGTATTTATGCATTAGATACAAATGTTGCCCTTTGCACCTGTCAGTTATTAGGCATTACAAATGTATCATTAATCCGGCAAAATGCTTTGGTCCCGTTGAATCTTCATTTATAGTAACTATAGTTCCCTTTTCAGCATATGGGGAAATTTTGCTTTGTCTATTTAGTCAGTTCACAATATTATATTGATTTTTACTGATAAATGGCTTTGGTCGTTACATTTTTGGCTATGTTCATGATCATCGTCACTCGTAAAATAATTGCATATCTTTCTGTGATTTAAAATTCCCCTGAATTAATTATCTCTACTAGATTCCCATTCCTAGAAATCAATTTTTAAAAAACCTGTGTCTGTCATGATGTCACTTTTTCAAACTTACATGTTCATGCCGTTGAACATTTTGCCTTTTCACACATTTAGACAGAGGAGTCAAATGAATTGGTGCCTTGATTTCTCAGCTGGATTTACAGTAATTATTTTCCCCCTGAAGATGTATATGGCTTCTGAACTTCTTTTTTTCATATCTGATGCTTTTAGTTTTACAGTTGTTTTAAAACCAAATATTTTTTTGACCTCGCTGGTGCACATAAATACTAGCAAGAGACACAACTTGAAGCATTAGTCCTAAGTCTGCAGCCTTAACGCCTTAGTCTTGTCTTTCAGAGAAAAGACCGGTAAAGATATTTGACATTTCATAGCTTGGAACTGAAATACATTTTCAAATAAGAAAAATAAAATCCTAATTCGAGAATATAATTTTAAGCGACTGTCCTGATTCTTATCCAGTCATAATCATTTTTTTAATTGGTTATCTGAAATTTCGTACTACAATTCGTCTCGTATGATTTTCCTCCTATATTTGTTAATAAATGCCTATTACATAACTTTTAACCTCAAATTTTAACCTCAAATTTTAACCTCAAATTTCATGACTGTTTATATATTTAGTTGTGTGTAACTACAATTAGCATAAACAGGACGTTTTCCTACAATGTGAATTTCTTTTTTATATCTTCGTGGACATCTTGCTCTTGTGTTACTTGCCCAGGGTAAAATGATTTGATATCACAACTATTTTCTGTATACCCTCTAGGTATGCAAATGTGGACCCTCTACCTAACTGTGACTCTGTGCATTTGATAATTAAAGTTTCTTCAGTGTTCAGTGAGAAAAGATTGACGGGAAAGACAATATTTGATGATGCAGTTCTGATAGATACTTCGTGTCAGAGATAGAATAGCTAAAAAGTTAATTCCTTTCTATCCTGTGACTTTTACTGTATATTAGTATACGAAAAATCAAGCATGAACAAATGATAGGTAATACTGATGCAGGTGACTGGAAACTGAGTTAAAGCACTAACAAGAAACAAAAAATTCACTATACCACAGCAAGACATTTTCTCACATTTTTGCTGACGCAATCTTCTGCAGGTATAGACGTCTCTTTTGAGCTGTTTTAGCAGTTGTGCTGGCTCTCCTGTGGCAATCGTAAGTATCAAAAGGATTTTAGCAGAACGAAAATAGCAAGATATATATTTCAGCCAACAGGGTCAGAAGGTGAACTTGCTTTTCTTTTGGTCCTTTCGGGAAAAAGTTAAGTGAAAATTCTCATGAGGATAATCAGCGGATCATGAAGTTTACTTATAGAGGAAAGAACAAAAAAATCTGATAAATGTTTCCAGCTTGAATTGTTATTATGAATGATAGTAAGATTATGAATAAATATAATATGTACAGTTTTTCAGTTATTACTTGCAAATTCTGACTGCTCTAATTCTATACAGTGGTGCGGTAGTATTGATATATTTGTGGTTTTTCAATGCCTTTCAGTGTTCTTTTTCAGTACACGGTATTGAATTTCACTAAGTTTTCATTAGACGATTGGAATTATGGCAGAGTACAATAGATTTTATTGCAGTACTAAATATGCCGACTTCATATTCGTAATAGCTTTTATGATTTTTTTTTATAACCTCACTGCATTCGTGAATTTTTAAAATCATAATCGCGTAACAACAGAGAATGTTCAGGATTTGAATATTTTTCTGTTTTTAATCAAGACTGGACTTTCCAAATGGACTTAAAGTGACTTATTTTGTGGAGAAGAGCTAGCAACCCTTAATTGACAATTGTGTGCAGAGCTAAATCTTCTTTTCAGTTCGTGTCTTTAACTTATAATATAGGGTGCTCCCTTTTCTGTGAGATGTGGCTACTCATCCCACGATAGGAGATAGACAATATTTTTTTATCTTTTACAAATTTACCTAGCTCATCACCTCTTTTCTGCTTTACTAGATATATAAGTTATTGATAAATATTTCTAAATTATACAAAGTTCATTTTTCTCACTCTTACAAGATCTCTCTCTCTCTCTCTCTCTCTCTCTCTCTCTCTCTCTCTCTCTCTCTCTCTCCCTCTCTCTCTCTCTGCTAACAGAATTACACAAAAATAATGACTATTTTCCCGAAATTCACCGGGAAGATTCTCCACATTCCTCAAACAATGAAAAATTTGTGTGCAGATCTGAGTCTATCTGGAGCCAGAATTTTTTGGCTCCTCCCTAATTGGTTTCGTCACTAATTTGGACTCAAACAGACGACGATAACTTTCTGACGTTCATGGAGGAGATAATGACGCAAAGAATTAGGGCAATTCTGAGAAGCCCACCCTTGTGTTGTAGTACACTGTATATATTATATATATATATATATATATATATATATATATATATATATATATATATATATATATATATATATATATATATATATATATGCTTGAAAATCACAGTAGATACACGTGACTTCATTAGATAAGCGAATACCGCAGGAAAATGATAGTCAGAAATCCAAGCGCTTTCGTCTTTACTAAGACATTGTCGTTCCTTGACAATGTCTTAGTAAAGACGAAAGCGCTTGGATTTCTGACTATCCTTTTCCTGTGGTATTCGCTCATATATATATATATATATATATATATATATATATATATATATATATATATTATATATATATATATATATAATATATATATATTTCAACCTAGAAAAAACTGACTTTCAGCGGGTTATGGACATTAACAAGTATTATTTACTTACCACAAAATAATCCTGCAATCTGAAGGTATTGTTATAGGTAAACGATTTATGAGATCTTTAAATTTACATATATTTACATTAACGAATACATTAGAAGATTTAACGGAAACCAGTCAGGCAAACAAAACCTGCGTAATCAACAAAATACATTGAGAAGGAAATGACTGAAGTAGCTTCAGGGAATGTTCACTTCAATGGCACTGCAGATTAATGGTGCCACGGGAGACCACAGCACACAAGGCCCAATCAGGAAAGAGTCCAAGGCTAATGCGCCCTCTGTTATGGAGAGATCTACGAGTTGAGGCCAGAAAGGTCACAGTGCAACAGGTAGAGGACAGGGCAGGGCACTGTGGGTGCCATAAGATGCCTGGACATAAGATTTCCAAATAACAAAAACTCTCGTTAGCGCTGCACCAGCCAGGCAAGGGTCATATGGAACACTGGCACTTTCAATAAAATATTAGTAAGAGAATATGGACATCACTGATAGAATTTGTATTCAGACTACTTAACCGTGGAGGAGAGATGGCCTCGGCGTAGAATAAGGTTGAAAGAGGACGTTAAGGACGCTCACTACTAGTAAACTTGGGTTTAGCAAAGGAACCACGAGGTGAGGGAAAAGGCTCTCTGAAGGAGGCAGGATTGCAAGGGAGAGGATGTCTTCTCGTGTGCTTCCAGGAATGTCTGCCCTCTCGTGTCTTCGGTCTGTCCTCTTAAGCACTCCGTTCAGGATTACGATTTGTTCCTTCCCAGATGGGGCTAATGTTGTTCATCTTCCATATTCTACAAGTGCACGCTCTTTGGATTGTCGGTGCGCACCTTTGCCGCATGAGCACCTTGTGATCAATCAAGGCCACGTAATTCTACGGCCCTTGCACCTCTCTCTTAATCTCTAAAGCCATCTCAATTTGCCCCCACCCCAGGTTGATCTCCAATGGCTCTCAGAGAAGTTACATGATCAACGAGAGAGAGAGAGAGAGAAACATATTATAATAAAATGATTTAGGGAGGGGCCAAGGTTTCCATACCTCTCCTTGTTATCGAGTACTGCCTGAAAACAAGATTGTATTTCTTATTACAAATTCTATAAGGCTTTGGAAGGGGGTTTGCTTGGGAAGTTATAGAAATATATATATATATATATATATATATATATATATATATATATATATATATATATATATATATATATATATATATATATATATATATATATATATATATATATATATATATATATATATATATATATATATATATATATATATAGAGAGAGAGAGAGAGAGAGAGAGAGACGAGAGAGAGAGAGAGAGATTGAGAGAGAGAGATATATATATATATATATATATATATATATATATATATATATATATATATATATATATATATATATATATATATATATATATATATATATATATATATATATATATATATATATAGATATATATATATATATATATATGCGAAGTACGAAAGTGATTAATCAATCGCACTGATATTTTGTTCTTTATCATTACCATTTTAGCCTACTCTCCTGGCACCAATTTTAAGTTGATATTTAAGATAAACTGGTAAATGCAGCAGAGTGAAACCAAACAAATATGAAATGAAGCCACAAATTTACCAAAATGTGAGGACGGAATAACTGAACTCTGCGGTGTAGCAGGCTCGCTCTCTCTCTCTCTCTCTCTCTCTCTCTCTCTCTCTCTCTCTCTCTTCTCTCTCTCTCTCTCTCTCTCACCAGGAGCGTGTAGTGGAAATTACCCAAACATTGTTGTTACGTTTCTGATGCTTCTGGAGGCTCCCTAATGCCAAGGGATCCTTTGATCCATCACTATTTCCTGTCCTCTCATTATGAACCTTGCCCATTATTCAGATATTAGCCTTGTATTTTTTATGTTGTTTTTACCATTATTCTCGTGTTCCTGAGGAAGATGTATGCACATATCTATTCTTCTCTTGTGTTTCTCTGTATCTGCTTATTGATGCTTGTTATATCTCTATCTTTTTTTCTGATGCGGTTGTCTTTGTTAGTCCCTTCATTCCCACATTGAATCTTTAAACATTTCCCCGATTCTAACTAATATCTTTGCCTTCCAAATGAAATAACACCAACGCGATCTGCCTCTTGGCAATGATGGAATCCAACGGTCGGGGTCTTTCAATAAATTCTGGACAGATGTTTCTTGTGGTCTTGCTGAGAAGTCAGGTCATCGTCTTACCTCTCTCTTGGTCTCTGAGTCTATCTCGTCTTGGAAAATGTAAAAAATTATCGAAAACTATTATTCTGATTTTAAGTTATGCATCATTATATCTTAAGATGAACGTTCCCCTATTTACATGGGGGATGCTGTTTCAGTTTTTATTGATTTTTCTCGAAGTGAAATGCTCGAGTTTTTCTCGTTTCATTACATGCATGACTCGTCTATTTTCTAAAACATCGTTCGTGATATCTCCTGCATTTACGAACACACATTTTACATTGATACTATTTCATTTATACTAATTCTGTATTTACATTTTTTCATTTATACTTTTTTGTATTCATACTTGTTCATCGATACTATTTCTCTATTCATACTGATCCCCATCTTATATTATTTTACGTCTCTAATATGATTTTTTCTTTTTTCTGTTTCCTTTGAAAAGGTCTTTTAAAAGTATTAATTCTCCATATATTGCAACTCTCTCTCTCTCTCTCTCTATCTCTCGCTCTCTCTCTCTCGCTCTCTCTCTCTCTCTCTCTCTCTCTCTCTCTCTCTATATATATATATATATATATATATATATATATTATATATATATATATTATATATATATATATATATATATATATATATAGAAGAACTAGTAAGGGGGCTCAAGCCCTGTAAATATCACGAGGAGGAGAGGTAAAGGCATGTCTCAGCGTACATGAGATTTATTGCTGACGTTTCACGTCGTGTCGATGCATCTTCAAGGCTGGGGAATTGATAAGAATGCATACATATACGACTTGTCACTAATAAAACACGGTAATATTTAAAATTGAACGTTAAAACACTAAAACATTTAGAATGTAAAAATTACTGTATAATAAAACACTAGGTTGGGGAGACAACCTACCAGAGTAAAAGTTAGAGTGGCTGAAGGACAGAGCCGGGAAAAAAACGCAAAACTATACAAAAGACAAGAGACAGAGAACTGAAGTAAACAAACAAGTAGTTAGGCTATGAACAACTGAACTTACGAGGACTGGGCATTTAAATTCAGTACATTGGTTTTGATTAAAACGGATTCTAATGTTAAAAGCTCATCATATTTATTGGCTGATCCAATAATTTTTAAATCACCGATGTCCAAGCAGGAGCTACAGGTAATAGAAGGATTACGGACGCTAGATGACTCTGGATTGGATAGTTTGCATCCTTTTTGGAAATTGACTCCTTTGTGGGCGCAGAAACGGACTTGTAGCAGCCTCTTCGTGCATCCAACATAAGTACCTCGATTACATCTGGGGCAAGTATATACATAAACAATGTTGGACATCAAAGGTGGGCTTAATCTGTCTTTGGCTCTGAAAAGATATCGGATGGCTAGATGATTTTTCGGAATTAATCTTAGATTCAAGGATGGTAATTCATTGTTAATTAATTGCATAATTTTCTTACAGGATTACGTATGGTCTCCCGAATATCCACAAGGAGGGCGTCCCACTTGGACCAATTCTATCTTCACTTAACACCCCTAATTAAACCTTGCCAAGTACCTTGTTCCTCTCCTAGAACCACTTACCCATAGTACCTATAACAAAAAACACATCTGATTTTAAAAATTATATTTTAAAGCAAGATTCTTATCTCTACATGGTACGTTTTGTTGTTGAGTCCTTATTTACCAATGTTCCAGTTAGAGAAAATATCGAAATTATTTTAGATAAACTTTTTCCTCTGTATGTTTTAGTTCGTCTTCTGTTTTTACATTTCATGTTAATTCATCTCTCTCTCTCTCTCTCTCTCTCTCTCTCTCTCTCTCTCTCTCTCTCTCTCTCTCTCTCGCTAACGCTCAGAGATCTGAGATTCATCTTCCCTGTAGCGGAAGTAATAAATGAGTAAATAAATGTGTAAATAAAATACCTAAACGTATCTATGAAGAACCAATGAAAGCTAATTGATCACAAGTGTAATTATCTCCCTTAATGATCCGCTTAATGAACATGTTGAAGTTAACCTTCCACTTCAGGGAAATTAACTTGCGCTTCGCTGGAACAAGAGGATTGATCAATTGATTACTTCATTACCGTGGCGTTGCAACTGCCGGGGTCAGGATTAAAAGTCGTGTCAGAGCGCAGGTAGGCGGAGTGGCGTGGGAAGAGAACGGGAGCTTTGTTTATTTCTTTTCCATGTTCAGTAGTATCTTTGGAAGAGCGAAATATTCATGTTATGTTGCATTGTGAGTGGCGTACACTAAATGAATACTGTAACATGAATGGTATTGATAAGAGCATCCTTTCCATACGTTGACGAGAGTGTGTTTAGTAATTTCACTTTTTAATGACTGGAATGACATCTTGTTATCTATATCAGCGTTACCAGATTTGGGATTTATTTAGTCTTTTCTTATTCATTTTGGGTTTCGAGATCATTATGATCTCTCCTGCTGACGCAAGTCTGATACGGGAACTTTCGCTAAGAGGGATAAGAAGATGCAATATGATTTGCAGTTGTCTTGCATGAATTGAATTTCAGTCTGTTGTAAAGCGAGGAGGCGGTGCTTCATTCGTATAGGAAAGCTGTAACTAGGTTGGATTCATTTCTGATTTGCACGAAAGAAATTAGTTATCTTGCATACGGAAATTATTTTTGTTTGCCTGAAAGGGAGGGCAACATCATCAATCGAAGCATGATAAGAGGTCTTAACATAGTAGGTCAATGACAATGTTACGGTCTGAGATATATACTTGGAATTTCCGGATGCTACTGACATCTCCCCCAGAACCCTGAGAGAAAAGACTCTCTCTCTCTCTCTCTCTCTCTCTCTCTCTCTCTCTCTCTCTCTCTCTCATGAAATAAAAAACTTGACATTTTAAATGTCCCCTCAAATAACATCAAATTGCTCAGCCTTGTCGTTGTCCTTTCTAAAGAGGGAGTTATAGTCATATAAAGAAAATTTTCCTCTTGGTATTGACATAACACTAAAACTAATCAATCTCTGTGTAACTAACAACGTGCTTTGTTTCAATACCCGCCCCCCTCCAACAAAAAAAAAAAATAAATAAATAAATAAATAAATAAAAAATAAAACAAAAATTGGGCTGAAGCATGTGCAGTCCCCTATCCCCCTTTCAAGCTAACCTATACATGGATATTTCGAAACAGAAATTTTGTCGTCTATCAAACCCCACAAAATGATCTGGCTTAGATACGTAGATGATATTTTTCCTTACTGGGATGATAGCTGGGGAGATTTCAGTGAATTTTTCAATCAACTAAATTCGCTAGTTCCGACTATGAAATTTAAAACTGAATGGGAAAAGGACGGAAAATTCCCGCTCCTAAACGTACTAATCATAAGAGAACAGAACAGATATGCGTTCACAGTATACAGGAAACCCACTTTCGCTGTTTCCTATATTCATTGCTTAAGCTACCACGATGTCTCCGTAAACATCATGGTCGGGTGCAATCTATTCCTCAGGGGGTACGCCAACACCTAATGCAACTCCTCTACCCACCATACATTATCGTGAAGACTATTAATCAAGCGAATACAATATGCTACAGAGGTCCCACTCACAACAGACAAATACATTTCAACAATAAAATAAAACTTCCATACAATGAAAACATCCAAAAATCTACAGAACAACTCAGGTCTAATAATCCTTTCATTTTCCATTATCCAAATTCCATTGGGAGTTCACTCATTACTGTATACATAAAAAAAAGTTTACAAAATGCCATATGTAGCAACTGTAATGAGATTTGCACTTGGGAAACTGGTAGATCCATCTCGCAATGATTAGCAGAGCACAAAAGATCAGTGTGATATGCATAAGAGAACTCAAGGATTTTCCTACACATTAGGGACAAAGACCATGCTATGAATTGGAATGGGGCAGACCTGGTTTTCAAAAGTAGCTGTCCGTACAAAAGGAAGATCCTAGAATCTGCTATCATCAATCAAATCAACAATGAACCTGTCAGGAGGACACTGGAAATTGGATGACATAGATGAGATAATCCTTATGCCACTTCTCAAACAGGTGTCCAAGAACATCTGACCACCGGACGAGTCGCCAGAAGGGAGTTAATGAGGCCAGAACACACCAGGGAATAGTTAAATGCCTACCCTTCCTGGGTCACCAATAAGAATTGTGATAAGTCATACTATGGTTTCAAAGGAAAATCTCTCACAATAATTAACTCAATATAAAAGATTAGTTAGATATGGACAACATACTTCGGCAATTTTCCATCATAAAGATAAAATGAACCATACCATGGATTGGAGCTCATCCCGAATTTTATACAAGAGCAGCTGTTGACACAAATGTCAGATGGTAGAATATTTAATGATAAAACAACCTTTCCAATCGAGCCTGTGACTCTGACAATATAGACAATATTTTCCTTAAGGTAACGATGAAATGGATTAAGACAATTAACAAAACCAGCGTCAGTTTAGTGGTCACCCCAGGCATCAACTAAGGACATATCTCCTACTATATATTTTGCTAATGTAACTCCTTCTGAGTAATGGGCCTTTTATACTTGAGACATATCCTGGTTTAGCAGAAGAATTTGCTTATATAGACGCCATTCTTGAAATTTCTTCACTTATCTTGGATTCACCAACAGGAGCCCGAGGTGAAGCCAGCCTACCGTCAGTTTGAGAAGGACACGATAAAGTTTTTCAGCCTGAAAAACCAGAAAGACTTCTTAGAAGAATGTCTGAAGGAACAAGTACCCCCAAAAATGTACGATTTCTACAAATGAAAACAACATCAGATCTCTTTCCACCATCTCATAGGATGTTCCTCAAATAAAGGATCTAGAATTTGAAGGATGACATCTAAATATACCAAAAAACCATCAGTCAGGCACAGCACAACCTCTGTCTTGTCATTTCAGGGCCCACATGTACCTATCCTCCATTTATATCGACACAGCTGCTCACAATAGTGTTATTCATTACAATAGGCTTGCTCGTGAACTTAACTCATTAATTGAAAATAATATTTGGAACTGTTTATGTCAACAAAACAAATTTATGAGCCAACCATGTGCCCTTGAATTAATAACTAATCCCTAGTCTTGAACTTAGGTTTGTCATTTACCCTAAACCTGATAAAAGCACAAACTCCACTTCCTAGTAACATTTGATCAATTCATTGCCAACACCAGTTACAAGAAAGACAAAATATATCTTAAGGTAATTCTTCTAAACATCCTAACCAGACACAACAACACGCACCACCTGCCTAAAAGATTTATGATAGCTATAAACTCACTCCACAAACTAGACGTTATAATCATTAGGTCAGAAAAAGACGTTAAAATTGAGATGATGGACAAGAGTTTCTTATCAAGAAAAGATCAGTGAACTTTTAAATGATACAGCTACCTATGAGAAATTAACAAAAAAACCGAGCCGCAATGTAACAATAGATTTCTTCAGAAAAATCTGAAACATCAGTAAAAGTAAGAAAAATAAAGAAAGTTTAGAAAAATTTAAACCAATCAATCCCAAATTACCTTATTTCTATGGCCTCCCAAAACTCACAAAGATAACATCCTCTTCCATCTCATAATCTCGTGTGCTAGACCTTTTACCTTTACTATGAGTAGTTGAAGGTATGGCGGAATCAAAGCTAAGCAAGTTGAATACCAAGATTTCCCCACATTTTCTTTAATTGTACCGGCTAACAATATTCTTCCCAGCCACACTTTCCACTTTACGTTACTATTAAATACAGGACGTTTGGTTCAGCGAGAAAAACAAACAAAACTCAAAATCCATGTACACACCATATACCAAGAAATTAAGGACGAGACGCTGTGCTGTCCACTGGATTCAGTCGTTGGGACACAAACAACTGCTGAATATCAATACGCCAGAAAACCAAACAAGCACCAATACCTTACAACAACTCAAAACAACAAGACAAATCACTACACAAACAAACACCTACGACATCAAGACTTCACACAGCTCAACAAACACCACAATTCTAACATAGACAATCACCAATCAACATCGAGGCCACACAACAACTCAAAATACATCAAATCTATAACACATACAAACACCAATCAACTTAAAGATTTCACAACAACTCACAAACACAAAAATCCACAAATCAAACACAACAGAAACTCACAAGCTCAACAACCTTCAGATGGACACAAACTCAATTGCACAATATCAAAACAATCCAGAAAACATACAACAGCAACTCACTACCTCCGTCCAAAAAACTGTCATTGACTGACTGCCAAATCGACTGACTGATATAATATATATATAATCATATATAGATATATATATATATATATATATATATATATATATATATATATATATATATATATATATATATATATCAGTAGTATGGCAGTCAGTCAAGTGAGTGGCAGTAGTTGCGTTGTATAGTATATATATATATATATATATATATATATATATATATATATATCAGTCAGATATATAATATTATATATATATAATCAGTCAGTATGAAACAGTCAGTCAAGTGGACAGTTTTTTGGACGGTAGTGAGTTGCTGTGTATGTTTTCTGGATTGTTTTGATATTGTGCAATTGAGCTTGTGTCCATCTGAAGGTTGTTGAGCTTGTGAGTTTCTGTTGTGTTTGATTTGTGGATTTTTGTGTTTGTGAGTTGTTGTGAAATCTTTAAGTTGATTGGTGTTTGTATGTGTTATAGATTTGATGTATTTTGAGTTGTTGTGTGGCCTCGATGTTGATTGGTGATTGTCTATGTTAGAATTGTGGTGTTTGTTGAGCTGTGTGAAGTCTTGATGTCGTAGGTGTTTGTTTGTGTAGTGATTGTCTTATTGTTTTGAGTTGTTGTAAGGTATTGGTGCTTGTTTGGTTTTCTGGCGTATTGATATATATAAATAAATATTATTTATATATATATATTATATGGTTTATATATAGTATAGATATATATATTATATATAATATATTATATTATATATATATATATATATATATATATATATATATATATATCTATATTATAATATATATATACATATATATATAGAATTATATAATTATATAATATATATATATCGATAATATAATATAATATTATAGTAATATATATATATATAGTATATATAAATATATATATATATAGATAGTAATATATAGATTTATATATATTTATATGTAATATATGCTTACAGAAAAGGTGGTATTTATACCAAGAGGTCCATACACAGGCAAGCCAATTTAGGTCACCCCCGCTGATAATCTTCCTTTAATCTTCTTAAGTGTTGGTTGAATGAAAACCTTGTTGATCGTATCTGAAATCCATGCTCCTTTTGAGATGTTCATTACCTGCCTCTCTTTTATTAAGGCCGATTCCATTATTTGACTCTTGTACCGGCAGTTGCTGCTGTAAATTACACATGACAAATTCCAGTTTATTCTATGGTTATGTTCATTTATATGGTTGAAAATAGCCGAGTTCTGTTGTCCATACCTAACTGACCGTTTGTGTTGTATTAATCTCTGGGGAAGTGATTTACCTGTAAATCCGATGTAAGATTGGTCACAGTCCTGGCATGGGATTTCGTATACCCCAGAGTCCTTGGGAGATGTCTTTTGTTGGACGTTAATCAGGGATTTGGCTAAGGTGTTTGGGTAAGTAAATGCAAAAGGGTTAGATTTTCCGAGGGGGTGGGTTACTCTCTTAATCGTGTCCAGGTGGGGAATTTTTATTTTATTGTTGGGTGTATCTCTGGTCTTGTCTTTAGGGGGTCGGTAGAAAATTACATTTGCTTTGTGAATTGCTTTCTCAATTATATGGTCAGGATACTATAAAGACGAAAGTTGCTTGCAAATTAGTTCAAACTCTTTTTCCAGGAATTCTGGGGAACAAATTCGTAAGGCTCTTAAGAACAGGTTGCTAGCTACACCTATCTTGATAGTAATGTCGTGATAGCTAAAGTAGTGAATGTATGAAAGTGAGAACGTTGGTTTTCTGTATATGGTAAATTTGTATTCTGTCGTGTCTCTGATTATTAAAACATCAAGAAAAGGAATTTTGGTGTCTGTTTCCCATTCAACTTTAAATTTGATGCTGGGCACTAATGCGTTTAATTTCGAGAGGAATTCATTAAAATTGCCCCACTTATTATCCCAAAATGATAGAATATCATCCACATATCTCATCCAAAGCATGTTTTTGGGTTTTATTGCATTTATTACTGTAGTTTCAAAGTATTCCAATTACAGATTGGCTAGAACAGGACTTAAAGGACTACCCATACTACACCCAAATTTTTGCTTGTAGAATGATTCCCCGAATGAAAATACGTTATTAGATGCACATAATTCAACTAGCTTTATTATTTTGTCAAGCGCCAATGGGAAATGATCTGAATAGGGGGATAATTTTACCCTTAAAAACTGAAGAACGTCCTGTACTGGTACTTTAGTGAACAGGGAATCTACGTCAAGGCTTAAAAGTTTTATGTTGTGAAGTGGTATATGTGCTTCTCTGAATTTGTGACAAAAATCTTCCGAATGTTTAATGTGACTGGGAGAAAAAGTGCCTAAAAAGGGGAAAGGAGGCCAGCTAACCATTTAGAAATTTTGTAATTGAAAGCTCCGGCACATGAAACGATGGGTCTGAATGGAAGATTGTCTTTGTGAGTTTTGGGAAGGCCATAAAAGTAGGGTAATTTAGGATTAATAACTTAAAATTTCTCTAATAGTTCAATACTCTTTTTGTCTTGGCCAATTAATCTTACTTTTCGAAAAATTCTGTGGGAACGTTTTGGAGGTGATTTTTCGTCAGTTTTTCGTAAGTGTTTGTGTCGCTAAGGAGCTGGTTGATTTTGTCGAGGTAGAAGTCTTTGTCTATTATTACGATTTTCAGTCTTTGTCGGATTTACTTATTATAACATTTAACTTTTTTAGTGAGTGGATGGCTATCATGAATCTGCGGGGAACAGGATATTTGTTTCGAAAAGTAAGATTAATTGGCCAAGACAAAAAAGAATTTGAACTAATTTGCAAGCAACTTTCGTCTTTAAAGTATCCTGACTTTTCAAAATGCATTTTCAAATGTGTTTGAAGGCTCGCAAATAAGTGGTTGCTCTAAATCTTACACAGTTATATATAAGCGAGAAGCATAATCGAAAACATTATAAGATGTTGGTAGCCTTAGCTTTTGTGCCAGCTGATGATATTTGCGAGGTATTTGAGTCTTTGCAAGATGTTATGCCTCATGAATTGGAAGGGTTAAAGAATTATTTTGAGGATACGTGGATTGGTCGTCCCTTCCGACGCCGTAGGAGAGATGCTATTTTGACCCTGAGTTATGGATCACTTTTGATCGGGAGCAGGGAGACCTACCAAAGACCAACAATTTGTTAGAAAGGTGGCACCGAAGTCTTCAGTTAACATTGAGTTATAACCACCCAACGTTTTATAAGTTTGTGGAGTTTTTGAAACTGGAGCAAGACAACAAAGAGAAAAGGATAATGAGAATCAGAGCTGGACACGACAATTCCAGAAAAAAAGCAAATTATCAGAGAACAGCTAAAGCAATAAAAATCCTAGTTAGTAAATATGGGAATCGAACAAACAAATTGGATTACTTACAAAATATAAGCTACCTCATTGAATTACAGAAATAAATTAATATGAATATTTTTGTACAGGAATATTATATAGTGTGTCATTTCAGTAAATATTTTTGTCTACTTTTTAAAATTCAATAATATGTTACAAATAAAAAAATTCATTTGATCACTATTTTCTTCGTTTTCCATGTTTTTAATTTGTTTCGCAAATTGTCTTTGTGCTGAATAATCCTTTCCCTGAATCGTCATGTGCAGAATTTTCTCTAAACTGAATAATTGTCATACACTGAATTGTCATGCACTGAATTGTCTCTAAGCTGAATTGTCATGTGCCGAATTGTCGGCGCAGAATTATCGGTGCTCCCTTGAAATATGTTTATAGAACAGACTTGTTCAATAGGGATAGATTGATTACTGGTGTCCACCACAACATGGTGATCATAGGAACAAAGTCACTACACTGGTGTTCTATGACTTCTGTGGTGCCCTTCTCTTGGGTTGCTTCCACATCATCCAAAGACTTTGGCAAATCAAGAGAATGCGGTCAGAACAGAATCAGTGCTCACGACAGGGGGGAAAATGGTCTTAAATGGAATCCAGTACTGATTCTAAACGGCTCATACCACTTATGGTTTCCACCCCCTGACTGTCACATTTCCCAGTAGTAAGACAGCGCCCCTATTCAAGGCAGTGGCGGAAGTGCATTCCTGCCCTTGGTAATCCTATCCCTTTTTTCCCTTATTTTTTGGCTTTGATCCTTTCTTAGCCACAGCTGGCAGGAGGAGGATGAAAGGGATGGCAAGAATTCCTTTCTTTCACTGTGAAAAAAGATTAGGCTTTCCTGTCTAGGTTTGGGATGAGCAAAATTCCTTGTAACCCCAGATATCAAAGGCTTTAACAACACCTAATGGTTTAGCTCTAGAAGTTTTACTCCTGAACTAAATTTAAAGGTCACTATGCAATTTTAAGAGAATCTCGGAAGTCTAACCATCCCAGTCCAACTGCAGCCTCCAAGCTACTCTTCAGTAAGAACAGTGATGAGCCTAGCACTGAACTGCCTGTCAGTGAGCAGCTACTCTAATGCAAAACCTGATGTGAGAAGAGAGAGGAAAAAATATATCTCCTTCCAAAAATAAGTTGACCTACATGTTGGAACTCTGGTGTGCATCCTCTGAAAAGTTACTTTCCTATTACAAGACAAGACAATGGCTACTGCAAAGCTACCCAGTGTATTTAACCAGAGGTTAAGTCACGAGACAGACAGAATAGAAATGTTATGGACACACACTCCATGGCAATCACCTTTGCAACTGAGAATTAAGCGCTTTCCCGTCCTGATGAAGTTATTCTAAGGGGAAGTTATTTGTCAGTTGACCATAACAAGTTCTGCATCAAAGGGGTGACCTCTTTTTCCCCCTAGGGTGTAGTATCTCTTCTTGAG
>NC_061092.1:54547003-54559503 GCF_015104395.2 Macrobrachium nipponense
TTAAATATATTTCAATTTTAGTACGTAATTTTTTTGAAATTTTCTTATCTTTTTGATGACTGATTTTTGTTTCAAAAATCACTCAAAAATCGTTTAAAATCTTATTATGTTTTTGATGACCGATTTCTATTTCGAAAATAATATTTAAAAGTATTTTAATTTTTGTACAATATGTTTGAGAGTTTGTTCCTATTTTTGATGGATGATTTTTGTTTCAAAAATCATTCAGAAAATTGGCTAAAACAAGACAATGTATTTAAAATTAAAATCAGTTTAAAAATTAATTTGAATTCACTAACTTTGATAGCTTTTCCCTCAATTTGATGACTGATTTTTATTTCAAAAATTATTTCAAAAATCTCCTAGATATGGAACGTAAAATGTTTAAAAAATACATCTATAAATTTGTGCAAAATATTATTAGAGTATATTTCCTTTTTTATTTTGGTTATTTTTTGTTTCAAAAATCAATATAAAAATTCGCTAAAAAGGGGGGAAAACAGAATAAACACAGTATTTTAAGAATTTTCGTCCTTATTTCGATAACTGATTTTTATTTAAAAAAATAATTTAATAAAAATATGAAAATGAATATAACATTAAAATTTAGACAAAAGCTAAAATCATTTATCAAAAAGATGCCCAAAAAACAAAAATATTGTATATAAATTTAAATAAGGTTTTTAGTTTCATTTTTTTGTCCTTTTTATGCGATTTTCATAATTAGATATCAAAATGGGGTGAAAAACTCCCAAAAATTGTAATTAATAATTATTTTTTTTAAACCGTTCTTTTATGTTATATTCATTGTCCTGATTTAGGTAATTTCCAAAATGATTATGGAAACAGAAGTCAGAATTCAATCGAATGCAAAATTATCATAAATGTTGTATTTTTTTTCCCTTTTCTTTTTTTTAGGTGGATTGTTATTTTTAAATGATTCTTGACACAAAAATCTTGCAACAAAAGATGAAAACAAACTCAAAAATTGTGTACCAATATTGAAAATTGTTTTTTAAATGTATGTGGTTTTTTAAAAGATTTTTGAAACAAAAATCACACATCTAAAGGAGGACATAAACTCATTAAATATTTCATTTAAATAGATATATATTTTATCAATATTTTTAAGTTTAATTTTGTTTTTAGCAATTTTATGAGAATTTTTGAAACAAAAAACATAGACCTAAAATTATTGTGCAAAAACTGGAATATTTATTAAAACTTTTTATGCTATATTTTTTGTCCCATTTTTAGGCGATTTTTATAATTATATTTGAAAGAAAAATCAGTCATAAAAATGAGCGTACAATCCAAAAATTAAATAATTATTTTAACATGTCTATTTGAAATTCAATGAACTTCAAATTAAAAGCAGTTTGTAAAAGTTTAATTTGAATCTAATATTTTTAATATTTTGCCTGATGTTTGATGACTGATTTTTATTTCGAAAGTTATTTCAAAAAACACTTGAAATTCGGGGTATAAATGTAACAAAATCATCTAAGAAATATATAAATTTTTGCATACATTTTTGAGAGTTTTTACCTCCTTTATTTTGGCGGATTTTTGTATCAAAAATAAATAGGAATAGCCTGAATAAGGTGGGTGGGCGAAGAAATCGATTTTTTTATATTTCTATTGAAATACAATATTTTTCACTTTGTCACCAATTAAGAGGGCAAAACTCCCAAAAAGGGCGCCAATAAGCCCAAATATATTGCATTTTGAATTACATATTTTTAGAGCTTTTCTCTGTTTAATTTTTTTGACTATTTTTTAGGGAATTTTTATAATGATTAATTGAAACAGAAAACAGCCACCAAAGTAAGTGGTAACATTTAAATATATTTTATTACTTTTCATGTTACATTGATCAATATACTAAAAATTTAGGTGATTTTCTAATTGATTTTTGAAATAAAAATTAGTCACCAAAGAGAAGGTAAAACTCCCAAACAAAAATGTATCAAAAAGATGGAAAAAAATTTTAAGATTTTGTACTAAAATTGAAATATTGTTTTAAACTCTTTAAGTTACATTTATTTTCATATATTTATGCAATTTTTAAAAGCCTTTTGAGACATAAAGAAACCACTCATCAGATAGAGGTCATAATCTGAAAAAAAAGAATGTATTTAATTTGTAATATTTTTAAATGTTTGTCTTTCACTAATTAACAAACAGCCTTAACAAAGGGGGAAAAACTCAAAAATTTATATATGTTTTAAATTTTTATGTGCTATTCATTGCACTTTTTTAGGCCAATTTTTAAATAATATTTGAAATAAAAATTAGTCCTAAAAACGACAAATTTATTAAAAATATTGTATTCAAATTAAATTCATTTTTAAACTGCTTTTAAATCATTTGAAAATCGCATAAATTTTGAATTAATGTACCATAAAAATGTTAAACAAATAAATTTTAATTTAAATAAACTATTTATGGTAAAATATTGTATCTAAATCGAAATATTTAAGGCTTTTCTTTTAGGTATCTTTTTTGTCTTTATAATTTTAATACACTGTGTGGTAAAATATTATATCTAAATGAAAATCATTTTTATAGGTTAGTTTTGAAATAATTTTTGAAATAAAATCATTTATTAAAATCCGGGCAAAACTATTAGAAATATTGTATTAAAATTAAATCTTTTATAAACTGCTTTTAATTCCAAGTTCCTTCTATTTTTTGTCAGTTTTCTAAATAAATTTTGAAGCAAAACTCATCCATCAAAAAGAGGAATGACTTTCTAATAAACATGTTAAAATAATTATTTAATTTTTTATTGTCCACTCTTTTTGGGAGAATGAATGTAGCATAAAAAGTTTTAAGAAATATTTTAGTTTCTTCACAGTATTTTTGAGGTTTTTGTCTTTTTGGTAGCCTAACTTTGTTTCAAAAATCATTATAAAAAAATTTGGCGCGTTTCATCTCCTTTAGATGTGTAATTTTTGTTTAAAAAATCTTTTAAAAAAATAATTTAGGTCAATATGAGTGAGATTAGGAGCTCTTAACAAAAAGTTTCAATTTTGGTACACAACTTTTGAGTTTCTTTCCATCTTTTGATGCCAGATTTTTTTTGACTAAATTCATTACAAAAATCCACTGGAAAAGAGACAAAAAAACATTTATTATATTTTTGGACTTGTTTCAAAACAATAAATGAAAATGAATAACAATAAAAATAATAATGAATAAATAAATAGAAGAATAAATAATTGAAAAAAAATAAATAAAAAAATAAAATAAAAAAAAAAGAATAAATAAGATTAATAGATAAAAATAAATAATTAAATAAATAGAAATAAATAAATAGATAAACAACAACTATAAATAAATAAAAATAAATCCATATAAATAAATTAAAATGAAAAAATAAAAGTAAATAAAACAATAAGAAAAATAAATAAAAATAAATAAATAATAATAAATATGAAAATCAAAATAAATTAATCAATAAAATAAAAAAAATAAAAAAAAAAAAAATAAAAAATAAAAATGAAACAATAAAATGAAATAAATAAAAGTAAAAAAAAAATAAATAAAATTATATAAATAAAATATAAAGAAATAAATGAATAAAAATAAATAAATAAATAAGTAAAAGTGAATTTAATAAATAAATAAAGAAAAATAAATAATTAAATAAAAAAGAATAAAATAAATAAAAATAAAAATAAATAATAAAAAAAAATAAACAAAAAAAATACAAATAGATAAAAAAAATAAATAAAACAAAACAAATAAATAAAATAAAAAAAAATAAAAAATAAAATATATAAAAATAATAAATAAATAAATAAACAAAATAAAATATAATAAACAAATAAATAGAAATAAATAAATAAATAAATAAATAAATATAAAAAATAAAAATAAATAATAAAGGAATAAAAATAAAAAAAAATAAATAAATAAATAAAATTAGATAAACAAATGAAAATAAATTAAAAAGTAAATAACTAAATATTATCAAATCAATAAAAATAAATAAAAAATTAAAAAGAAAAACAATAAATGAAAAAAAAAATAAAAATAAATAAAATAAAAAAGAATGAAATTTTATAAATGAATAATAAAAAAAAGAATTAATTAATAAATAAATATAAAAAAAACAAAAAAATAAAAATAGATAAACTAATTAATAAAAATAAAAAAAATATATAAAAAAACATAAAAATAAAGAAATTGATAAATAAAACAGAAAAATACTGTATATGAATAAATAAATAAATATATAAAAACTATAAATAAAAATAAATAAATAAAAAAAACAAAAATAAAAAAAATAAATAAAAATAAATAAATAATATATAAATAAATAAAAATAAATAAATAAAAATAAGAAATAAATAAATAAAATTAATAAAATAAACAAAATAATAAAAAAAAAAAAATAAAAATAAACAATAAATAAAAATAAATAAAATAAATAAACAAAATAAATAAATAATTAAAAAACAATAAATAAACAAATAAATAAATAAAAAAAATAAGTAAAAATGAATGAAACAAATAAATAAATAAAAATAAATTTATAAAATTAAAAACAATAAATAAACAAATAAATAAAAATAAAAAAAAAAAAAAAAATAAAAATAAAAATTAAATAGAAAAAATAAAAAAAACAAATAAATAAGAAAAATTGAATAAATAAACAATAATAAAACAATAAAAAAATAAATAAATATTAAAAAAAATAATAAATATATAGAAACAAATAAAAAAATAAAATAAATAAATAAAAATAAATAATTGAATGAAATACATAAATATAAATAAATAAAAATGAAATAATAAATAAAATATACTAAATAAAAAAATAAAAATCTAAATAAAAAATAAAGTTGATTAAAAATAAGTAAATAAATAAATATAAATTGAATAAATAAAAATAATAAATTTAAATTAATAATAAAATAAATAATTAAAAATAATAAAAATAATAAAAATAATCAAAAACAATCAAACTAATAAAATTAATAAAATAATAATAATTAAAACTAAATAAATAATAATAGAAAATAAATAAATAACCTGCAAATCACAAATAAAGAAAAATAATGGATAAAAGAAATAAAATAAATAAATGATTAATAAAATCAATAATACATAATAAATGAAATAAAAGAAAACTAAGTAAATAAATAAAAATAAAATAAATAAATACAAATAATTTTTTTCATTATAATTTGTTTTTATTTATAGATAATAACAAAATACCTAGAAATAATTCAATAAAAAAATAAATAATAATAAAAATAAATAAATAAAAACGAATTACAAAATAAATATATATATAAAAATAAATAAATAAAAAGAAATAAATAAATTAAATAAAAGAATAAATAAAAATAAAAAATAAAAATGAATTGATATAAATAAATATATAAATAATAAAAATAAATAAATATAAATAAAAATAAATATATATATATAAAAATAAATAAATAAATAAATAAATAAAAATAAATAAATATATAGATAAAAAATAAATAAATATATAAAAATAAATAGAGAAAAAGAAATGAATAAATAAATAAAAATAAATAAATAATTAAATAAAAATGAATATATAAATAATAAATAAAATAAATAAATAATAAAATAAAAAAAATAAATAAAAAAATAAAAATGAAATAAATAAATAAAATAAATAAATAAATATATAAATAAATAAATAAATAAATAATAATAAAAAAATAAAATTAAATAAAAATAAATAAATAAATAAAACTAAATAAAATATAAATAAAAATGAATAAAAATTAATAAATAAGTATTTATAAATAAAAAATAATAAAAAAATAAATAAATAAAAAAATAAATAAATGGAAATAAATAAATAAACAAAAATAAACAAAAATAAATAAAAAAATAATAACTTAATAAATAAATAAAAAAATAAATAAAAATTTATAAATAAAAATAAATGAATAAAAATAAGTGAAAAAACATAAATAAATAAATTTAAAAATTACAAAATAAAAATAAAAACCAAATAAATTAAAAAAAAATCAAAAATAAAATAAAAATTTAAAATAAAATAAAAAAAAATTAATTAAAAATAAATAAAAATAGGATAAAAAAATTAAAAACAAAAAATTTTTAAATAAATCAAAATGAATGTGAAAAAAAAAGGAAACGCAAATAAATTTAAAATAGCTAAATTAAATTTAAAAAAGAAATAAAAATAAATAAAATTTTAAAAATTATACAATAAAAAAACAAATAAAAAAAACTAAAAAAAAATTAACCAAACAAATAAACAAAATTAAATAAAAAAACAAAATAAATTAAAAAAAATAAAAGTAAAAAAAATAGAAATTAAATAAATAAACTAAAAAATAAATTTAAAATTATAAAATAAATTTTTTCAACAAATAAATACCAATTTACAAATATTAATCAAATAATACAAAATGAAATAATCCAATTAACTTAAATCAAACCAAACTACAATAAAGTAAAAATCACAATTAAAAATAAAATAAACTAAATTAAAACAAAAGGGAAATTTAAATAAAAAAACAAACAAAAAATAATTTGAACAAAAATTAAATGAAATAAAAAATAAACAAATTTGAACATAAAAATAACAAGAAAAATAAAAATTTTTTAAAAAAACAAAAATAAACAGAAATAAAAACAAAAAATAAAAAAGCAAACAAAATTTAAAAAAATTAAAAAATTAAAATAAAACAAATAAAAAGCAAATAAACTTTAAAAAAAAAAAAACTTAAAAAAAAATAAAAACAAATAAGAAATAAATAAAAAAATAAAATAAATAAAAAAAATAAATAAAAAACAAATAAAATTAAAAGAAATACAATAAAAAATAAAAAAACAATTAAAAATTAAAAATAATAAAAAAAACAAATAAAAAAATAAAATAAATAAATAAAAAAATAAATTAAAAAATTAAAATAAATTTAAACAAACTTAAAAAAAAAAAAATAAAAACAATTTGAAAATAAACTAAAAAAAATAACAATTACACTAAACATCCAAAAATTAAAACAAATTACAAATTAAAAATAAAAATTTTTGAAAAAACAAATAAATAAAACTTAGAAATACAAAATAAAAAAAAATAAAAAAAAAATAAAAACAAAAAAATAAAAATTAACAATAAAATGAAATCAGGTTCAAAAAAAGTACAATTTAAAATAAGAAATAAATAAAGAAATTTTAAAGTAAAAACAAAAATAACCTTAAAAAAATTAAAATTAAAAAACAATTCAAATTTTTTAAAACTTAAAAAACAAATTAAATTTAACAAAATTAAACCAAAAAATAAACTAAATAAATTTAGAAGAAAAAGTAAAACCATCCAAAAACTAAAAAACAACTAAAAATAAATTAAAAAACAAATAAACTCCTAAAAGTTTAAAACAAATTTAAATTTGAAAAAAATAAAATTCATTTAATTAAACAAAAAAATTAAGAAATACCCAAATTTAAAAAAGAAAAATACAAAAAATAAATAAACAAAAAAATAAACCCAAAAACCCTTGAAAATCCAAAATTCAAAACCTTTAAAATAAAAAACTAAACAAAACCAAAAAATTAAATAAAAAAAACCAAAATAAAAAAAAAATAGAATTTAACAAATTAACAAACCTAAAACAAATAAAAAATTTGAAAATTGGAAAAAAATTATTAAAATAAAACAAAAAAATAATATAAATAAATTGATAAACAATAAAAAACAATAAAACAAAACAAAATAAACTAATAAAATAAACAAAAATCCAAATAAATTAAAATAAAAAAATCATAATTTTAAAAGTAAATAAAAGAAATAAAAATAAATTGAAAAATAAAAACCTAAATTTACATACAATGAACTAAAAAAAATTTACAAAATAATTATAATTTTTAAACTAAAAATAAAACAAAATTGAAAAATTAACAACTCAAATTTCAAATAAAGATTCATTGGAATAAATTTGCCAAAACAAAAACTAAAAAATACAAACTTAAAACAATAAATAAAAAAAAAATAAACTTTTAAATAAAACTAAATGAAATAAAAGTTTTTCAAAAAATAAAATATTAAAACGAAATTGGATAAAAAGTAAACTAAATAAAACTATTATTAAATAATTTAAAAACAGATTTTTTAAAAATAAAAAATGAAATTAAATAAAACAAATCGAAAAAATAAATTTAAATAATTAAAAAAAAAACAAATAAATGAAAATTAAATAAATGAAATGAAAAAAATGAAATAAATAACTAAACCAAAAAAAAAAAATAATTAAAAAAATTAAAAATTGTTTTTGTTTAAATAAATAAAATTTTTAAAAGAAAAATAAATAAATAAAAATTAAAATAAAAAATTCAATAATAATAAATTAAAAAAAAAAAAAAAAAAATTTAAAACAAAAAAAAAATAAATAAAAAATAAAAATAATCAAAAATAAATTAATAAAATATAAAGAAAAAATAGAAAAAATAAAATAAATAAAATTTAAAAACAAAATAATCAAAAATGAAAATTAGATATTAAAAAAATAAACCAAATAAAAAAAAACAAAAAAAATAAAATTAATAAATAAAACATAAACTAAAAAATTCAAAAGTAAATAAAAAAATAAAATATTTAAGAATTTTAAAAATTAAATAAAATTAAATATAAAAATAAAAAATAAAAAAAATTAAAAAAACCCAAAAAAATTAAAATAAAAATAAAAATAAATAAAATAAAATAAATAAATAAAGAAAATTAAAAAATAAAAAAAAATTAAAAAATAAAAATAAATTAAACAAAAAAATACATAAATCAATTAAAGAAAAAAGAAAAATTTAATAATAAAAAAATAATAAATAACTTTAAATAAAAAAATTAAAATAAATTAAAAAAATAAAAAAAAATAAAAAATAAAGTAAAAACCTATTAAAATTAATTAAAATTAAACAAAAATAAATTAAATTTAAATAAAATAAAATAAATAAAAATAAATAAAAAAAAATACATAAAAAAATAAAAAATTAAAAATTAAATAAATAAAATAAGAAATAGGAATAAAAGGGATTAATTTAAAGTAAAAAATTTAAAAAATAAAAAAAATAAAATAGAAAAACAAATTAGATTTTTTTTTAAAATAAAAAAATAAAAAAATAAATAAATTAAAAAATTTTAACCAAATAAAAATAAATAAAAAATAAAAAAAAGAAATCTTAAAATAAAAAATGAAATAAAATAAAATAAAAACAAATAAAAATAAAAATAAAAATTCAAATAAAAAGTAAATAATACCATTAAATAATTTAGAAAAAACAAAATAAATAAATAAATAAATAAAAAAAATAAATAAAAGAAAATTAAATTTAATAGACAAAAAAAAAAAATTAAATCAATAAAAAAAAAAAAAAAATTAAAAAAAATAATTAATAAAATTTAGAAAAAATTAAAATTGGGAAAAACAAAAAAAATAAAATAAATAAATAAAAAAAAAAATTAAAAAAAAAAATTAAAAATAAGAAATAAAAATAAAATAATATATATATATATTATAAACTTAAAAATAAAATAAATAAAAATAAAACAAATAAAATAAAAATAGATTAAAAAAAAAATTTAAACTGTAGTTTTAAAAAAAAATAAAAAATAAAACTTAAACTAAAAAAATGATAAAATAAAAATAAAATAAAATAAATAAAAATGGCAAATAAAATTGAAAATAATTTAAACATTAAAAAATAAAAACAAAAAATAAATACTTTTAAAAAAAAAAAAAAACTAAAAAAAACAAAGAAAATAAACAAAACTACAATAAATACAAATGCAACAAAAATATAGTTAAATTAAATAAATACAAAAACTGTCAAATTTTCAAACTTGAAAAATGTTTAAAAAGCAAAAAATACAAATAAAATTTAAATAAAAATACAAATAAACAAAGTTTTATTGGAAAACAAAAATAAGATAAATAAAACCACCAAAAAATAAAATTTTTTAAAATCTTAAATAACTAAATAAAAATAAAATAAAATTAAAATTAATTTAATATAAAATGAATTAAATTAAGAAAAATACAAATAAATTAAAATAAAACAAAAATAAAAATTTTGACGAACAGAGAATAAAGTGGGAGTCTCAAAAAAAATCAAAAAAATAAATAAAAACTTAAAAACAAAATAAATGTAACAAACATGAATTACAATTAAAAACAAAAATCCAAATACACAAACAAATAACCAAAAACCTTATAATTATATACAAATTAACAAAAACTAAATTCCCCAATGCAACACAAATAAAAAACAAACAAAAAAAAAATAAACTAAAAATTCAAACTACAAACCAATTTTAAAAAAAAATAAAAAAAATAAAAAAACCAAAAATAAAGAAACTTAAAAATAAATAAAAAAACAATTTAAATACAAAAAAGAAACAAAAAAAAATAACAATAAAATAAATAAATAAAAACAAATATTCAAATCAAATCCCAATCCCAAAAAGAAAAAAATAAAAAAAGAAAAAAAAATAAAAAATAAAACCAAAAATTAAAATAAGAAAATAAGAATTAAAAATTTAACTAAAAAATGAAAAGTTAAAAAAATAAATAAAATTAAATTAAAAAAAAAAAAACCAAATAAATAAATTAAAATAAATTTAAATAAAATAAAATTAAAATAAAAATAAAATAAATAAATAAAAAAAAACCAAAAAAATGAAATTAAATAAAGGAAATTTTAAAAATAAAATAAAATAAAATTTAAAATTAAAACTAAATAAAAAAATAGAAAAATAAAATTAAAAAATTAAATAAATTTAAATAAATTACAAATAAAATAAAAATAAAAAAATAAACAAAATTAAAGAATAAATAAAGGAAAATAAATAAATTTAAAATTAAAAATTAAATAAAATAAAATTAAAAAATGAATAAAAATAAATGTTAAAAATGAAAATTTAAAAAAATTAAATAATAAATTCAAAAATTAAAAATTTAAAAACAATTAAACAAATAAAAACTAAAAAGTTTTTAAAATAAATGGAAAAAAACAAAATAAATTAACAAACAAAATTAACAAACAAAAATAAAATTAATTAAATAAATGGAAACCAAATTAAAAATAAAAAAAATAAAAAATAAACAAAATTTAAAATTAATTTAAATAAAAATTAAATAAAACAAATTATTAAATTAAAATAAAGTAAAATTAAAAAAAAATTTAACAAATAAAAATAAAAATAATAAAAAAACAAAATAAGTAAATAAAATAAAACTAAATTAAACAATATAAAATATTAATAAATAAATAATTAAAAATATACCAAATTTAAAATAATTTAAATAAAAAAGTAAATAACTAAATATAAATTAAATAAAGAAAATAAATAAATAAAATAAACACAAATAAATAAATAAAAATAAAAATAAAAATAAAAATAAATCAAACAAGTACAAATAAATAAATTAATTTAAAAATGAATAAATAAAAACAAATAAAACAAATAAAAATCAAATTAAAAATAAATAGATAAAAATAAAAAAAATAAAATAGAGCAATAAATAAAAAATAAATAAAAAATAGATAAAGAAAAATAAAAAAATAAATAAATAAAGAAAAATAAATTTACTTATTTTACTTTTTTTTATTTATATAATTTATTTTTTATTTATTTATTTTTATTCATTTTATCTATCTTTTATTTTTTATTTTTTTATTTATTTTTATTTATTTTTTTCATTTATTTACTTTTTATTTATATTTATTATTATTTATATTTATTTTGTATTTATTTTTTCTATTTTTATTTATTTATTTTTATTTATTTATTATTCTATTTTTATTTATTTATATGTATTTATTTTAATATTTTTATTTATTTATTTATTTTATTTATTTTTTCATTTATTTTTTTTATCTATTTATTCATTCTATTTATTTGATTTTCTTTATTATTATTTTTATCTTTATTACATTTTATTATTATTTATTTATTTTTTTTTTTATTTGTTTATTTATTTATTTATTTTTTGTTTTTATTTCATTTTTATTTACTTTATTTAGTTATTTCGATTTATTAATCTTATTTATTTATATATTTATTTTTCTTTATTTTTATTAATTCTTATTTAATTATTTTAATTTATTTATTTATTTTTTTTTATTTTTTTTATTCAATTTTTTTTATTTTTTATTTATTTATTTTTATTCGTTAATTTCTTTATTTTTATTTATTTTTTTTCATTTTTTATTTTGATTAATTTATTTTTTATTTTTTTATGTTTTATTTGTTTTTTTATTTATTTATTCATTTTTTATTTATTTTTTTTTATTTATTATTTAATTTAAATATTTATTTATTTTATTTATTTTTTCATTTTATTTTTATTAAATAAATAAATTAAAATAAATAAATAACAATAAAAAATAAATAAAAATAAATAAAAAAAATAAATAATTAAATAATAATAACAAAAATAAATAAATAAATAAAAAAATAAATAAATAAATAAAATAAAAGAAAATAA
>NC_061092.1:54566445-54568945 GCF_015104395.2 Macrobrachium nipponense
TATGCAAATATTTCGAAAATGAGAAAGCTACAACCTTCAACTATTTATTGTTGTATTATACATGAAATTGCGCACATTTTCATATATAAAACGTTATGTAACGGCTAATTTAAAATGGTGCAAACATTACCGCAATCGCACGTATGATTTTTATTTTTTTTTCGGAAGAGTTACCGCGCACGTAAAGAAAATGTTATTTTTTTCATAAATTCACCATAAATCGAAATATTGCTAAAGACTTCCAATTTGTTGCAAAATGAAGGTAAATGCTTGAATATTACTAGAATATAAGCGTTTTAGCTTACAATTGCGTTTTTCGACCATTTCGGTAGAGTCAAAATTGACCGAAGGTTGAAAATTTGTCACTTATCATTTTTTATATGAAAATATTTCAAAATTGATAAAAGCTACATCCATGGGTTGTTTTTAGTTGTATTGTCATGAAATTGCGCACATTTTCATATATAAAACGTTTATGTAACGGCTAATTTAAAATGGTGCAAACATTACCACAATCGCATGTATGATTATTTTCGGAGAGTTACCGCGCGGACGTAAGGAAAAAGTTTTTTTCATAAATTCACCATAAATCGAAATATTGTGCTAGAGACTTCCAATTAGTTGCAAAATTAATTGTTTAAATGATTGAATATTACTAAAATATAAGATTTTTAGCTTACAATTGCGTTTTTTCGACCATTTCGGTAGAGTCAAAGTTGACCGAAGGTTGAAAATTTTGGCACTTATCGTTATTTATATGAAAATATCTCAAAACTGATAAAAGCTACAATCATGAGTATTTTTTGTTTTTTTTGTATTCTACATAAAAATGCGCACATTTTCATATATAATACTCCATGTAACGGCTAATTTAAAATGGTAAAAAAAATTATGTCAAAGTGACGAAATAATTTCCGAGATGTGTCACAGATACTTTTTAGTGCGGCGAAGAAAGAAATTCGCGCTTGCGCGCCTGCGTAACGATTGTAAACAAAACAACACCTTGATCAGTGACTCCCAGCATCCCCCAAGGCGCGGGATTCAAGAGTTTTTGGGGTAGGCTAAAAAGGTATTTTTCCGGAACGAATTTTTAAAACTTTTGTAGTCGACGTACACGTCCCAGTCGGCACGATTTTAGCATGTCGACGTAAAATACGTCCAGGCACCCGAGAGCAAAAAAAATGTCGACGTAAAATACGTCCTCGGCTTTAAGGGTTTATTTATTTTCATTTATTTAGTTTTTATTTATTTATTTTTTATTTATTGATTTTTATTTTTATTTCTATTGATTTTTTTTAATTTATTATTTTTATTTCCTTATTTTATTCATTTTCATTTAATTATTTTTTTTATTTATACATTTATTTATTATTATTTATTTTTATTTTTTATTTATTTTTATATTTTATTTTTTATTTGTTTTTTTATTTATTTATTTATATTTATTGATTTATTTTCATATATTTATTTTTAGTTTTATTTTTATTTTTTTTTTATTTTTTTTATTTATTTTTTTTTATTTTCATTTATTTATTTATTTTTATTTATTTATTTTTTTTTTATTTTTAATTATTTATTGATTTTTGTTCATTTATTTATATATTTATATTTATTTATTTAATTATTTTTATTTATTTATGTATTTTTATTTATCTATTTATTTATTTATTTTTATTTAAATATTTTTTATTTATTATATTTTTTTATTTATTTTTATTTATTTTTAGTTAATTATATATTTTTTTATTTTTTTTATTTTTTTTTTATCTATTTATTTTTATGTTTATTAATTTTATTTATTCATTTTTATTCATTGATTTTTTATTTTTTATTTTTTATTTATTTATTTTTATTTATTTTATTTATTTAATAATTATTTATTTTTTTTTATTTATGATTTTTTTTTATTCTTTCATTTTTATTTATTTATTTTTATTTATATATTTATATTTTTATTTATATTTTATTTATCTATTTTCATCTATTTTTATTTATTTTATTTTTATTTACTTTTATTACTTATTTTAATTTATTTATTTGTTAGTGTTTATTTTTTTTTTCATTTTTTTTTATTTTTTTATTTATTTATTTTTATTTATTTATCTATTATTATTTATTTGTTTATAAATTTTTATTTTATTTATATATAATTTATTCATATTTATTTATTTCTATTTTTATGTTAATATTTTTATTTATTTATTTTTATCATTTTTATTTATTTATTTATATTAACTTATTTTTATTTATTTATTCATTTATATATTTTTTTTTTATTTTATTTATATTTTTTATCTATTTTTATATATTTTTGTTATTTATTTATCTTTTTGTATTTATTTATTTATGTTGATTTATTTATTGTTTTTATTCTTTTTATATATTTATTTTTGTTTATTTATTTATGTATTTTCATTTATTAATTTTTATTTTTATTATTCATTTTTATTTAGTTATTATTTTTTTTTTATTCAATTATTTATTAATTTTTTTAAATTAT
>NC_061092.1:54573945-54586445 GCF_015104395.2 Macrobrachium nipponense
TTAATTATTTATTTATTTTAATTCAATTATTTATTTATTTTTATTGGTTTATTCATTTATTTATATTTATTAATTTATTCTTATTTATCTATTTTTTTTATTTTTTTTAATTTTTTTTATTTTATTTATTATTTTTTATTCATTTATTTTTGTTTATTTATTTATTTATTTATTTATTTATTTATTTATTTATTTATTTATTTTTATTTTTTTTATTTATTTTTATTTTTTATTGTTATTTATTTTTATTTTTAATTATATATATTTTTATTTGTTTATTTATTTATTTTAATTTATTTATTTACTTATTATTTATTATATTTTTTATATATATTTATTTATAATTATTTTTATTTCCTAATTAATTAATTTATTTATTTATTTCTATTTATTTATCTATTTTTATTTATCTATCTATTTTTATTTATTTTTATTTACTTATTTATTTTTGTTTATTTATTTTTTATTTATTTTTATCTATTTATTTATTTATTTTTATTTAATTATTATTATATATTTTTATTGTTGTTTATTTATTTATTTTTATTTTCATGTATTCATTTATTTTTATTTATTTTTTTATTTATATTCATTTATTTTATTTATTTATTTTTATTTATTTTTTTATTTATATATATTTATTTATTTATTTTAAATTTATTTATTATTTATTTATTTTTTCATTTTCATTATTTATTTATTTATTTCATTTTTTTTTATTTTATTTTTATTTATTCATTTATTTATTTATTTTCATTTATTTATTATTTATTTTTATTTATCTATTTAATTATTTTATTTAATTATTTATTTCTTTTTATTTAATAATTTATTTATATTTTCCTTTATTCTATTTATTTATTTATTTTTATTTATCTTAATTTTTTATTTCATTATTTTTTATATATATATATATATTTATTTATATTTTATTTATTTTTATTTATTTATTTATCAATAGTTATTTGTTTTATTTTATTTTTTTTTGTATTTTCATTTATTTTTTATTTATTTATTTATCATTAGTTATTTGTTTTTATTTTATTTTTATTTTCATTTATTTATTTATTTTTTATTTATTTATTTTTTTATTTATTTGTCTATTTATTTGATTTTTTCTTTAATCATCTATTTCTTTTTATTTATGTATTTTTTATTGATTTTTTATTAATTTTTATTTATGTTTAACTTATTTTTATTTTTTTAGTTTATTTTTAAATTTTTTTAATTTTTTTTTATTATTTATTTATTTTTTTTATTTATTATTTTTTACTTATATTTTTATTTTTATTTTTATTTTTAATTATTTATTTCTATTTATTTATGATTATTTATTCTAATTTTATTTGTTTAATTTTATTTTTTATTTTATTTCTATTTATTTATCAAATTTATTGTTTTTAATTTTTTATTTTTATTTATTTATTTTTATTTAATTTTATTTATTTAATTTTCAATTTATTTAAATTTATGTTTTATTTTTATTTATTTTTAGTTATTTATTATTGATTTTATTTATTTATTATTTATTTTTTCTTGTTCATTGTTTTTATTTATTTATTACTTTTTATTTTATTTATTAATTGATTTTTATTTATTATTTATTGTTTATTCATTTATTTACTTTTATTTAATTATTTATTTATTTTTATTTTATTTATTTTTATTTTTATTAATTTAATTTTAATTTATTTTTATTTAATTATTTATCTTTATTTATATTTTTTATTATTTTGTTATTTTATTTATTTTTATTTATTTTTAATTTATTTATTTTTAATTATTTATTTATTTTATTTATTTTATTTATTTTATTTTATTCATTTTTATTTATTTTTTATTTTTATTTATTTTTAATATTTATTTATAATTTTTATTTATTTTTATATATAGTTTTTTCTTATTTTTATTTATTTTTAAATTTTATTTATTTCATTCTTTTTATTATTTATTTTTATCTATAGATATATTTTTTATTTATTTATTTATTTATTTTTATATATTTATTTATTTTCTATTTTTGTATTATTATTTATTTTTATTTATTTATTTTTAATTTTTTTTAATTTTTTTAATTTTTTTTATTTTTATTTTTATTTTATTTATTATTTTATTTGTCTTTTTATTTTTATTTATTTATTTAATTTATTTATTTTATTTCTTTATTTTATTTATTTATTATTTTTTATTTTTTATTTACTTATTTTAATTTTTTATATTTATTTTGTTTATTTTTTTAAATTTTTTATTTAAATTTATTTTTATTTATTTTATTTAGTTTATTTATTTATTTATTTATTATTTATTTTTATTTATTTTTATTTTTTATATCTATTTTTATCTTTATTTTATTTTATGATTTATTTATTTAATTCATTTATTTTTATTTATTTATTTATTTAATTTTATTTATTTATTTGATTTTATTTATTTATTTTTATTTGTATTTATTTGTTTTTATTTATTTATTTAAAATTATTTGAAGTTTTTTATTTTTTATTCTTTATTTAATTTATTTTTATTCATTTTTGTTAATTAATTTAATTTATTTATTTTATTTTATTTTTTTCCTTTTTTATTTATTTATTTATTCATTTCATTTTTATTTATTTATTGATTTATTTATTTTATTTTTATTTATTATTTATAAATTTTTTGTTTTTGACTTTTATTTATTTTATTTTATTTTTATTTTTCATTTAATTTATTTATTTTTTATTTATTTGATTCTATTTACTTTTATTTATCTTTATTTTTATTTTTTTTTTTTTTTTTGTTTATTTATTTTATTTATTTTATTTATTTCTATTTGTGTATTTTTATTTATTTTTATTATTGCTTTTTATTTATTTTATTTTTTTTATTTATTTTTAATTTATTGATTTATCATTTTTATTTAATTTTTTAATTTATTTATTAATTAATTTATTTGATATATTTATTTTGATTATTTATTATTTAATTTTTATTTAATTATTTATTTATTTCTTTTAATTATTATTTATTTATTATTTATTTTTATTTTGTTTTATTTATTTTTATTTATTTATTTTTATTTATTTATTTTTATTTATTTATTTTTATTATTTATTTACTTTTTTTTTTATTTATTTTTTTTACTTCTTATTTATTTTCAGTAATTATTTTTATTTATTCAATTTATTTATTTTATGTATTTTAGTTTTAATTATTTAATTTTAATTGATTTTTATTTTTTTAATTATTTTATTGCTTTATTTTATTTATAGTTTATTTATTTATTTCACTTATTTATTTTTTATTTATATTTGTTTATTTATTTTTATTATTTTAATATTTTATTTATTCTTTATTCGTTTATTTAGGTTTTTAATTTATTTATTTTTATTTTTTTTAATTATTTATTTATTTTCTTTTTATTTTTTTGTTTTTATTTATTTAATTTATTTTTTATTGATTTTATTTTTATTTTTTATTATTTTATTTATTTTTTATTTTTTTGTTTTTATTTTATTTTTATTTAGTTTTATTTATTTTATTTTTATATATTTTTATATTTTTTTTGTATTTTTATTCATTCATTTTTTATATGATTAACTCATTTTTATTTTTATTTTATTTTTATTTGTTTTTATTCATTATTTATTTATTTATTTTTATTTATTTTTATTTGTTCATTTTTTATGTTTATTTATTTTATTCTTTATTTTCCAAATTTACTTTATTATTATCTTTTATTTTGTTTTTTCATTTTTTTTAATTTTTTATTTTTCTTTTTCTTTATTTCTTTTTTATTTATTTTTTATTTATTCATTACTTATTTATTTTATTTATTAATTTCTATTATTTAATTTTTTTATTTATTTAATAATTTTATTTGTTTATTTAGTTTTTTTTTATTTATTTATTTTATTTTATTTATTTATTTTTTATTTATTTAGTTTTTATCTTATATTATGTTTTATTTTTCTTTTTATATATTTATTTATTTTTATTTATTTATTTTTATTTATTTCTTATTTTTATTTTTTTAATTTATTTATTTATTTTTTTCTTATTTATTTATATTTATGTTTATTTAGTTTATTTTTATTTATTTTATTACTTACTTTTTTTATTTTTATTTTTCTTTATTTGCTTTATTATTATAGTTATTTGATTTTATTTATTTATTGTTCATTTTCATTTTATATATTTATTTCTTCATTTAATTTATTTTTGTTATTTATTTTTTATGTATTTATTTATTTATTTTTATTTTTATTTATTTTTTATGTTTTTTATTTATATTTATTTGTTTTATTTTTATTTATTCATTTATTTATTTTTATTTATTTTAAAATCAATTTATTTATTTTATATTTGTTTTATTTTTATTTTAATTTTGTTATTTTTTCATATTTTATTATTATTTTTAATTTTTTTTATATTTGTATTTATTTTATTTTATTTTTTTTACTTCTTATTTATTTTTTATTTTTATTTAATTTTTATTTATTCATTTATTTTTATTTATTTCTTTATTTATTTGATTTATTTAATTTATTCAATTTATTTTATAATTTATTTATTTATTCCATATATATTTAATTATTTTTAAATTTATTTATTTTTATTTTCATTTTGTTTCTTTATTTTTTTTATTATATTTACATTGTATTTTAATTTTAATTTAATTTTTTTAATTTTTTTTATTTTTTACTTTAATTTAATTATTTATTCATTTTTTATTTAATTTATATATTTTTTTATTTATTCTATTTTAATTTATTTATTATTTATTTATTTATTTATCTATATTAATTTATTTATTGTAATTTAATTTATTTGTTTATTTAATTTTTTTTATTTATTTTTATTTTTTCATTATTTTATTTATTCATATTTATTCATTCTATTTACTTATTTATTTTTATTTATTTAATTTATTTTTATTTTAAGTTTATTCATTTTTATTTAATTTATTTACTTATTTTTATTTATTTATTTACTTATTTTTATTTATTTATTAAGTTATTTTCATTTAATTATTTTATCTATTTTATTTATTAATTTATTTTTATTTAGTTATTTTTTCTATTTTATTTCATTATTTTTTCATTTCTATTTATTTAATTTTATAGTTATTTATTTTTACTTATTCATTTTTTTTTTATTTAATTTTTTATTTATTTTATTTATTTACTTTTATTTATCTATTCTTTTATTTTTTATTTTTATTTTATTTATTTATTTATTTATTTTATTTTATTTATTTGTTTATTATTTTTTTATTTTAATTTACTTATTTAAATAATTATTTATTTGTTTATTTATTTTAATTTATTTAATTTATTTATTTTTCATTACATTATTTATTTGTTTTATTTTATTTATTTATTTTTATTTTTTATTTATTTAATTTATTTTTTATTGTTATTTTTTTTATTAAATTTTTTTTTATTTAATTTTTATTTTATTTTTTTTATTTATTTATATATTTTTTTTATTTTTTATTTATTCTTATTTTATTTATTTCTTTTAATTTATTTACTTATTTTTATTTTTAATTATTTTTATTTTTATTTTTACTTATTTTTATTTATTTTATTCATCTTTATTTAATTATTTTTTTCCTTTTTTATTAATTTATTTATTTTTATTTTAATTTTTAATTTATTTTTTTTATTTTTTATTTTTATTTTTTTTATTTTTTTATTTTTTAATTTTTTTTTTTATTTTATTTATTTATTTTTCTTACTTTTTGTTTTATTTTCTTTATTATTTTGTTTTATTTATTTATTATTTATTCATTTTTATTTAATTTATTTATTTAACCTGTTTATTTTATTGTTTATTTTATTTTATTCATTTAGTTCATTATTTTAATTTTTATTTATTTATTATTTTTATTTTATTTATTATTTTTTATTTTTCAATTTATTTATTTGTATTTTATTTTTTTTATTTTTTATTTTTTATTAATTTTTGTTTATTTATTTATTTTTATTTATTTATTAAGATTTTATTTTTATTTTTTATTTTTATTTTTTTCTTTAATTTTATTTATTTATTTTGATTTATTTAATCATTTTTTTATTTATTTCCTATTTTTTAATTTATTTATTTATCTTTATTTATTATTTTTATTTTATTATTTTTTTATTTTTTTTACTTATTTATTTTTTTTTTTTATTTTTTTATTATTTTTTTTTTCTTATTTTTCTTTATTAGTTTATTTTTATTTTTATATTTATTTATTTCCTAATTATTTTATTTAGTTATTAATTATTTATTAAGTTATTATTTATATTTTATTAATTTTTTTATTTTATTTCTTTATTTTTGATTTATCTAATTTTCATTTATTTTATTATTTTTATTTTAGTTTATTTCTTTTATTTTTTATCTATTTTTATGTTTAATTTTTATTATTTTATTTTTTAGTCATTATTTTTTTATTTTTTTATTTTACTTTATGTTATTTATTTATTTTGATTTTATATTTATGATTATTTCTTTATTATTATTTTTAATTTACTTATTTTTTTTATTTTTTTACTTATTTATTTTTTTATTTATTCATTTTTTTCTTTACCTTATTTTGGTTTATTTAGTTTATTTTTAATATTTATTTATTTCCTAATTATTGTTATTTATTTATTAATTTATTTATTCATTTTTTATTTATTTATTTAATTTTTTTTAATTTATTTCTTTATTTTTTTTACTAATTTTGTTTATTTATTTATTTTTATTTAGTTATCTTTTTATATTTTTCTTTTTATTGTTTAATTTTTTTATTTATTATTTTTTAGTCATTATTTTTTTATTTTTTATTCTTAATGTATTAATTTATTTTGATTTTTATATTTATGATTATTCTTTTTATTTTATCTATATTGAATTTATTTACTTTTATTTTTAATTTTAATTTATTTTATATGGCTTTCTATTTATTTATAGTTGTTGTTTAACTATTTATTTTTTTTATTTAATTATTTTATTTTTATCTATTTATTTTTATTTATTCTTTTTTATTTTTTTTATTTATTTATATTTTTTTTATTTTTCAATTATTTACTCTTCTATTTTTTATTCATCACTTATTTATTTATTTATTTATTCATCACTTATTTATTTATATTATCTTTTCATTTTTTTATTTATAAAAGAGTCCAATTTTATAATAAATGATTTTTGACTCCTCTTTAGTGGATTTTTATAATGAATTTAGACACAAAAATCTGACATGAAAAGATGGAAAGAAACTCAAAAATTGTGTACCGAAATTGAAAGTTTTTGTTAAGAGCTCATAATATAATTTTTATTGACCAAAATTGTTTTAAAAAAAGATTTTTAAAAATAAATCACACATCTAAAGGAGGATGAAACGCGCCAAATTTTTTATAATGATTTTGAAACAAAGTTAGGCCACCAAAAAGACAAAAACCAGAAAAATAGTGTGCAGAAACTGAATATTTCTTAATACTTTTTTATGGCTACAGCATTCTCCCAAAAAGAGTGGACAATCAAAAAATTAAATACTTGTTTTAACATGTTTATTTGAAAGTTATTCCTCTTTTTGATGGATGAGTTTTGCTTCAAAATTTATTTAGAAAATTGGCAAAAAATAGGAGAAGGAACTTGGAATTAAAAGCAGTTCATAAAAGATTTAATTTGAATCCAATATTATTAATAGTTTTGCCCGGTTTTTAATAACTGATTTTATTTCAAATTTTTTTTCAAAACTTACCTAAACTTCGGGCAATAAATTTTCTAAAATCATTTAGGAAATATATAAATTTTTTGGACAATATTTTGAGTTTTTACCTCCTTTATTTTGTCCGTTTTTGTTTTTTTTGTATCAAAAATCAATTTAGGAATAGCATGAAAAAGTGATTTTGGGTTCAAAAATCATTTGAGAAATCAAATAAAAAAAAATGAAAACGAATATAACATAAATTTTTTAAAATCACATTTAAATTCATAACGAAACTTTTAAGATTTTTTAAACATTGATTTGTTTTTAAAGCATCATTTAAAAAATCAGCTAAAAATAGGGCAATAAATTTATCATGAAATGGTTTTAAATATATAATTTTTTGCAAAAAATTTCTCTTCATCTTAGTGGTTTTCTGTTTCAGTCATTATAAAAATCCTCTTAAAAAAAAGTAAAATCTAAAACAGAAACAGTTTAAATGGTTTTTTCTTGCCCTTCTTTTTTATAGATGATTTTTGTAAATAAAAACGTAAATAAAACGTTCAAAGAAATTACAATTTTAGTACCAAATTTTCAAAAAAAATTTTGTTTTTTATTTTCTCAAAAAAACGGCTACAGTTCAAATAGTAATTTGATTTGATTACAATATTTAAAGGATTTTTACTCACTTTTTGATGAATAATTTTTATTTTAGAAATTATATAACATAAAATTTTTTTTTTTTTTGATGACTTGTGTTTTTTTTTAAATAATTTAAAATATCGTCTAAAAATAACAATGAATTCAAAATAAACAGAGTTGAAAAATAATACAGTTTGGATACAATATTTTGGGAGTTTTGCCTTCTTTTTTATGACTGTTTTTGATACCGAAAATCATGTAAAAACACGCCTAAGAAGGGGACAATGAAAGTTTTAAAATAATTTCAATTTTTGCATAGCATTTTCGAGTTTTTCCTCGTTTTGTTGGCATATTTTTGTTTAAAAAACTATTACAAAAATTGCTTAAAAAACAAATCTAAGAAAGCTTCAAAAATATTTCGATTTTACCATAAATAATGTATTTGAATAAAAAAAGGACAAAATAAGAGACCTAAAAAGCTTTAAAATGATTTCAATTTAGATATAATATTTTACCACACATAGTGTATTAAAATTATAAAAAGACAAAAAAGATACCAAAAAAAGCCTTAAATATTTCAATTTAGATACAATAAATAGTTTATTTAAATTACAATATATTTGTTTAACATTTTTATGGTACATTAATTGTCAAAATTTATGCGATTTTCAAATGATTTAAAAGCAGCTTAAAAAAGAATTTAATTTGAATACAATATTTTTAATAAATTTACCGTTTTTTAGGACTAATTTTATTTCAAAAATTATTTAAAAATTGGCCTAAAATAGGGCAATTAATAGCACATAAAAATTTAAAACATATCAATTTTTGAGTTTTTCCCCCTTTGTTAAGGCTGTTTGTTCATAAAAAATTATTAGAAAAACAACTAAAAAATTAGTGAAAGACAAAAACATTTAAACATATTCCAAATTAAATACAAAAATGTTTTTTTGTCTCCTTTTCAGTGGATTTTTGTAATGAATTTAGCCAAAAAAAATCTGGCATCAAAAGATGGAAAGAAACTCAAAAATTGTGTACCAAAATTGAAACTTTTTGTTAAGAGCTCCTAATCTCAATCATATTGACCTAAATTGGTTTTTTTTAAAAGATTTTTTTAAACAAAAAAATCAAAAAACACATCTAAAGGAGATGAAACGCGCCAAATTTTTTTATATTTATTTTTGAAACAAAGTTAGGCCACCAAAAAGACAAAAACCTCAAAAATACTGTGCAGAAACTAAAATATTTCTTAAAACTTTTTATGCTACATTCATTCTCCCAAAAAGAGTGGACAATATAAAAATTAAATAATTATATTAACATGTTTATTTGAAAGTCATTCCTCTTTTTGATGGATGAGTTTTGCTTCAAAATTTATTTAGAAAATTGGCAAAAAATAGAAGGAACTTGGAATTAAAAGCAGTTCATAAAATATTTAATTTGAATCCAATATTTTTAATATTTTGTTTTGCCCTGTTTTTAATAACTGATTTTATTTCAAAAATTATTTCAAACTAACCTATAAAATGATTTAAATTTAGATATAATATTTTACCACCCAGTGTATTAAAATTATAAAAAAGACAAAAAAGATACCTAAAAGAAAAGCCTTAAATATTTCAATTTAGATACAATATTTTACCATAAATAGTTTTTATGGTACATTAATTGTCAAAATTTATGCGATTTTCAAATGATTTAAAAGCAGTTTAAAATTAATTTAATTTGAATACAATATTTTTAATAAATTTACCGTTTTTTAGGACTAATTTTTATTTCAAAAATTATTTAAAAATTGGCCTAAAATAGGGCAATGAATAGCACATAAAAATTTAAAACATATATCAATTTTTGAGTTTTTCCCCCTTCGTTAAGGCTGTTTGTTGATAAAAATTAATTAGAAAAACAACTAAAAAATTAGTGAAAGACAAACATTTAAAAATATTCCAAATTAAATACAATATTTTTTTTTAGATTATAATAAGTGATTTTTTTTGTCTCAAAAGGCTTTTAAAAATCGCTATAAATATGAAAATAAATGTAACTTAAAGTTTAAAAAAATATTTCAATTTTAGTACAAAATCTTAAAGTTTTTTTTTTTTTATCTTTTTGATACATTTTTGTTTGGGAGTTTTACCCTCTCTTTGGTGACTAATTTTTATTTCAAAAATCAATTAGAAAATCGCCTAAATTTTAAGTAGATTGATTAATGTAACATGAAAAGTAATAAAATATATTTAAATTTTACCACTTACTTTGGTGGCTGTTTTCTGTTTCAATTAATCATTATAAAAATTCTCTAAAAATAAGTTCAAAAAATGAAAGAGAAAAGCTCTAAAAATATGTAATTACAAAAGCCAATATCTTTGGGCTTTTGGCTCCCTATTGGGAGTTTTGCCCTCTTATTTAGTGACATAGTGAAAATTATTGTATTTATTGAAAGATAAAAAAGTGGTTGTCTTCGCCCACCACCCCTTTTTCAGGCTATTCCTATATTTATTTTTGATACAAAAATCCGCAAAATAAAGGATGTAAAAACTCTCAAAAATATTATGTAAAAATATATATTTTTTAAATAATATTATTACATTTATTGCCCGAATTTCAGGTTTTTTGAAATAATTTTCGAAATAAAAATCTGTCATCAAAAAATCAGGCAAAATATTAAAAATATTAAATTCAAATTAAACCTTTTACAAACTGCTCTTCATTGTCCTAATTTTAGCTAATTTTATCAATGATTTTTGAAGCAAAAATCTCATTACAAAGAGGAATGAATTTCAAAAGACATGTTAAAATAATTATTAATTTTTGGATTGTACACTCATTTTTTGCACAATATTTTAGGTTTTTGTCTTTTTGTTTCCGTTTAAAAAATCATCATAAAAAATGCTAAAAACAAAATTAAACTGAAAAAAGCTTAAAATATATAATATCAATTTAAATGAAATATTTAACGCGTTTTAGTCCTCCTTTAGATGTGTGATTTTTGTTTCAAAAATCTTTTAAAAAACCACATACATTTAAAAAAAAAGTTTCAATTTTGGTACACAATTTTTGAGTTGGTTTTTATCTTTTGTTGCAAGACTTTTTGTGTCAAGAATCATTATAACTCACCTGAAAAGGAGGGGAAAAAAATACAACATTTATGATAATTTTGCATTCGATTGAATTCTGACTTCTGTTTCCATAGTCATTCGAAATTACCTAAATCAGGACAATGATATATAACTTAAAAGAACGGTTTAAAAACAAATAATTATGAATTAATATTTTTGGGAGATTTTCACCCCATTTTGATAACTAATTATGAATATCGCATAAAGGGAAGAAAAAAATTAAACTAAAAACCTTATTTGAATTTATATGCAATAGTTTTTTGCCATCTTTTTGATAAATGATTTTAGCTTTTGTCTTAATTTTAATGTTATATTCATTTTCATATTCACATTAAAATTATTTTTAAATAAAAATCAGTTATCAAAATAAGGGCAAACATTCTTAAATTATTGTATTTATTCTGTTTTCCCCCTTTTTAGCGAATTTTTATATTGATTTTTGAAACAAAAAACAGCCAAAATAAAAAAAGGAAATATACTCAATAATATTTTGCACAAATTTATAGATGTATTTTTTAAACATTTTACGTTCTATTTCTAGGCCATTTTTTAAATAATTTTCGAAATAAAAATCAGTCATCAAAATGAGGGAAAAGCTATCAAAGTTAGTGAATTCAAATGAATTTTTAAACTGATTTTAATTTTAAATACTTTGTATTATTTTAGCCAATTTCTGAATTATTTTAGAAAAAAAATAATCCATCAAAAATAGGAACAAACTCTCAAACATATTGTACAAAAATTAAAATACTTTTAAAAAATTATTTTTGAAATAGGAATATGTTATCAAAACGATAACAAAATTTTAACAGATTTTTGAATTAATTTTGAATCAAAAATCAGTCATCAAAAAGATAAGAAAATTTCAAAAAAATTACGTACTAAAATTGAAATATACTTAAATGATTTTTAAAACATCTTTTATTGTTTCTCTATTTCATTTTATTTTTTGGCGATTTTTATGATGAGTTTTTGAACAAGAAAACTGCCAACAACCATTTAATAAGGACTCTAAAATGTTTGTGCAATAATTGATATATTGATATATGATAAATAAATAAATAAAAATAAATATGAAT
>NC_061092.1:54588945-54593945 GCF_015104395.2 Macrobrachium nipponense
ATTTTATTTATTTTTATTTATTTTTATTTATTTTTCATTTTTATTATTTTATTTATTAATTTATTTAATTATTTATTTATTTATTTATTTGTTTTTATTTATTTATTTATTTTATTTTTATTTATTTATTTACCTTATTTTTATTTAATTTATTTATTTCAATATTATCTATTTATTTTTATTTATTTATAATAATTCATTTTTATTTTATTTTTTTTATTTATTTTTTATATTTATTTATTTTTTTAATTTTTTTTAATTTACTTTTATTTTATTTATTTATTTATATATTTATTTATTTATATTTATTTATTTTTATTTTTATTTATTTTATTTATTTTATTATTTTTTATTTATTTAATTTTAATTTATTTTTATTTTTTTTATCTATTTATTTTTATTTTATTTATTCGTTTTTTCTTTTTAATTTATTTATTTTTTATTTATTTATTTTTATATATTTAATTTCTTATTATTTTACTTTTTTACTTTATTTTTTTTATTATTATTTTTATTTATTTATTTTATTTTTATTTATTTTATTTTAGTTTATTTATTTTTATTCATTATTTTTTATTTATTCATTTTTATTTATTTATTTATTTTATTTTTTTATTTTTATTTATTTTATTTTATTTTATTTTTATCTATTTTTATCTATTTTATTAATTTTTTATATATTTTATTTATTTATTTTTATTCTTTATTTATTTTTATTTTTATTATTATTTTATTTTTAATTTAATTTTTATTTAACTATTTATTTATTTATTGTTTTTTATTTTATTTGTTATTATTTTTATTTATTTATTTTTATGTATTTTCTATTTATTTTTTTAATTTTATTTATTTATTTATTTATTTATTTATTTTTTGATTTTTATAGGTTTATTTATTATTTTATTTATTTATTTTTTAATTTTATTTATTTTATTTATTTATTTTTTATTTAATTATTTATTTATTGTTTTAATTTGATTTTTTATTTATTTTTATTTAATTATTTATTTATTTCCTAATTTATTTATTTATTTATTTTTATTGATTATTTTTTTTATTTTTTTTTTTATAATTCTCTACTTATTTATTTTGATTTAATTTTAATTTATTTTTATTTATTTAATTTTTGAATTATTTTATTTGCTATTTTTATTGATTTTTTTATTTTATTTTATTTATTTTTATTATTTATTTACTTTTTCTTTATTTGTTATATTTTTTTTAATTATTTTCATTTCTTTATATATTTTTTTATTTTTTTATTTTTTATTTTATTTTTATTTATTTATTTTTATATTTAATTTATTTTATTTTTGTTTATTTTCATTTATTTTTTATTTATTTTTCTTTTATTGTTATTAATATTGTTTATTTTTATTTCTTAATTTTTATTTTATTTATTTTTTTATTTTTTATTGTTGTATTTTTATTTATTTATTTTAAATTATTTTAATTTTATTTTTTATTTTTATTTTATTTATTTATTTTTTTTATTTATTTTTTATTTTCACTTATTTAAGTTATTTTTTATTTATTTCTTTATTTGTTATTTTACTATATTTATTTATTTTAATTTTTTTTATTTATTTTCATTTATTTTATTATATTTTTTTATTTGATTATTTTTTTATTTTTATTTTTTTTATCTTTTATTTTTTATTTATTTTTATTTTTATTTTTATTTTTATTTTCTTTATATGTATTTGCATTTATTTTTTTTATTTTTCATTTTTATTTTTATTTTAATTTTATTAATTTATTTTTTTTAATTTATTTCATTTTGTTTTTATTTTTTGATTTAGAATTTTTTTTTTTTATTTTATTATTTTTTTTAATTTATTTTATTTTTCATTTTATCTTTTAAATTTATTGATTTTTCTTATTAAATTATTTTTTATTTTTATTTATGTTTATTTATTTCATTTATTTTTTATTTATTTTCATTTATTTAATTTTTATTTTTATTTATTTTTTAGTTATTTCGATTTTTTATTTTTTTTCATTATTTTTTATTTATTTCATTTTTTATTTATTTATTTTTCTATAGTCTTATTTATTTTATTTCATTTTTTATTTAATTTAGATTTTATTTATTTATGTTTTAATTTATCTATTATTTCAGTTTTTATTTTTATTTTTATTTTTTTTTCTTTATTTTATTTTATTTTTATTTAATTATTTATTTTTTATTTATTTATCCTTTCATTTTTATTTTTCATTTCATTTTATTTTTTTAATTTTATTTAATTTATTTATTTCATTTAGCATTTATTTTTATTTGATATTTTACTTATTTTTTTAATTTTTTTATTTTTATTAATATTTTTATTTTCTTAGTTTTTATTTATTTCTATTTATTTCAAGATTTTTAAATTTTAATTTTTAATTTATTGTATTTTTATTTAATTTTTCATTAATTTCTTTTTATTCTTTATCTGTTTATTTATTGATTTTATAATTTAATTTTTTTTATTTTTTATTTAATTATTTATTTTTATTTATTTTTTATTTTATTTATTTACATTTATGTATTTATTTTTTTATTTTATTTTTATTTATTTATTTATTATTTATTTTCATTTATTTATTCATTTTATTTATTTCTTTATTTCATATTTATTTTTCTAGTTTTATTTTTATTTATTTAATGATTTATTTATTCCTTATTTATTTTTCCATTATTTTTTATTTTTATTTTTTTCTTTTTTAATTTAATTTATTTTTATTTTTATTTATTTATTTTTAATTTATTTATTCATTTCCCATTTTTGATTTTATTTTCATTTTTTTTTCATTTTTATTTTTTTTATTTATTTAAATTTATTTAATTCATTTTATTCATTTATTTATTTTTTATTTAACTTATTAGTTATTTATTTTTTTTTATTTATATTTATTTTTCTTATTTATTTATTTAATTTTTCTTATTTTTATTTTCACTTATTTTTATTTATTTTTAATTAGTATTTTTGTATTTCAGTTTTTAATTTTTTCATTTAATTTATTTCTTATTTATTTATTATTTTTAATTTTTAATTTTTTTTATTTTTAATTTAATTTTTAATTTATTTTTACTTATTTATTTATTTTTAATTTACATTTAATTTTATTTTTTATTTTTTAATTTATTTATTTATTTTTATTTATTTTTATTTTCAATTAATTTAATTTCATTTATTTATTTCTTTATTCCATTTTATTTTTATCTTTTTATTTTTATTTATTTTTCATTTATTTTTATTTTCTTTATTGTTTTATTTTTTTTATTTTTATGTTTATTTATTTTATTTATGTGTTTTCTTAAAGTTAAATTAAAATTTTTAATTTAAAATAAATTTAAATTATTTTTATTTCAATTTTTTAATTTAAACAAAAATTTAGATAACTTTTAAAAAAATTAAAACAATTTAAATTTAATGACAATTTAAATTTAAAAGATTTACAACATAAAAAAATTAAAATTTAAAATTTTGAATTTTAAATTTTTAAAAATTATTCTAGTTTAAGTAAAATTTAAATTTCAAATTTTTAGCATTTTAAATTAAATTTCGTATAGCTATTTATTTTTACTCCTTAATTATTTTTATTTATTTACTTATTTCTTTATTATCAATTTATTTTATTTATTTTTATTTATTTATTTATTTTTGTTTATTTTTATGTAATTATTTATCTATATTTATTTTTATTTTTTATTATATTATTTATTTTTATTTATTTAGTTTATTTTTATTTATTTATTTATAACTAAAATAAAAAATAAATAAAAATAAATATTTATTAAATTAATAAATAAAAAAATGATAGATAAAAAAAATAAAAAAAATAAATTAATAAAAAAAATTTTTTAAAAAAAAAAAAAAAAATTAAATAAAAAAAAAAAAGAATAAAAATAAAAAAATTAAAATAAAATGAATAAATAAAAAATTAATAAATAAAAATAAATAAATAGAATAAAATAAATAGAGATAAATAAATAAATCAAAAATAAACTAAAAATAAAAATAAAAATAAAAAAATAAAATAATTAAAAAATAATTAAAGAAATAATATATTAAAATAAATAAAAAATAAATTAAAACAAATAAATTAAAAAATTAAATTAAATAAAATAAAAAATTAAAAAAATTAAAAAAAATTAAAATAAATAATAAAATAAAAGTAAATAAAAGTAAATAAATGAAAAAAAATAAATAAATCAAAACTAAAAAAAAAAATAAAATAAATAAAAAATAAATGAAAATGAATAAATAAATAAATTTATTTTTCTTAATGAATTTATTTTTATTTATTTTATACCATTTTTTATTTATTATTGTTTTATTTTATTTTATTTTTATTTATTTATTTTTATTTATTTTTTATTTATTTTGTATTTATTTATCTTATTTATTTATTTATTTATTTGTACTTATTTATCTATTTTTATATATTTTTATTTATTTATTTATTTATTTTTACTTTTATTTGTATATATTTATTTATTTTTAGTTATTTATTTTTATTTAATTATTTTCATTTGTTTATATTTATTTATATTTATTTGTTTAATTAGTTTTATTTATTTACTGTATTTATTTTTATATGATTTATTTATTTTATTGATTTATTATTTTTATCATTATTTATGGAAAGCATTCGGAGATGAAGGAAGTGGATATTTACTGTACGATGTTCATTGAATTAAAGCATCCTTTGACCAGGAAAAGATTTTTCCAAATTGAGTGGCGTGGAAGTATATTGATCCCAATTTTTAAAGGGAAAGGCGATGTCCAAGAGTGTGGTAATTCTTAAAGGGCATTAAATTGATGTCCCACACTTTGAAGGTACTGGAAAGGATAATAGATGCTACACTGAGAGAAGAAGTACAAATAGGTAAAGAGCAGATGGGATTTATGAAGGGAAGGGGAAACAACAGATGGTATATTTTGTCTGAGGCAAATAATGGAGAAATTCGGGGAAAGACAACGGGACCTACATGTGGTATTCATTGACCTTGA
>NC_061092.1:54598945-54615108 GCF_015104395.2 Macrobrachium nipponense
TTGTTTCATTTTTATTTTTTTTTTTTATTTTTTGTTTTTATTGATTAATTTATTTGATTTTCATATTTATTATTATTTATTTATTTTATATTTATTTCTCTTATTGTTTTATTTACTTTTATATTTTAATTTTAATTTTTTTATATGGATTTGTTTTTGTTTATTTATAGTTGTTTATCTATTTATTTACTTCTATTTATTTAATTATTATTTTTATCTATTAATCTTATTTATTCTTTTAATTTTTTTAATTTTTTTAAAATTTATTTATTTATTTACTTTTCAATTATTTATTTTTCTATTTATTTATTCATTATTATTTTTATTGTTATTCATTTTCATTTATTGTTTTGAAACAAGTCCAAAAGTATAATAAATGTTTTTTTGTCTCCTTTTCAGTGGATTTTTGTAATGAATTTAGACAAAAAAAATCTGGCATCAAAAGATGGAAAGAAACTCAAAAATTGTGTACCAAAATTGAAACTTTTTGTTAAGAGCTCCTAATCTCACTCATATTGACCTAAATTGTTTTTTTAAAAGATTTTTTAAACAAAAATCACACATCTAAAGGAGATGAAACGCGCCAAATTTTTTTATAATTATTTTTGAAACAAAGTTAGACAAAAATCTCAAAAATACTGTGCAGAAACTAAAATATTTCTTAAAACTTTTTATGCTACATTCATTCTCCCAAAAAGAGTGGACAATATAAAAATTAAATAATTATTTTAACATGTTTATTTGAAAGTCATTCCTCTTTTTGATGGATGAGTTTTGCTTCAAAATTTATTTAGAAAATTGGCAAAAAATAGAAGGAACTTGGAATTAAAAGCAGTTTATAAAAGATTTAATTTGAATCCAATATTTTTAATAGTTTTGGCCGGTTTTTAATAACTGATTTTATTTCAAAAATTATTTCAAAACTAACCTATAAAAATGATTTCAATTTAGATATAATATTTTACCACACAGTGTATTAAAATTAAAAAGACAAAAAAGATACCTAAAAGAAAAGCCTTAAATATTTCAATTTAGATACAATATTTTACCATAAATAGTTTATTTAAATTAAAATTTATTTGTTTAACATTTTTATGGTACATTAATTGTCAAAATTTATGCGATTTTCAAATGATTTAAAAGCAGTTTAAAAATGAATTTAATTTGAATACAATATTTTTAATAAATTTACCGTTTTTAGGACTAATTTTTATTTCAAATATTATTTAAAAATTGGCCTAAAATAGGGCAATGAATAGCACATAAAAATTTAAAACATATATCAATTTTTGAGTTTTTCCCCCTTGGTTAAGGCTGTTTGTTGATAAAAATTAATTAGAAAAACAACTAAAAAATTAGTGAAAGACAAACATTTAAAAATATTACAAATTAAATACATTCTTTTTTTTTTTTAGATTATGACCTCTATCTGATGAGTGATTTCTTTATGTCTCAAAAGGCTTTTAAAAATCGCATAAATATATGAAAATAAATGTAACTTAAAGAGTTTAAAACAATATTTCAATTTTAGTACAAAATCTTAAAGTTTTTTTTCATCTTCTTGATACATTTTTTGTTTGGAAGTTTTACCCTCTCTTTGGTGACTAATTTTTATTTCAAAAATCAATTAGAAAATCGCCTAAATTTTTAGTAGATTGATTAATGTAACATGAAAAGTAATAAAATATATTTAAATTTTACCACTTACTTTGGTGGCTGTTTTCTGTTTCAATTAATCATTATAAAAATTCTCTAAAAAATAGTTCAAAAAATGAAACAGAGAAAAGCTCTAAAAATATGTAATTTTAAATGCAATATCTTTGGGCTTATTGGCTCCCTTTTTGGGAGTTTTGCCCTCTTATTTGGTGACATAGTGAAAAATATTGTATTTAAATTGAAATATAAAAAAATCGATTTCTTCGCCCACCCACCTTTTTCAGGCTATTCCTATATTTATTTTTGATACAAAAATCCGCCAAAATAAAGGAGGTAAAAACTCTCAAAAATATTATGCAAAAATTTATATATTTCTTAGATGATTTTGTTACATTTATTCCCCGAATTTCAAGTGTTTTTTGAAATAACTTTCGAAATAAAAATCAGTCATCAAACATCAGGCAAAATATTAAAAATATTAGATTCAAATTAAACCTTTTACAAACTGCTTTTAATTTGAAGTTCATTGAATTTCAAATAGACATGTTAAAATAATTATTTAATTTTTGGATTGTACACTCATTTTTATGACTGTTTTTTTTTTCAAATATAATGATAAAAATCGCCTAAAAATGGGACAAAAAATATAGCATAAAAAGTTTTAATAAATATTCCAGTTTTTGCACAATATTTTTAGGTTTATGTTTTTTGTTTCAAAAATCATCATAAAAATGCTAAAAACAAAATTAAACTGAAAAATATTGATAAAATATATATCTATTTAAATGAAATATTTAACGAGTTTTAGTCCTCCTTTAGATGTGTGATTTTTGTTTCAAAAATCTTTTAAAAAACCACATACATTTAAAAAACAAGTTTCAATATTGGTACACAATTTTTGAGTTTGTTTTCATCTTTTGTTGCAAGATTTTTGTGTCAAGAATCATTATAAAAATCACCTAAAAAAGAGGAAAAAATACAACATTTATGATAATTTTGCATTCGATTTAATTCTGACTTCTGTTTCCATAATCATTTCGGAAATTACCTAAATCAGGATAAATAAAAGAACGGTTTTAAAAAAATAATTATGAATTAAAATTTTTGGGAGTTTTTCACCCCATTTTGATAACTAATTATGAAAATCGCATAAAAAGGACAAAAAAAAGGAAACTAAAAACCTTATTTTTTTTGTTAAATGATTTTAGCTTTTGTCTAAATTTTAATGTTATATTCATTTTCATATTTTTATTAAATTATTTTTTAAATAAAAAGAAGTTCTCGAAATAAGGGCGAAAATTCTTAAAATACTGTGTTTATTCCGTTTTCCCCCCTTTTTTTTAGCGAATTTTTATATTGATTTTTGAAACAAAAAATAGCCAAAATAAAAAAGGAAATATACTCAATAATATTTTGCACAAATTTATAGATGTATTTTTTAAACATTTTACGTTCCATATCTAGGCGATTTTTGAAATAATTTTTGAAATAAAAATCAGTCATCAAAATGAGGGAAAAGCTATCAAAGTTAGTGAATTCAAATTAATTTTTAAACTGATTTTAATTTTAATGCATTTTCTTGTTTTAGCAAATTTTCTGAAGGATTTTAGAAACAAAAATCATTAAATATTATTTTTGAAATAGAAATCTGTCATCAAAAACATAAGATTTTAACCGATTTTTGAGTGATTTTTGAAACAAAAATCAGTCATCAAAAAGATAAGAAAATTTTAAAAAATTACGTACTAAAATTGAAATATATTTAAATGATTTTAAAAAAATATTTTTTTGTTTCTCTATTTAATTTTATTTTTTAGGCGATTTTTATGATGAGTTTTTGAACAAGAAAACTGCCAACAACCATTGAATAAGACTCTCAAATGTTTTGTGCAATAATTGATATATTGTCCTAGTTTTAGGCGATTTTCCAAATGATTTTTGAAATATAAGTCAGTCATAAAAAAGAAGGAAAAAGTCCTGAAAATATCATATTGGAAATTATTTATTATTTAGCTGTTTTTTCTTTGTTATATTCATTATCCAATACTTATGCAATTATTAAAGTGATATTTAACAGAAAATAGGCTTAAAAAAAAGAGCGAATCTAACAAGAATATTGCATCTTAATTGAAATATTTTTTTAGCTTTTTTCTTCTTGATTTTTGTCTTTTTCGGTCGATTTTTCTAATAATTTTTTCAACAAAAACCAGCTAATAAAAAATGTAAAAAAAAAAAAAAACTCATAAATATTGTTAAAAAATTGAAATATTTGTTTAAATTTTTGTTTACATTCTTTTTAGTCGATAGTTTAAATAATTTTTGGAAAAAAATCAGCTATAAAATGGAATGCGAAACATCTAATATTACTGTATTCGAATTAAATTATTTATTAACTTTATTTTTGTTGTAGATTCAGATATTGTATTTATTTAAAATATATATTTTAAGCTTATTTCTCTTTCATTTTTTCGAACTATTTTTAGAGAATTTTTATAATGATTATTTGAAACAAAGTAATGTGCTAAAATTTAAATAATTTTTATGTATTTTCATATTATAAATAAAAAAATAAATTAAGAAGTGAATAAAAATAAATTAAGAAGTGAATGAAAATATATAGATAAATAAAATAAATAAATGAATAAATAAATAAAAAAATAACAATATATAAATAAATAAATAGAAGTGAATAAATGAAAATGAAACAATATATAAAAATAAATGAACTAATATAAATAAATCGAAATAGATAAATAAAAATTAATTAATAAATAGAAATAAATGAATAAAAAAAAAAAATAAAAAAAATAAAAAAATAAAAAAAATAAATTTAAATAAATAAATTAATATATAAATAAAATAAAAAGATAAATAAAAATAATTCAATAAATAAATAAATAAATAAGTAAATAAATAAAATAAATAAAAAAAACACATAGAAAAATTTTTAAAATAAAAAAAAAATAATAAAAATTATCAAACAAAAATAAATGAATTAATAAAAATAAATAAATAATTAAATTAATAAAAAGTATAACTATAAATAGATACCTAATAATTAAAGTAAAAAAATAAAAAATTTATTTAAAAATACATGAATAAAAAATAATAAATAAAAATAAATAAATGAATAAAAATTAGAGTAAAAAATATTTAAAAATAAATATGTGAATAAAACTAATAAAAGAATAAATAAATAAAAGTAAATATATATATATATATATATATATAATATATATATATATATATATATATATACATATATATATATATATATATATATATATATATATATATATATATATATATATATATATATATATATATATATATATATATATATAGATATATATATATATATATATGTATATATATATATATATATATATATATATAATATATATATATATATATATATATATATATATATGCAGAAGCCAGGTTACTATGTAGTACCTCTAAGTAAATGGGGATACAATCCACAATGAAGTAAATTTCTGTAGTTAAAATTTATAAATATCTTGTAAAGGATTAAAGCTTTCGACCATCAACTGTGGTCTTGTTCACTAGTGAACAAGACCACAGTTGATGGTCGAAAGCTTTAATCCTTTACAAGATATTTATATTTTAAACTAACAAGAGAATTTACTTCATTGTGGATTGTATCCCCATATATATATATATATATATATATATATATATATATATATATATATATATATATATATATATATATATATATATATATATGTATATATATATATATATATATATATATATATATATATATATATATATATATATATATATATATATACATATACACCACTACCTACTACACCACCTCTTGCGGTGGTGTAGTAGGTAAAAGCTTCACTGACGTTCCTGGATTTGAAAGGCTCCGTGGGTTCGCGCCCCGGACCAGGCAAGTCTATTATCAAAAAAAAAAAAAAAAAAAAATCCCCTTCGGTATATGAAAATATATTAATTCCGAGGTAGAGCGAATTAGATATTAAAGGACATTGTAGCTCGATATATGTATATGAATCACGGAAATGTGATATGACTTATGTATGTACATGTATACATGTATGTCTCAAAAACTAGAGGTGATGAATGAAAACTGGTTTCGAATCTGAAACCAACACCCCAAAATTAGACTATAACAACTAATTTTATGTTTACTTCAATTTCTCTGTAAACCAGTGTTATATTTCAAGAAATTTGGTGGAATCAGCAATGATACAAATCACTAATAAAAAACTAATATGTATCCTATTAAGTATTTTTTAGCTAAAATAGTTACTACCCATGACAGTCTTATGGTACTATTAGGAGAAGTTCAGCTCATTCATCGTGAAATCAAGAGCAGGCGAGAAAGTAGTAGAAGCTGAATGTGTGACCTGTTCCTCAGGGCATCTGATAGGATTTTATAATCCGGTTTCCACTGACCCTCTACAGTATAAGCTGGAATAGCATTTTCATAAGATTAATGCACTTATCTTGAGTATAACGATTTAGATGAGGCCGCTTTGACTTCTCAACTGGCCCAGCTTCAAGGATCTAGCTCTAAGAATGAACTGTTGAAGTGAGGCTGTTGGTCAGGTTGTCCTGATCCTAGCTTGCCAAAAATGTTGTGAATGAGATGAATTGCTCATGCCTCAAGAAGAGATAATACACCCTAGGGGGATAAAGAGGTCACCCCTTTGATGCAGAACTTGTCACGGTCAACTGACAAATAACTTCCCCTTAGAATAACTTCATCAGGACAGGAAAGCGCTTAATTCTCAGTTGCAAATGTGATTGCCATGGAGTGTGTGTCCATAACATTTCTATTCTGTCTGTCTCGTGACTTAACCTCTGGTTAAATACACTGGGTAGCTTTGCAGTAGCCATTGTCTTGTCTTGTAACAGGAAAGTAACTTTTCAGAGGATGCACACCAGAGTTCCAACATGTAGGTCAACTTATTTTTGGAAGGAGATATATTTTTTCCTCTCTCTTCTCACATCAGGTTTTGCATTAGAGTAGCCTCTCACTGACAGGCAGTTCAGTGCTAGGCTCATCACTGTTCTTACTGAAGAGTAGCTTGGAGGCTGCAGTTGGACTGGGATGGTCAGACTTCCGAGATTCTCTTACAATTGCATAGCGACCTTTAAATTTAGTTCAGGAGTAAAACTTCTTGAGCTAAACCATTAGGTGTTGTTAAAGCCTTTGATATCTGGGGTTACAAGGAATTTTGCTCATCCCAAACCTAGACAGGAAAGCCTAATCTTTTTTCACAGTGAAAGAAAGGAATTCTTGCCATCCCTTTCATCCTCCTCCTGCCAGCTGTGGCTAAGAAAGGATAAAAGCCAAAAAATAAGGGAAAAAAGGGATAGGATTACCAAGGGCAGGAATGCACTTCCGCCACTGCCTTGAATAGGGGCGCTGTCTTACTACTGGGAAATGTGACAGTCAGGGGGGTGGAAACCATAAGTGGTATGAGCCGTTTAGAATCAGTACTGGACTCCATTTAAGACCATTTTCTCCCCTGTCATGAGCACTGATTCTGTTCTGACCGCATTCTCTTGATTTGCCAAAGTCTTTGGATGATGTGGAAGCAACCCAAGAGAAGGGCACCATAGAAGTCATAGAACACCAGTGAAGTGACTCTGTTCCTATGGTCACCATGTTGTGGTGGACACCAGTAATCAATCTATCCCTATTGAACAAGTCTGTTCTATAAACATATTTCAAGGGAGCACCGATAATTCTGCACCTTTCTCTTTGTTGTCTTGCTCCAGTTTCAAAAACTCCACAAACTTATAAAACGTTGGGTGGTTATAACTCAATGTTAACTGAAGACTTCGGTGCCACCTTTCTAACAAATTGTTGGTCTTTGGTAGGTCTCCCTGCTCCCGATCAAAAGTGATCCATAACTCAGGGTCAAAATAGCATCTCTCCTACGGCGTCGGAAGGGACGACCAATCCACGTATCCTCAAAATAATTCTTTAACCCTTCCAATTCATGAGGCATAACATCTTGCAAAGACTCAAATACCTCGCAAATATCATCAGCTGGCACAAAAGCTAAGGCTACCAACATCTTATAATGTTTTCGATTATGCTTCTCGCTTATATATAACTGTGTAAGATTTAGAGCCTGTATTTTCTGCCATATGTACTGAGCGAGATGAAAAAAGCAACCACTTATTTGCGAGCCTTCAAACACATTTGAAAATGCATTTTGAAAAGTCTTTTTAAAATCACAAAGCGTAGTATCGGGCGTCATATCCGGGGCTAAATTCAAAATTGTCCTTAATGCCCTTTCACATGAATCATGTGTTTTATTTTGCAAAAGTATATATATCACTGGGATAACACATCCTTCACAGAACATATGAATAACATAAAGTTGGTGGAAAAGGCGTGGGGCTACTTTAAATGTGCCATCTGCAAGCCAGTTTTTGCATTCCTTGAGAAGTTCAATATTCTTTGCAGTCGCAAAAATGAATATTCTGTTGGTATCTTCAGCACCAGAATCATACAATAAAAAAGGTTCCCCACTGTGTGTTACACGCAAATGGTCAGGCAACACAATATCACTGACACTATTAGGTGCTGGAATTGGGTCACCACCTCTTTTTCTTTGACGTTAAACACTTCGTTGCAATGAAGTATACTTAGGTAGTAAAACCGTGGCTTCATCCGGCAAAAAAACTTGAGTCTCTTGGATTATTCGTCTTGGAACATCATTAGAAGAACGAACGTGTTCACGAAGATTTGAAATCATTTTCTTCATTGTTGATGCTGCTGGCTGCGGCACATGAGTATGCATCATAACTTCTTCCCATGCACTTCCATTAACATGAATTCGACCTCTGCATGTATTTTGTGTACAACGCCCATGTATTTCAAGGTGGATGCAACATAATTACCTCTTAAATCCATCAGGGAGGCCAACTCCATGCTTTTGATAGACCTGAAGAATGTGTACTTCTAATTACCCATTCATCAGGAGTCTCATACCATTGTGTGCAGAAGGCATATACCAGTTCAAAGTTCTGTACTTCAGACTGTTAATGGCCCCTCTGGTGTTCACCCAGGTTTCACCCTGTTTTCAGCTAGGGCCCATTTAAGGAGTATTCACTGGCAGTATTACATGGGCAACTGGTTAGTTCTGGCATCTACCAAGGTATGCTCGCCATTAGACAGTGACATATTATTCTACATTTGTGGTAAATTTAGAGACAGATCTCATTCCTAAGCAACAATCACCCTTTTTCATTGTACTCTTGAGTAAGCTTGGCTTTGGCAGGTGGTCTTTGGTTATCTGTTGGAAAATCTTTTGCCTCATAAGAAGCCACTCATGCTTGCTTTATTGGCAACTAAAGCTTCATTGTTCATATCATCAACATCCCACTTCTCAAATCATACTTGTCTCAAGACATCAAGAAAGGTCTAGTATGGTGGACATCCAACAGAAACCTCATGATGGAAATGTTCTTGCCAAATTGTCAGTCAGAAGCATTCTAGGCAAGAGGAATGTCTTAGCACATCAACTTAATTGTTAGGGTCAGGTGCTTGGGACAAGGTGGTCTCTACACCAGTGAATAGCAGGAAGGCTGTTTGAGATGTGGAGTTTGCAATGCCCAATCTATAAGACCAGTTTCAAGAGAAAACCCTTGCCGTCTCTTCTCCAGTTTTGCAGTTCTAGGCAGTGATAGAAGATACCGTTCAACATCCCAGGCCAATCTGAACATTTATGCCTTTCCTCCAAGGTGGCTTCTTGTTGACCACAAGTCAAGTACTATTCCAATCTGCTCACTGACTCGTGTTTGAGGAACTGATGGAGATTCCCACATATCTAATGCTCTTGTGTCAGCTATACTTTTGCAGAACTACTGTGTAATGTACTTCCTTCTGCTTCAAGCATAGAGGTTATCCAGTACATCCTGCAAGGGAGAAGTATTTCTCACAGTGATGCAATGGAGCTGTCTGGGTATCTTCATCATTACTCTGTATACTTGTGCCAAGGAAAATGGCCCATCTTCTGTGATTGGTATCATAGTAGAACTACCTCTCTGACTGGAGCATCTTCACTGAGACAAGCACCTTTCAGCCTCTACAGTGAAAATCTATCACTCAGCAATGACCTAGGTTTTCAAACTGAAAGGGCTTGATCTCTCTCCTTCTTTACCAAATATTTTCCTGATCAGCTTTTTATATTTTATAAATTTATCCTCACTGCCCTCCCCTAGTTGTTATGGCAAACCTGGTGGGGTTTTTATTTCCTTACAATATGCCCTTCTTCCAACCTCTTAGCCAGTTGCTTTGAACATTTTTTAATGAGATATAGTCAGCAGTCTTCATCCTTTTAAAATATTATACATTTTATTTTTGTTGTTCTGTTAATTTTTACTAATGATACTGTTGTTGTGAGTATATTTATTAGATTTGTTTTTTATTTTGAATTGTTTATTTTAATCCTTTTGCGAGACTTTAAACTTTACTCTGGGCCTACTGCTCTTTACTGTAAGAAAAATTGCAGAGTACTGTACTCAAATATTTGGAGCTGAAGGTCAAATTTCCTTGATCTCCAAATCTGTTTGTAACTTTGATTTGATATTGTTATCTGAGACACTTGTAAGTTGTAACAAGTCAAGGATTGAATGTTTAATCTCAGGGTTTCATGTCCCTGACTTTATTTATTGTAGTAATATTCCACATGTACTAGCCCTAGCTATATAAACTAGGTCTGGATGACGTATTCATCATAAAAAATTCTTGGAGTGTAGATGCCATGAAGTTCTTTGTTTAAAGATTTTCAGTAAGCTCTGAAATGTTTATGTATCTCCTGCTTATCACAACGAATATATTGAGAATTCTATATATGACTGTCTCTTGGAGACAATTAACATGGAGACTGCAATACAAAGCACAGAATTCAAATTCCATAGATCAAGATGGCCAATCTACTCTTGAGTTCTGTTCATCCTATGATTTTGTCCAGCTAATTGAGGAACCCTTGCATATTTCTGGTAAGAGATCATACATCATATTCACAGATGTTCCAACTAACGCCGAGAATAAGGGTTTTCATTCATGATGTCAATGAGATGGACATATCTGTCAATCAGTAAATACCTAAAGTTACAATGGAAAAATGGTCTGGCTGAAATCTGGAACCAATTGAGACTGCATTACAGGAATTTGTTAGTTACTTAATATTTCAGAAGCAGTATCACACCCAGAAGCCAAGAAGTTAAAAGAAAAGCTGATGGCTATTTTAGTGAGGTGTGTCCCTAGAAATGTCTTGTAGGTTAGTACAAATAATCAGCCATGGTTTGATGATACATGTAGACAACTGTACCATGAAAAAAATACTAAATCCATCACTTAGAGATGAAGTCATTTCACATGAAAATTGTGTTATTTTTGTAATCTCACTGTGCTGCCAATCGAAATTACATTTCGATTGGTATCTTCTATCTTCTATCTTTGGGTGATGCCTTTTCTTCATTCCAACACTACTAATTGATAATGGCAGATTGGTTGCTGGCCACAAAGAAAAGGTCTACCCTTTCACTGCGAGCCTGTTATCACCACTAGGGACAAAACCAGTCCACTGCTAATCATGTAACTGACTTATTTTCTGCCTTGAATATTTGTACTTTGATTCTATATTCTATGTTATTATAAGGTTTTATTTTAGTAGAGTGGCTGTTTTCTTATAGTAGAGCGATAGAATATGCAATTGACACTTAGGTAAGTATTAAAATACTGAACTATGTAGCTTTTATTGTGATCCATTTCAGTGTGATACCTCAAAGTATGGAGTAAAGTAGCGTCCTTTTCGCTATTCAGCATGAAAATCTCCATTTCAAACTTTCAATGCTTGATTTAGGTGAAAAAAATTCGTTTTAAATTATAAAAAATCAAAACTTGACTTGGAATTCTGTAGAAAATGAGAATTTATCATCTCCAATAAAAGTTTCAGGAGACTTCCATTTGCAAATGTTATTATGTTTTCTTTGTTTACTCAACATCTCTGGTGCTCGACAAAAATGCTTCCTTCTCTGTCATTTCCTGATTCATAATCCTCTCTCATAAAACCTGAAGTTAAGAAATTATCTAATGTAGGTTTGTCTATAACTACGACATGATAAACATCACAATATTCACTACTGACATTGTCAGAACTATCTGACAGTCCAGGTCTATTACTAGCATTATCATTTCATCTGTACTACTTAATCATAAAACGAAACGTAGTCCCTCTGTGGTATTTTGCTGGTTACTGAAGGTCTAGGCCTTATCCTGAGATTATCCTGTAAGTTGAAAACCAAATATCGCTAGAATATAAACAAAACTCCATAAAACATCGAGGGAAACATGTTATCTATCACAAGCTGCCTTGCTAGAACGATAAGAATGATAAATGAGATCAGTCACACGCTTTTGACTAGAGCTTTTGATGAATGAGGCGATCAGTCCAGCGAACCAAAAGGGTTAAGCTGCTTTACTGGGCTTTTGAAGCTGAACAGTCAGCTGAGGATGTGCCTCTCCCTGATACTTGTCATCCCGAACCTGCTCTTACAAAATTTATAACACGCTCTACTGATGTAAGGAAAAGTATTGATAATCTTCATAGGTGGAGTGGGGAATGACTTCTAGTGTGTTGTCTCTAAAGATCAGTAGATTCCATAGATTTTTATGTCAACCTCATTTTTGCAGATGAGTGCACACTTAGTAATACAGTGACTGTTCCAAAGAGTGGCATATCTGCCGACTGTAGATATACCACTACAGGCCAGCTTCTATTTCCCCTGTGGTTTCCAAAGTTGCCAAAATAAAAACAAATAAATTTAAGCCACTTTACAAGTATGTTTAATTTAAAGAATTGCTGGCTGATAATTATCAATTTACATATATGAAGCTGTTAAGTACCAACAATTAGATTTTAGTGCTGCCTTTGATTTAGTAAATCATGAGGCACTTGCATGTAAACTTCAGAGTCTTGGTGATGGTGGATATGGCTTATGGTTACAATGAGTTAATACTAATGGAATCTTTAGTTCATAAGTTATATTCTAACAGAGATCCTTCACTTTCACATTTCATTCCTGGTCCCTTTTCCTGCCCAGAACGACCAAATTCGCTGAACAGCAGCACCAATATTCTGTAAACATGCCCCGGTGTAGAATTTCTCAGTTCCAGATACCCTTTATTCATCAGACTGTTATACTGTGGAAAAGTCTCCCGGAGGATGTAGCACAATTGGGACTTCAGAAGGTCAAGCGAATATGCAATGCATTACTACCCTAATGCAATCGACTTGCATTTTAGTATTTTACTTACATTTTATTTATTTTTCATTTTGTAAGTTTTTCTTTTTTTTTTCTTTTTTTTTAATAACTGGTCTTCTCTTGCTGCATTGACCATTACCTTCTGTTATTTCTTTCTAATGGACACCGTATTCTTTGGAACCATGATTTTCAAGTCATTAGCCCCTATGGGTTTGTTACATATGAATAGAGTTCATCTTTTGATTAATGATAATAATAATAGTGAACCAAGACATAAGTCATCCAAGACATACTATACTGTGTCTGGAGTTCTATGGGGTAATGTTTTCATTTTACTGTTATTTCTATTATATGCAAGTGATATGGCTGTTAGCCTGAAAAACAAGTTCGTTCAGTATGCCAATAATGCAACTTATCAGTGTAGTAAAGTTTCCATTTGTGGAAAATGAAGCTCCCTGATCTCAATTGTACGTATTAAGCATGTGTGGAGAGAGAATGCCCCTTTGCTGGAGCCCATTTAGGGAGCCAAAGTTGTATGGCAATTTATTACCCATTTGACACAGAATTACTGTGTGGAGAACCAGCAATATAAAGTGCTAATTACATATAAGTGTGTGCCTGTTTTCTGCAGCTTCAAGAAGAGCTTTAGGTTACTCTGCCACCCTGCCTAATGCTTTCTCATATCTACAAAACATAGTACAGGAGAGGCTGATGATAGGTAATAGTTCAGCAATTCTTTCAGGATTTAGATGCAGGTGTCAGTTGAGTGATTTGCTTTAAATGAGCACTGGTTGTCAGTAGTGTGTAAAAAGGGGAGAAGTCTCACTAGCACAAATGGCTCAAATGTCTTTTTACACAGTTGTAATAATTGCAATCGGCGATAAATGCTGTGATAAGCTGCACCTTTTAATTTGTTTTTGATTAATGGTATCAAGTAAACTAAGAGCAAGGAGTCTGGGAGAAAGTGGTGAATTATAGACACATTGAATAGGGACATTAGCAAAATGTAAATTTTTGGGCGGCAGAATTTGACATTTTTTGTAGAATGTTACCAGGAGTAATAAAATTGACCTAATGAAATTGAATGCTATCAGTAAGGAGGTTATCTACTTCCCTTTGGGAGTCTTGTTCGTTTATACTTCAAGATAGTGTTGAAGTGATCACCCGACAAGATAGTGTTAAAGTGATCACCCGACATTCTAGCGATAGCCTTGTCACCAACGGATTCTCCCATTCTCTGTGATAGCTACTTAGTTTTGTGATTTAAGAATTGAACATCCTCCCAACGATGAGGGTAATCATCAGATTCAAATTTTTTTTTGACATTGCATCAGCTCTTAGTTGCTTTTCATTTAGTCTGCAGTGCTTAAGAGCAAGTTTGCACTGAGTATTTGCTTGTCTCATTAACAGTGCAAAATGTCCTTCCCTCGGGCTACCATATTGCTTCCACAGTAAAAACATTTCACTGGTGTATGTATACAGATCTTTAACCAGGTCATTCCAGCCAGGCATGTTACAAGAGTTGCCTTGACAAAGTCCACAGGTATCCCTGCTTGAGTTAAGCATACCCCATATTATATTCGAATAGAATTCTTCCAGATCTCTCCTGTGGTGGTCATTTCTAAATTTTGGGTTAGTTCTAAGTAAGCATTTGAACTGAATCTAGAGACGTTTCCCTCTTATGCTAGGCAGTAAGGTCTTGAGAGTAATTATGTGTTGGGTTCAGATCCTGTGCTCAAAGTGGAAGATTTATCTAAGTCATTTCAAAATGAAAGTGGTCAAACCATTGAGATTACTAATGCTTATCCAAGGAAGATTTCATGGAAAAGCAGAAATCTGGTATGAATTAAAATATTTGTATTCTCACATTGTGGATAACTCTGAGTTTAACGATAATATCACTTGCTACTATCTTCTTGATGGGATACTGGTTCATAGGTATAAACCTCCCAATATTTCCGATAACAGGAAGTAGGTATGCACAAACTACTATGCCTGAAAGCTTATTGGTCATACTGAGCACTTGGTCATTCAAAAGACACTAGGTATGATACTAAAATTACTTTATTGGCAATGAATATATAGATGTGAGAAAATGTGTGAAGAGTTGCCATACATGCCATAAGACCAGAAAAGCTGATGATCCTCTTAACAGAGCCCCATTATGTCCAATACCAGTGACTGATGAAAAATAAAAAAAAAGTTTTATATAACTTTTTTGGTCCCTTACCAAAACTGAAAAGAAGTGGAGTGTAGTACTTCCTTACTATGATGTGTGCAACTACAAGACATTCTGAGATCCTTTCCCTTCGTAGTATCTCATCAAAGTAATTTTGACAAATATAGGTTATTATATCAAAATGAATAAATTAGATATTTCCTGGAAGCAATGAAAGTTCTAGGTGTAAAACAGTCATATATAATTCCTTACCATCTAGATTTCCAAGTCACCCTTGAATAATTCCATTAATAACTGGAAAACACCGACAACGAAATAAGAAATGTCTGTCATTAAAATTTTTGTCTATAATAATATGAATGTTTTCCAAGTTTTTAACAATTATAACTTGTAGCGCAGTAAACACGAGATAAGAGAAATAAATGTTTATTAATGGCATCCAAAAATTTTTTTTCAACTCTTTCCTTTAATACTTTTTATTTGCAATATGATGTAGAAGCTTACATTTATTTCTACATAAACACTAAAGAAATAAATGCATGTAGGAATGAGAGAGAGAGAGAGAGAGAGATGAACCACGTAATACATGAATATTGGGTCGTTGTTTCCAAAAATAAAGGCTTAGAGGAAACCTGAATTACACAGTTCCTGTGAAAACAAAGATAAAAGACGCAGAGAAAGAAGTCGAAAAAGAAAACATTTTATGCGTCACAGAAAAGTTTCAGAGCACATTACGAAAGTTGAAAAAACTGAAACTCGTTGGTTTGGGACTGGAAGACCTTTCCTAATTATTTTCCAGATAGAGAACGTGCGCTATTTTCTGCAAATATTTTGCCTAAAAAATAAGAAACTCAGAATAGATGAGTTAACTAAGTCTAGACAAGATGAAATAGTCTTTTATCATCGTTTCTGAGGGATATTTCGCTGAGGAGGTTAACTGAAGAGATTGCAGGGGTCGTCATTTCACCACTTTTCTGTCACTTACTGGCCGCTTCCCCCTGCAAGGGTCCGTGCTGGCTATTTTGCATCTCAATAAACG
>NC_061092.1:54620608-54623108 GCF_015104395.2 Macrobrachium nipponense
CAGTAACCTCTCTGGATTGTAATTTGAAAACCAGACAACCCTTCTTAAAATTCGCGATGAAATGTTTACTTGGTTTTGGATACACGCAAATGAGTCTTTTCTTTTATCACATATTCCTTAAAGAATTTTTTAAAACAATTTATTTATTTAATTATTTATTTTTATTTTTTTCTTTATATAATTTATTTTTATTTAGTTGTTTATTAATTTTTTAAATTTATTTTATTTTTTAATATATTTTTATTGTGTATTTTTATTTATTTCATTTCATTTTTATTTTTATTTATTTTATTTAAATTTTTAAATTTTTTTATTTTTTTTATTTTTTTTATTTTTTATTTACTTATTCTTTTTTTTATTTATTTTTATTTATTTTCAATTATTTTTATTTATTTTTATTTAATTTTATCAATTTATTTATTTTTATTTCTTTATTTTTATTTATTTATTTATTTGATTTTATTTATTTAGTATTTTAATTAATTTATTTATTTTTATTATTTTATTCATTTTTATTTATTTTTTTTAAAATTTATTTTTTATTTGTTTATTTTTATTTTTTTATTTATTTTTTTTATTTATTTTTTTTTTATTTATTTATTTTTATTTGATTTATTTATTTTATTTATTTATTTATTTTCAATTATTTATTTATTTATTTATATTTATTTATTTTTTATTTTTATAATTTAATTATTTATTTTTATTTATTTACTTATTCATTTATATTAATTTACTTATTTATTTCTATTATTATATTCTTTTATTAGTTCTTTCTATATATTTTAATTTATTTTACTTATTTATTTATTTACTTTTATGTATTTATTATTTATTTTTTATTTATTGTTTTATTTTTATTTAATTATTATATGTTTTTTTTATTTATTATTTACTTTTTTAATTTTTTTTATTTATCTCTATAATGTTATTTATTTATTTTCTTTATTTATTTATTTTTATTTATTTATTTAGTTTATTTATTTATTTATTTAATTATTTATTTCTTATCTATTTATTTATATATTTTTATTATATTTATTTTTATTTTTTTACTTTATTTATTTTCATGTATATATTTATTTTTATTTATTTATAATTTAGATTTATTTATTTACTGATTTTATTGATTTATTTATATATATTTTTAAAAATTTATATTTGTTTATATTTATTTATTTTTATATTTATTTATTTTATTCTATTCTATATTTATTTTTATATATATTTTCTTATTTATCATTATTATATTATTTTTTTTATTTATTTATTTTTATTTATTTATATTTACTTATTTTTGTTATTTATTTATTCATTTTATTTATTTATTTGTTTTTTAATTTATTTCTTATTTAAATTATTTGATTTATTTCATTCATTATTTTATATTATTTATTTTATTTATTTATTTATTTAAGTATATTGTTATTTATTTATTTTTATATATTATTTATTTTCATTTCATTTATTATTTATTTTTTTTATTATTTATTTATTTATTTAAGTATTTAGATAGATTTAGATTTTTTATTTATATTTATTTATTTCTATTTATTTATTTATTATTTATTAATTATTTTTTTACTTTGGATATTATTTTTTTTTATTATTAATTTAATTATTTGTTTATTTTTATTTATTTATTTCTTTTATTATTCATTTATTTATTTTTTTTTTTTTCTAATTATTTATTTTTATTTATTTATTGTTTTTTATTTTTAATCTTTATTTATTTTTATATTTATTTATTTAATTTACATTTATTTATTTATTTAGATTTTATGTTTATATATTATTATTTAATTTATTTATTTATTTATTTTTATTTTTATTTGTTTATTTATTTTTATTTATTACAGTTTATTTATTTTTTTTTTTTTCTTTTTTATATTTATTTATTTTTATTTTTATTTATTTATTTTTATTTTTCTATATTTATTTTTGATTGATTGATTAATTAATTAATTAATTTATTTATTTATTTTTATATTTATTTTTATTAACATTTATTTTTGTTTATTTATTTTATTTATTTCTTATTTGTATTTTTTATTTATTTATTTATATTGTATTAGTTTTATTTTTTTATTTATTTATTTTTATTTATTTATTTATTACATTTATTTATTTTTTCTTTATATTTTTAATTATTTTTTTATTTTATCAATTATTTTTATTTTTGTATTAATTAATATTATTTGTTATTGTTTATGATTTTTTTTATTATTTATTTTTCTATTTATTATTTATTTATTTATATTTATTATTTATTTATTATTATTTATTTATTATTTATTTATTTTTATTTATTTATTTATCTTTATTTATTTTTATTTATATCCATTTCTTTATTTTTATTTCTTTATTTTTTTTATTTATTATTTCAATATTTTTATTTATTTTTATTTATTTATTTATTTTTATTTATTTATTTATTTATTTCTATTTATTTATTTTCTATATTTATTTTTATATTTATTTATATTTATTTACTTTAATT
>NC_061092.1:54628108-54658108 GCF_015104395.2 Macrobrachium nipponense
TTTTATTTATGTTATTTTATTTATTTATTTATTTTTATTTATTTTTATGTATATTCATTTTATTTGTATTTTATTATATTTATTTATGTTATTTTTTTTTTGTATTTACTTTATGTTTATATTTTATTGATATTTATATTTATTTATATATTTTTATTATTTATTTACTTATTATTTTTATTCATTTATTTGTTTTATTAGTTATTTATATTTATTTGCTATTTATTTATTTTTTATTTATTTAATTATTATTATTTTCATTTTTTTTTCACTTATTTTATTTATTTTTATCATTTATTTATTTATTCATTTCTTATTTATTTTCTATTTATTTATTTATTTATTTTATTTTATTTATTTTTTATTTATTTTTATTTTATTTATTTTTATTATTTATTTTAATCTTTCTTTATTTATTTTATTTATTCCTTTATTTATTTATTTATTATTTTTAGCAATTTATTTTGTTATTTTATTTTTATTTTTTTTATTCATTTTTATTTTTTAGTTATTTATTACATCTTTTTATATTATTTATTTTTATATTTATTTATTAATTTCATATTTATTTATTTTATTTTTTATTTATTTTTATTTATTCATTTGTTGTTTTTATTTATTTATTTTTAATTATATATTGTTATTTTTTAATTTAATTTATTTATTATTTTTTTATTATTTATTTATTTATTATTTATATTTTCATTTATGTATTTATTTTTATTTTTATTTATTTTTATTTATGTTAATTTTGTTTATTTATTTTTATTTATTAATTTATTATATTTATTTTATTTATATATTTATTTTTATATATTTATTTATTTTATGATTATTTTATTAGTTATTATTATTTATTCATTTATTTGTTTTTATTATTATTATTTATTTATGTTTTTATTTATTCTTTATTTTTATTTCTTTATTTTATTATTTATTTTTTTTTTCAATTTCATATATTTTTATTTATTTTTTTCATTCATTTATTTATTTATTTATTTCTATTTATTTATTTATTTTATTTTATTCATTTTATTTATTTTTATTTATTTTTATATATTTATTTTATTTAGTTATTATTATTTATTTATTTTTGTTTATTTTGTTATTTATTTATTTATTTTCATTTATTTTATTTTATATTTATTTATTTATTTCATTTATTTGTAAATACTTATTTAATTTATTTTATTTATTTATTTATTTTTATTTATTTTTATTTATTTATTTATTTATTCTTATTATTATTTAGTTTTTATTTATTTTAATTTTATTAAATTTTTTATTTATTTTTTTTATTTATATTTATTTATGTTTTTATTTATTTATTTATTTATTATTTTTATTTAATTTATTTATTATTTATTTTTTTATTTAATTATTTTGATTTTATTTATTTATTCATTTATTTTTCTCAATTTATTATTTTTATATTTTTATTTATTTTTATTTATATATTTATTATTTATTTATTTATTTATTATTTATTTATTTATTATTATTTATTTATTTATAATTTTATTTTTATTTATTTTTAATTATTTATTTTTTTATATTTTTATTTTTATCTATTGTTATGAAACCACTGTCGGGTTTTTCAGGTTCTTTAGAAAATAAATATGAAAAAAATAAATGAAAAATGTATCAGGACTGAAAATCTAGCAGCAATTGAGACAGTCAAAGGAGGACGAAACCAAGTAATACGAAACAGAGACCTTAAGACTAATTTTATTATATATAAAATGTACAATTGTTTGAATTAAATATTTGCAAAAGTCATCAGTGACAAAGCAAAAACTACAACCCAGACAAAACTGGCTCTGCTGAACATCTTGATGCTTGTCCTTAACCTGCAGGTCCCGAGTCATAACCAAATAGCCATTACTGGCTCCAAACGGGACTGCATAGAACCCCCATGCTGCTTATAACCTGCTCAGGTTCTCTGTACCTTACTGACTGAAGCAGTCAGACACGGGCTGTCGGACGTTACCTTACCTTCATCTCTTCTACCAATAAACAAGAGGTGAAACGACCCTCACGGGGAAACAACCCGAAACAAACAACCGTTTCGATCGTCCGAGACAAGAAAACAATACAAGAGGTGCTTAATACCCTTTACACTATTCATTTTTATTCATTTATTTTTATTTATTCATTATTTTTATTTATTTGTTTTCTTTTTGAATTATTTATTTTCTTTTTATTTATTTATTTATTTTGATTTTATTTTATTTATTTATTTATTTTGTATTTTTTTTATTTATTTTTTTATTTATTTATTTATTTTTTAAATTTTTTTGCTTATTTTTATATATTTTTCATTTTATTATTATTTATTTATTTAGTTAATTAATTATTTATTTGTTTATTTTTATTTAATTGCTTTAATTTATTTTTATTTATTTATTAATTTTTCTTTATTTGTGTATCTTTATTTATTTTTTTATTCTTATTTATATATCTATTTTTGTATTTTTTATTTTTTATTTATTTATTTATTTATTTACTATATATATTTATTTATTTATTTTTATTTATTTTTATATTTTTAATCATTTATTTCTATTTATTTATTTTTAGCTATTCATTTTTTATTTATTTGTTGTTTTTATTTATTCATTTATATTTATTGTTTATTTACTTATTTTAGTCATTTATTTTTATTTCATTTACTTATTTTTTTATTTTTTATTTTAATTATTATTATTTATTTATTTATTTTATTTTTTATTTATTATTTTTATATATTTTATTTATTTATTTATTTTCATTTAACTATTTATTTTTTTTTATTTATTTTTATTTTTCATTTATTGATTTATTTTTATTTATTTATTTTTTATTTTTTTTTTTATTTTTACTTATTTATTTACTTTTTTATTTTATTATTTATGTATTTATTTTTTTATTTATTTATTAATTTTTTTTATTTTTTTTATTTTTTCTATTTATTTTTTTATTTTCATTTATTTGTTAATTTGTTTTATTTAAGTATTTATTTTATTTATTTGTTTATTCATTTTGATTGATTTATTTATTTATTTTCATTTATTTAATTATTTATTTTTATTTATTTATTTATTTTTAATTATTTATTTATTTTCTTTTTTTATTTATTTTGTTTATTTTTATTTATTAATTTGTTTTCATTTATTTATTTTTTATTTATTTATTTTTTATTTTTATTTATATATTTTTATTTACTTTTATTTATTTATTTCTTTTAAATTTTTTTTTAAATTTTTTTTTATATATTTATTATTTTTATTCATATATTTCTATTTATTAATTGCTATATTTTTTTTGTTTTTATATAATTTTTTATTTTAATAGTTAATTTAGTTACTTTTAGTTTATTTTATTTCTATTTACTTATTTTTATTTATTTATTTATTTTTATTTATTTCTCTTTATTTTTGTATTTATTTTTTATTATTTCTTTATTTTTATTTATCTACTTGTTTTATTTATTTATTTTTGTTTGTTTATCTTAATTTTATTATTTATTTTATTTTTATATTCATTAATTTTTTTTATTATTTGTTTATCTAATTTTATTTTATTTTTTTATTTATTTTTTATTAATTAATTATTTTTATTTTTATTTTATTTATTAATTTATTTTATTCAGTTATTTGTATTTTTTTACTTATTTATTTATTTTCTTTCTTTATTTATTTATTATTTCATATTTTTATTTGCTATTTTTTTTTTTATTTATTTATTTTTTGATTTTATTTATTTATTTATTTTTATCTAAACATTTATTTTATTTATTTATTTACTTATTTTTATTTTTATTTATTCATTTTTTAAATTTATTTTTTTTATTTATTATTTTATTTATTTATTTATTTTTTTTATTTCTCTATTTATTTTTTTATTTTTTTATTTATTTGTTTATTTATTTTTATTTTTTAATTATTTATTTACTTTATTCATTTTTTATTATTTATTTATTTATTTTTATTTAATTTATTTTATTTATTTATTTATTTATTTTTATTTATTTAATTTTTTTATTTATTTATATTTTGTTTATTTATTCATTCATTCATTTTTGTTTTTTATTCATTTATATATATTTATTTATTTTTATTCATATGTTTTTATTTATTAATTTCCTTATTTTTATTTTTTTATATATTTTTTCTTTTTATTTTTTATAATTTTTTTTATTTATATATATTATTTATTTCTATTTTATTTTATTTATTTATTTATTTTTATTGTTTTTTATTTATTTATATATTTATTTTGTTTTATTTATTTATTTTTTAAAATATTTATTTTATTTTATTTATTTATTTATTTTTATTTATTCATTTTTTATTTAACTACTTTTATTTATTATTTTTATGGTTTATCTATTTATTTATTTATTTATTTTATTTTTATTAGTTTATTAATTTTTATATTTATTTATTATTTATTTATTTATTTGATTTATTATTTTATTTATTTTATTTAATTATTATTTATTTTATTTATCTATTTATTTTTATATATTTATAGATTTATTTTTTATTTTTATTTATTTAATTTTATTTATTTATTATTTTTTATCTTTATTTTTTTAAATTATTTATTCATTTTATTTTTATTTATCATTTTATATATTTAGTTTATTTTTCTTTCTTTATTTATTTTTATTCATTTTTACTTATATATTCATTATGTTTATTTATTTATTTCTTTAATTTTTTAATTATCTAATTTTATTTATTTAATTATTTATTTCGTTTACTTTTATTTTTTATTTTTGTTGTTTTATTTTTATTTTTTTTTATTTTTTAGTTTTATTGATTAATTTATTTTGATTTTCATATTTATTATTATTTATTTAGTTTTATTTATTTTTCTATTGTTTTATTTACTTTTTTTTCCATTTTAATTTATTTATATGGATTTATTCTTATTTATTTATAGATGTTTATCTATTTATTTATTTCTATTAATTTAATTATTTATTTTTATTAATCTTATTTATTATTATTTTTTTCATTTATTTATTTATTTTTCAATTATATATTCTTTATTTATTTATTCATTATTATTTTATTGTTATTAATTTTCATTTATTGTTTTTAAACAAGTCCAAAAGTATAATAAATGTTTTTTTGTCTCCTTTTCAGTGGATTTTTGTAATGAATTTAGACCAAAAAAATCTGGCATCAAAAGATGGAAAGAAACTCAAAAAATTGTGTACCAAAAATTGAAACATTTTGTTAAGAGCTGCTAATCTCACTAATATTGACCTAAATTGTTTTTAAAAGATTTTTTAAATCAAAAATCACACATCTAAAGGAGATGAAAACGCGCCAAATTTTTTTACAATGTTTTTTGAAACAAAGTTAGGCCACCAAAAGACAAGAACCTCAAAAATACTGTGCTGAAACTAAAATATTTCTTAAACTTTTTATGCTACATTCACTCTCCCAAAAAGAGTGGATAATAATTATTAAAATTAAATTAATTATAACAGTTTATTTGAAAGTCATTCCTCTTTTTGATGGATGAGTTTTGCTTCAAAATTTATTTAGAAAATTGGCAAAAAATAGAAGGAACTTGGAATTAAAAGCAGTTTATAAAAGATTTAATTTGAATCCAATATTTTTAATAGTTTTGCCCGGTTTTAATAACTGATTTTATTTGAAAAATTATTTCAAAACTAACCTATAAAAATGATTTCAATTTAGATATAATATTTTACCACACAGTGTATTAAAATTAAAAAGACAAAAAAGATACCTAAAAGAAAAGCCTTAAATATTTCAATTTAGATACAATATTTTACCATAAATAGTTTATTTAAATTAAAATTTAGGTTTGTTTAACATTTTTATGGTACATTAATTGTCAAAATTTATGCGATTTTCAAATGATTTAAAAGCAGTTTAAAAATGAATTTAATTTGAATACAATATTTTTAATAAATTTACCGTTTTTAGGACTAATTTTTATTTCAAATATTATTTAAAAATTGGCCTAAAATAGGGGTATGAATAGCACATAAAAATTTAAAACATATATCAATTTTTGAGTTTTTCCCCCTTTGTTAAGGCTGTTTGTTGATAAAAAATAATTAGAAAAACAACTAAAAAATTAGTGAAAGACAAACATTTAAAAATATTACAAATTAAATACATTTTTTTTAGTTTATAACCTCTATCATGATGAGTGATTTCTTTATGTCTCAAAGGCTTAAAAATCGCATAAATATATGAAAATAAATGTAACTTAAAGAGTTTAAAACCAAAACAATATTTCAATTTTAGTACAAAATCTTAAAGTTTTTTTCTCATCTTTTGATACAGTTTTGTTTGGGAGCTTTACCCTCTCTTTGGTGACTAATTTTTTTTTCAAAAATCAATTAGAAAAAATCGCCCTAAATTTTTTAGCAGATTTGATTAATGTAACATGAAAAGTAATAAAATATATTTTAAATTTTACCTCTTACTTTGGTGGCTGTTTTTCGTTTCAATTAATCATATAAATTCTCTAAAAAAAAAATAGTCCAAAAAATGAAACACAGAGAAAAACTCTAAAAATATGAATTTTAAAAGCAATATCTTTGGGCTTATTGGCTCCCTTTTTTGGGAGTTTTTCCCTCTTATTTGTGACATAGTGAAAAATATTGTATTTAAAGTGAAATATAAAAAAATCGATTTCTTCGCCCACCCCCTTTTTTTTCAGGCTATTCCTATATTCATTTTTGATACAAAGATCCGCCAAAAATAAAGGAGGTAAAAACTCTCAAAAATATTGTGCAAAATTTATATATTTCTTAGATGATTTTGTTACATTTATTGCCCGAATTTATGGTGTTTTTTGAAATAACTTTCGAAATAAAAATCAGTCATCAAAAATCAGGCAAAATATTAAAAAATATTTAGATTCAAATTAAACCTTTAACAACTGCTTTTAATTTGAAATTCGTTGAATTTCAAATAGACATGTTAAAATAATAATTTAATTTTGGATTGTACACTCATTTTTTATGACTGATTTTTTTTCAAATATAATTAGAAAAATCGCCTAAAAATGGGACCAAAAATATAGCATAAACGTTTTAATAAAATATTCCAGTTTTTGCACAATATTTTTAGGTCTATGTTTTTTGTTTGTTTCAAAAATCATTATACAAAAATGCTAAAAACAAAATTAAACTGAAAATATTGATAAAATATATATCTATTTAAATGAAATATTTTTTAACGAGGTTTTTTTTAGTCCTCCTTTAGATGTGTGATTTTTTGTTTCAAAAAATCTTTTAAAAAAACCACATACATTTAAAAACAAGTTTCAATATTGGTACACAACAATTTTTGAGTTTGTTTTCATCTTTGTTGCAAGATTTTTGTGTAAAGAATCATTATAAAAATCACCTTAAAAAGAGGAAAAAATACAACATTTATGATAATTTTGCATTCGATTTAATTCTGACTTCTGTTTCCATAATCATTTCGGAAATTACCTAAATCAGGACAATGAATATAACATAAAAGAACGGTTTAAAAAAAATAATTATGAACTAAAATTTTTGGGAGTTTTTTCACCCCATTTTGATAACTAATTATGCAAATCGCATAAAAAGGACAAAAAAAATGAAAACTAAAAACCTTATTTTAATTTATTATAAAATATTTATTTTTTGGGGGCATAATTTGATAAATGATTTTAGACTTTTGTCTAAATTTTAATGTTATATTCATTTTCAATAATTTTATAAATTATTTTTTAAATAAAATCTGTATCGAAATAAGGGCGAAAATTCTTAAAATACTGTGTTTATTCCGTTACCCCCTTTTTTTTTAGCGAATTTTTATATCGATTTTTGAAACAAAAAATATCCAAAATATAAAAGGAAATATACTCAATAATATTTTGCAACAAAAATTTATAGATGTATTTTTTAAACATTTTACGTTCCATATCGAGGCGATTTTTGAAATAATTATTGAAGTAAAAATCAGTCATCAAATTGAGGGAAAAGCTATCAAAGTTAGTTAATTCAAATTAAGTTTTAAACTGATTTTAATTTTAAATACATTGTCTTGTTTTAGCAAATTTTCTGAATGATTTTTGAGACAAAAATCATCCATCAAAATAGGAACAAACTCTCAAATATATTGTACAAAATTAAAAAACTTTTAATATTATTTTTGAAATAGAAATCTGTCATCAAAAACATAAGAAGATTTTAACCGATTTTTGAGTGATTTTTGAAACAAAAATCAGTCATCAAAAAGATAAGAAAATAAAAAAAAAATTACGTACTAAAATTGAAATATATTTAAATGATTTTAAAATCTCTTATTGTTTTCTCTATTAATTTTATTTTTTAGGGGATTTTTATGATGAGTTTTTGAGCATGAAAAAAACTGCCAACAACCATTGAATAAGACTCTCAAATGTTTGTGGAATATTTACTATATTGTCCTAGTTTTAGGCTATTTTCCAAATGATTTTTTTGAAATATAAGTCAGTCATAAAAAAGAAGGAAAAGTCCTGAAATATCATATTGGAAATTATTTTTATTTTTATTTAAGCTGTTTTTTCTTTGTTATATTCATTGATCCAAATACTTATGCAATTATTAAAGTGATATTTAAAACAGAAATAGGCTTTACAAAAAGAGCGAATCTAACAAAGAATAATTGGCATCTTAATTGAAATATTTGTTCAGCTTTTTTCTTCTTGATTTTTGTCTTTTTCGGTCGATTTTTCTAATAATATTTTCAACAAAAACCAGCTAATGAAAAATGTAAAAAAAAAAATAATAAAAAACTCATAAAATATTGTTAAAATTGAAATATTGTTTTAAACTTTTTTGGTTACATTCTTTTTAGTCGATAGTTTAAATAATTTTTGGAAAAAAATCAGTTATAAAATGGAATGCGAAACATCCAAAATTACTGTATTCGAATTAAATTATTTATTAACTTTATTTTTGTTTTAGATTCAGTGTCCTATTTTTAAGCAATTTTTGAAATGGTTCTGTCTCATTAAGGAGCCAATAAGCGCTACAAGATATTGTATTTAAAATAATATATTTTTTTTAAAGCGTTATTTCTCTTTCATTTATCGAACTATTTTTTCGAGAATTTTTATAATGATTATTTGAAACAAAGTAATGTGCTAAAATGAAATAATATGTATGTATTTTCTATATTATTAAAAAAAAATAAATTAAGAAGTGAATAAAAAAAATAATTTAAAAAAAAAAGAAAAAAAAAAAAGAAAAGTGAATGAAAATTAATAAAAATAGATAAATAAAATAAATAAATGAATAAATAAATAAAAAATACAAATATATAAATAAATAAATAGGAAGTGAATAAAGTGAAAATGAAAAATATATAAAAATAAATGAACTAAAATAAATAAATCGAAATGAATAAATAAAAATAAAAATTAATAAATAGAAATAAATGAATAAAATAAACAAATAAATAAATAAAAAAATAAAAAATAGATTAAAATAAATAAATTAATAAATAAATAAAATAAAAGATAAATAAAAGAAATAAATAAAATAATTCAATAAAATAAATAAATAAATAAATAAATAAATAAATAAAAATAAATAAAAAACAAATAGAAAAAATTTTAAAATAAAAATAATAAAAATTATCAAACAAAAGTAAATGAATTAATAAAAATAAATAAATAATTAAATTAATAAAAGGGTATAACTATAAATAGATAAGTAATAATAAAGTAAAAAATATTTATATAAATATGATAATAATAATAAAAATACCAAAACTGAATAATGGATAAAAATTTTAGTAAAAAATATTAAAAAATAAATATGTGAATAAAACTAATAAAAGATTAAATAAATAAAAGTAAATAAATATATATATATATATATATATATATATATATATATATATATATATATATATATATATATATATATATATATATATATATATATATATATATATGTGTGTGTGTATATAGATATATATATATATATATATATATATATATATATATATATATATATATTATATATATATATATATATATATATATATATATATATATATATATATATATATTATATATATATATATATATATATATATATATATATATATATATATATATATATATATATTTATTTATTTACTTTTATTTATTTATTCTTTTATTAGTTTTATTCACATATTTATTTTTTAATATTTTTTACTAAAATTTTTATCCATTTACTTATTTTTATTTATTATTTTTATTCATATATTTATAAATATTTTTTACTTTGAATTATTACTTATCTATTTATAGTTATACCTTTTATTAATCTCCTTCCAAAAATAAGTTGACCTACATGTTGGAACTCTGGTGTGCATCCTCTGAAAAGTTACTTTCCTGTTACAAGACAAGACAATGGCTACTGCAAAGCTACCCAGTGTATTTAACCAGAGGTTAAGTCACGAGACAGACAGAATAGAAATGTTATGGACACACACTCCATGGCAATCACCTTTGCAACTGAGAAATTAAGCACTTTCCTGTCATGATGAAGTTATTCTAAGGGGAAGTTATTTGTCAGTTGGCCATGGACAAGTTCTGCATCAAAGGGGTGACCTCTTTTTCCCCCTATGGGTGTAGTATCTCTTCTTGAGGCATGAGCAATTCATCTCATTCAAAACGTTTTTGCAAGCTAGGACCAAGACAACTACCAAAACAAAAGCCTCACTTCAACAGTTCATTCTTAGAGCTTGATCCTTGAAGTGGGGCCTGTTGAGAAGTCAAAGTGGCCTCATCTAAATCGTTATACTTAAGGATAAGTGCAATAATCTTATGAAAATGCTATTCCAGCTTATACTGTAGAGGGTCAGTGGAAACAGGATTATTAAAATCCTATCAGATGCCCTGAGGAACAGGTCACCCATTCAGCTTCTACTACTTTCTAGCCTGCTGTTGATTCACAATGAATGAGCTGAACTTCTCCTAATAGTACCATAAGACTGTCATGGGTAGTAACTAGTTTAGCTAAAAAATACGTTAATAGGATACATATTAGTTTTTTTTATTAGTGATTTATATCATTGCCGATTCCAGCAAATTTCTTGAAATATAACACTGGTTTACAGAGAAATTGAAGCAAGCATAAAATTAGTTGTTATAGTCTAATTTTGGGGTGTTGGTTTCAGATTCGAAACCAGTTTTCATTAATCACCTCTAGTTTTTAAGATATACATGTATACATGCACATACATAAGTCATATCACATTTCCGTGATTCATATACATATATCGAGCTACAATGTCCTTTAATTTATAATAACAAATTCGCTCTACCTTGAAATTAATATATTTTCATATAACCGAAGGGTATTTTTTTTCTTTTTTTGATAATAGTCTTGCCTGGACCGAGGGCGGAACCCACGGAGCCTTTCAAATCCAGGAACGTCAGTGAAGCTTTTACCTACTACACCACCGCAAGCGGTGGTGTAGTAGGTAGTAGGTAGGTATATATATATATATATATATATATTATATATATATAATAGTAGATATATAATATAAAATGGTATCAAGTAAACTAAGAGCAAGGAGTCTGGGAGAAAGTGGTGAATTATAGACACATTGAATAGGGACATTAGCAAAATGTAAATTATTGGGCGGCAGAATTTGACATTTCTTGTAGGATGTTACCAGGAGTAATAAAATTGACCTAATGAAATTGAATGCTATCAGTAAGGAGGTTATCTACTTCCCTTTGGGGGGAGTCTTGTTCGTTTATACTTCAAGATAGTGTTAAAGTGATCACCCGACATTCTAGCGATAGCCTTGTCACCAACGGATTCTCCCATTCTCTGTGATAGCTTCTTAGTTTTGTGATTTAGGGATTGAACATCCGCCCAACGATGAGGGTAATCATCAGATTCAAATTTTTTTGACATTGCATCAGCTCTTAGTTGCTTTTCATTTAGTCTGCAGTGCTTAAGAACAAGTTTGCACTGAGTTTTTGCTTGTCTCATTAACAGTGCAAAGTGTCCTTCCCTCGGGCTACCATATTGCTTCCACAGTAAAAACATTTCACTGGTGTATGTATACAGATCTTTAACCAGGTCATTCCAGCCAGGCATGTTACAAGAGTTGCCTTGACAAAGTCTACAGGTATCCCCGCTTGAGTTAAGCATAGCCCATATTATATTCGGATAGAATTCTTCCAGATCTCTCCTGTGGTGGTCCATTTCCTACCATTTGTTTTGGGTTAGTTCTTATGCTAGGCAGTAATGTCTTGAGAGTAATTATGTGTTGGGTTCAGATCCTGTGCTCAAAGTGGAAGATTTATCTAAGTCATTTAAAAATGAAGTGGTCAAACCATTGAGATTACTAATGCTTATCCAAGGAAGGTTTCATGGAAAAGCAGAAATCTGGTATGAATTAAAATATTTGTATTCTCACATTGTGGATAACTCTGAGTTTAACGATAATATCACTTGCTACTATCTTCATGATGGGATACTGGTTCATAGGTATAAACCTCCCAATATTTCCGATAAACAGAAGTAAGTAGGCACAAACTATGCCTGAAAGCTTATTGGTCATACTGAGCACTTGGTCATTCAAAAGACACTAGGTATGATACTAAAATTACTTTATTGGCAATGAATATATAGATGTGAGAAAATGTGTGAAGAGTTGCCAACATGCCATAAGACCAGAAAAGCTGATGATCCTATTAACAGAGCCCCATTATGTCCAATACCAGTGACTGATGAAATATTTGAAAAAAGTTTTATATAACTTTTTTGGTCCCTTACCAAAAACTGAAAATAAGTGGAGTGTAGTACATCCTTACTATGATGTGTGCAACTACAAGACATTCTGAGATCCTTTCCCTTCGTAGTATCTCATCAAAGTAATTTTGACAAATATAGGTTATTATATCAAAATGAATAAATTAGATATATCCTGGAGGCAATGAAAGTTCTAGGTGTAAAACAGTCATCTATAATTCCTTACCATCTAGATATCCAAGTCACCCTTGAATAATTCCATTAATTACTCGAAAACACCGACAACGAAATAAGAAATGTCTGTCATTATAATTTTTGTCTATAATAATATGAATGTTTTCCAAGTTTTTAACATTTATAACTTGTAGCGCAGTAAACAAAAAAATACGAGATAAGAAAAATAAATGTTTATTAATGGCATCCAAAAATTTTATTTCAACTCTTTCCCTTAATACTTTTTATTTGCAATATGATGTAGAAGCTTACATTTATTTCTACATAAACACTAAAGAAATAAATGCATGTAGGAATGAGAGAGAGAGAGAGAGAGAGAGAGAGAGAGAGAGAGAGAGAGAGAGGATGAACCACGTAATACATGAATATTGGGTCGTTGTTTCCAAAAATAAAGGCTTAGAGGAATTCTGAATTACACAGTTCCTGTGAAAACAAAGATAAAAGACGCAGAGAAAGAAGTCGAAAAAGAAAACATTTTATGCGTCACAGAAAAGTTTCAGAGCTTTGATGAAAACTTCTGGGCAAAAAATCTGAAAAGCTTGTGAGACAATCCTACTGAAATGATCTCCAAGGCAGTAGTTTTAAAGTTTTGATATCCGGTTTCAACGTCTAAACAATCAGGAAGCTGGAATCTTGCGTTATTGAGATGCAAGTGGCCAGCACGGACCCTTGCAGGAAGCGGCCAGTAAGTTGAAAAAACTGAAACTCGTTGGTTTGGGACTGGAAGACGTTTCCTAATTATTTTCCAGATAGAGAACGTGCGCTATTTTCTGCAAATATTTTGCACAAAAATAAGAAACTTAGAAATAGATAAGGTAACTAAGCCTGTATAAGATGAAATAGTCTTTTATCATCGTTTCTGAGGGATATTTCGCTGAGGAGGTTAACTGAAGAGATTGCAGGGGTCGTCATTTCACCACTTTTCTGTCACTTACTGGCCGCTTCCCTGCAAGGGTCCGTGCTGGCCACTTGCATCTCAATAACGCAAGATTACAGCTTCCTGATTGTTTAGACGTTGAAACAGGATATCAAAACTTTAAAACTACTGCCTTGGAAATCATTTCAGTAGGATTGTCTCACAAGCTTTTCAGATTTTTTGCCCAAAAGTTTTCATCAAAGCTGGTAAACAATGGTTGAATTAGCTAGAAATCTTTTTCTCATTTATCAGTTCTAGATATAACACTTGTAAATGCCTGGTAAAACTGATGGCAATAAACACTTAGAATCTCTCTGTGTCTAGATCTAAATCTCTGCTATAAATATGAAATGCCTTTGCCTATATTGAATCAATAATTTAGTCATTACAATTCTTTTAGATAAGAATTTCAAATAATTTCAATATAAGTAACGAAATTACCCACTAAATTCAAATCATCTGTGAAAATGGCCAAATTTTATCTTATGCATCTTTTTAGTTTTCACAACACTAATTTTGGCTGCCAACAAAAGAACTTCCATTTCATTTTCTTTTTTATCCTATTGCTACGAAACTATTCATGAGGACACTCAACTGGACAATCTTGTTTTTTTTTCTTTTTTTATGGCAAGATGTACAAAATGGGTCCATATTTTAAATATCTTGAAATTGCGAAAATTAATGATAATTCACTATACTCAGTGAGCTCATTAATCTTGTTACCACTCGTAGTGTTTAATAACTACAAAAAGTCTTTTTAGAATTCAATAGAAATTGAATGTAGCAAAGCACTATGTCTAGACTTCATTAGAATCAAATGATTCTTATTTTATTTTCATTTTTCTTCATTACTGATATGAGAAACATTTTTGGCCCCATAGGCATCATGCAACAAGAAGACTAAAATCTTATTAGGACCTATGCCCAAAGGACACTAGGAATCGAACCAACATAGTTTATTAATCTAAACTTTCGGAAATTGCTAAAATTGTCACTCTGTGATGACCACAAGTCTATTGAAACAGTTGATTCACATTTCAATATTTCATAGATAATAACGAGACGAAGCAGATGACCTTATCAGAAGTACTATAAAATTACAGTTATTTCTGGTGTATCTTACGACGGCAGGAAGGATCCGTAACTAGTGAAGTTTGTTTATTATTACTTAAACACTTAGTAAATCCTACTGTCCTCACTGCAGCCATAATGATAATTGGCAATTATTTGACTCCTCCTCTCTTTGTATTATTGTTGTTTCCGAGGGAGCGTCGAGACCTGTCAATATCAGAAGAGGAAGAGATTCCTGTCGGAGCCTGAGAGTAGTTAAGCCAGTCTTCAGGGTGAGCTTGACGTCAGTTGAGCGTATGTTCGTCAAGGCTGAAGTATATTAATATACGGTTCTGCTAATATTACTCCAAGTCAAGGGTCCCTCACGCGGCAGTGTTATATATATTATATATATATATATATATATATATATATATATATATATATATATATATATTATATATAGTACTATATATATCACATTCGAGCCACAAATATCCTTTAGTATCTAATTCGCTCAACCTCGGAATTAATATATTTCATATATTGTACTGAAGGGGAATTTATATATATATATATATATATATATATATATATATATATATATATATATATATATATATATATATATATATATATATATATACATATGTATATATATATATATATATATATATATATATATATATATATATATATATATATATATATATATATATATATATAATATATATATATATATATATATATATATGTCATATCACATTATCGTGATTCATATACATATCGAGCTACAAACGTCCATTAATATCTAATTTGCTCTACCTCGGAAATAATATATTAACCGAAAGGGAATTTTATTCAGCGATAATAGAATTGCTGGCCGACGGGACTGGCAGTGAAGCCTTAGCCCACCCGCCACCGCAAGAGGTATAAGTATAAGCCGCCTCCCATCTCAAATACCTGATGCGCTCAGGTATTTTAGTTTTGAAGACTTCATCAAACCCACCTTGACCTCGGTAGCGTTGTAGTGCTTTTGCCAGCACGTAGCTATTATATAAGTCATATCACATTACCGTGATTTATTATACATATATCGAGCTACAAATGTCCTTTAATTATCTATTCGCTCTACCTCGGAATTAATATATTTTCATATATGTTAACCGAAGGGGAATTTTATTCAGCGATAATAGAATTGCCGGCGACGGGCACGAACAATCCACATCTTCAATTCCAGGACTGGCAGTGAAGCCTTAGCCCAACCCGCTACTGCAAGAGGATATACGTTTAAGCCGCCTCCCATCTCAAATACCTGCCGCGCTCAGGTATTTTAGTTTTGGAGACTGCATCAAACCCACCTCGACCTCAGTAGCGTTGTAGTGCTTTTGCCAGCATGTAGCCATTATATAAGTCATATCACATTACCGTGATTCCTATACATATATCGAGCTACAAATGTCCATTTAATAGCCTCTTGACTCACTTATCTTGAACACTACAAACACATCCACTCAACTATCTATCTATCTATCTATCTATCTATCTATCTATCTATATATTATATATATATATATATATATATATATTATATATATATATATATATATATATATATATATATATATATATATATATATATATATATATAGATAGATAGATAGATAGATAGTTAAGTGGATGTGTTTGTAGTGTTCAAGAATAAGTGAGTCAGAGGCTATTAAGGCATTTGTAGCTTAACTATATATATATATATATATATATATATATATATATATATATATATATATATATATATATATATATATATCTATATATATATATATATATATATATATATATATGTTATATATATATATATATATAAATATATACTTACTTTACTTTACTTTATCTTCCCGCCACTGGCCAGTGGCATAAGGCTGATACAGTTCCTCTCCATCTGTCTCTATCCCGAGCCATTTCCCTCGCTTCCTCTAAATTTTGGATTTCATCCTCAAGATCCCTGACAATTATGTCTATCCACCTCGTTCTTGGTCTACCCAGCGGTGTTCTTCCTATTTGTACTGCTCTCAGTGCTCTTCTGGGTCTCTATTCCCATCCTTCCTCTCAAAATGTCCAAACCTTCAGCCTTCCCCTCTTCAACCTGGTACTGACTGGCCCTTTGTCTCAATCTCACCCTGATGTCTTCATTTCTAACATAATCATCCCATTTAATGCCAAGTATCCTTCTCAGCAGTTTCATCTCAAAAGCATCCAACCTTTTTCTCTCTGTCTGGTCAGTGCCCAGGTGGACGAGCCATGCATCAGAACTGGTTAGTACTACTGCATTGAATATTCTCATCTTAGTTCTCAAGCTGATTTCATGCCTTGACAAAACGTTTTTTTCTCAGAACCTCAAAAGCTCTTGCTGCTCCTAGTTTTCTTTATTGTATATCTTCAATTTGCCTCCCGTCTACTGTTACCATCCCAAGTAAACAAACTTCTCAAGTTGCTTGAGTTCCTGTCCTCTGATTGTCATATCCTCCATGTGCACCCAATCATCATCCTTACTCACAACCATGATCTCGCTCTTCTTTGTGCTGATGTTCAAGCCAAAATTCTGTGTCTCTGTCTCCATCCTCATTACCATACCTACCAGCACCAGCCACGTATCAGCAACCAACGCAACATCATCAGGTCAGCAAAGTCCAAATCCATAAAAACTTCTCCACCAATACTAGCCCCGCTGTTTTCATTCTCCATCACTCTTCTCATTATATGGTCAATATATACATTAAACAAGGTGGGTGACATAACACTCCCTGTCTTAGCCCACTTCCAACTGGAACCAGTCACTTTGCTGTCCATCCAGCTGTACACAGCTGCACACTCCTTGGTACCAGTTCTTTAGTATCCTTATCACTTCAGTGGTATACCATAGTGTTCTGCCGCTCTCCACATTCCATCTCTCCATACTGAATCATACGCTTTCTCCAAGTCTATAAAAGCACAGAATATTGGCTTTGCATACTCCCATCTCTTCTCAATTATCTGTCTTAAGGTGAAAATTTGATCCACTGTTGACCTTCCACTTCTAAAACCACACTGCTGTTTCTCTAAGTTTCTTTCTTCTACTATAGGTCTTATTCTGTAAGTATTACTCTCATGAATATCTTCCCTGGGACTGACAGTAAACTTATGCCCCGTAGTTACCACACTCCCTTTTGCTTCCCATATTTTTATATATTGGTATCATAATAATGCCTGTTTTCCAAACTATGCTAAAAACAACTCTTAATGCCTCTATCATCCTTTGTCCTCCTGCTTTAGCATCTCTGCATTTATCCCGCACACGCCAGCAGTTTTTCCATTTTTTTTTTACAGATTTTAAGGCCTCTTTCACCTCTTCTGCACTAATGTCTTCTTCTTGTACCTCCAGAGCCTCGTTTAAATCTGCAATGCACTCATCCCTACCGGTAGTATCAAACATTTAGGAGTCTTTCAAAATACCTCGCAACAAATTCCTTTTCTCCATTTCGTCTGTGACCAAGTTCCCATCTTCATCCAACATGCCATCACTCCTTCCTCAAGAATCTCACAGCTGCAAACATAGCCCTGCTCTCGCCAATTTCCATAGCTTCTTCAACTTCGGTAGCTCTTCTTTCCAAAACATGTTTTGGTCATGCTTCATCCTATCACTTAGTTCTCTCAGCTTTCTATTTCTTCCTCTTTTTAGTTGTTGTTTCTTTTCTAGGTCTTGCTCATCGTCCATTTGAACTCAACCTTTGTTGCTCTTCACTTAAAACTTTTGCTTCATCACTAAACCAAGGTTTGCTGTTACTTCTCTTATAAACCTAACACCTCTGTTGCTGCGTCCTTAGTATCTGAACTTAATATTGCCATGATTCCTCTGAATCCATATCCATATTTTCCATACCAATTAATGCCGCAAATTTGCCTCCTACCTTCACCTCATACTGTTGTTTAACTCTTTCATTTCTCAACTTATCCACATCAAACTTTATAGTTCTCCTTTTTTCTTGATTGGCCTGTATCTTTATTCTAATCTTGGATAGTTACGAGTTTGTGGTCAGAAGGAACACGGCAGCCCCTAAAAGTTCTGGTGTCTAATATAGACTTCTCCCATTTCTGATTTACAATAACATAATCTATCAAATTTTGTACCAATCCATTTGGCGACACCCATGTATTTTGTGCTCTAATTTATGGTTGAAATATGTGTTTGTTATAGATAACCAGATGCACCACATAGCTCTAGGAGTCTTCTCCCATTATCATTTCTAGCTTCCAATTCCAAATTTTCCATTTGTTCCCTGAAAGCCATCATACTCTCTTCCTACTTTAGCGTTAAACATCCCCCAATCAGTAACAACATATCATGTCATTCTAACCCTCTGTATAACTCCAGTTAGCTTTTCCTAAAATTCATCCTTCTCTTCTTCTCCACTCTCTTCAGTAGGGGCATACACCTGTATAACGGTGATGTTTGTATATTTTCCTCGCAACCTGCAAGTGACTATTCTCTCATCAATACATTCATAATGCTCCAACATTTTTTCAGCTTTCTTACTCAAAGCAATTGCTACCCCTCTCTCATGTTCTTCCTGGTCTTTTACCAAAATAGAATGAACAACAACATCCTCTATTCTTACTTTTCCCACACCCAAGCACCTAGTTTCATCAATCCAGCAATTTCCAAGTTGTATCTCTTGATTTCCTGTGCCACTAAACTTGATCTTCCTGTCATATACATTGTTCTCGCATTTAGACATCCAACTCGACAACTTTCTTTTGTGTTGAAGGGTGGCCGACTCCCTTCTGGTGAGGCACCTCTGTGACCATCTTCCACCAACTCCGCCCACCAATGTCTTGGGGGTTTGGGAGGAAAGCATCATATGAGCAGTTCGAAGTAAGGGACCAAGGTCCATGGCTACCCTGGCTCGGGCCTCATTAGTATCCTCAGGACCATGGTGAAGCTCACATCTCCCAATGTTCGCAACCCAAACTGTATCAGTTTCTGTCGTAGGGGTATCTTTTTATGATGCAGGTTACGAGCCCACACCAAACCCTCCCCATTTATCCGGGCTTGGGACCGGCATAGCAATAAGTAGCCATGGCTGGGTTTATATATATATATATATATATATATATATATAGATATATTATATATATATAGATATATATATATATATATATATATATATATATATATATATATATATAGATATATATATATATATATATAGATATATATATATATATATATATATATATATATATATATATATATAGATATAGTATATAGATATATATATATATAGATATATATATATATATTATATATATATATATATATATATATATATATATATATATATATATAATATATATATATATATAGTATATATATAGTTAAGTGGATGTGTTTTGTAGTGTTCAAGATAAGGGAGTCAGAGGCTAGAGGGACTGGCATTAATGTCCCTGAGTTTTGGGTAGGTCGGATTGAGAAACTAAGATTGATGATTGAGCACGGTCAGTTGACAGCAATTGAAGATTACATGAAGTTAGTGGTATCTCCTATAAATAAAGAAAGTTTGTTGCTTCAGGTAGTGAATGCTATAAAGGTCAGGGTTGAAGTGATAGTGAGTCAGATTTGATGAAAGATAAGTTAGAATTGGTAAGATTGGTTGTGGAAAGGTTGAAGTTGCAGGTGCAGATGTGAGAGATAAAAGTAACAAATAGGGAAAGAAAGAGGTGGAATTGCGATGGCCAAGTTGGCACAATAGAGGGAATTAGAAATTGCTAGGATGGAACATGATTGCAGGGTCTTAGATTTAGATGAGCGCCAGAAGTTAAATTTAATATTAGTCATGCAGTACCAGTGTTCAATGAAACTAATGTTGCTGAGTTCTTTCCTTCTTTTGAGAAGTTAGCAAAAAATTGGACCACCTGAATTCAGTGTAGATTGGTTGGCAAAACACAGAAAGTGAATGTGGCTTTGTGTGAAGATGTAAATTTGAAGTATGGTAGGGTAAAAGAGGTTGTGTTGAATATAGGTTGTACAAGAAGCATGCCATCAGAGGTTTCGTTATTCAAGAAAGTTGCCATCCAGACTTATATAGAATTTTCCAGTGTAAGAATTTAGCATCGAATGAATAGGTAAAGTCAAAAAGGGCTAATAACTTTAGTAAGTCAAGGGAGTTAATCCTCACTGAAGAGTTTAAGAATTATGTTAGTAAAGAGTTGAAGATACATTTAGAAGTTCTAAAGGTAGATACTGTGAGAGCAATGACAGTAGCTGAAGATGAATATGCACTTTCGCACAAGGTCGTGTATAAGCTTGCTGAGAAGCAAAGCAAGTAGGGTAGGGACAGGGGGTATGAAAGAACCCCAGAGAAAGGAGTGAAATCTCTGAGTTAATTCTTCAGTGAAGAGAGGTTCTGTCTCCTCTAAGACAAATAATAAGAAAGGGGCAGGGAGATTTAAAGAAGCCAGTAGGTCTGCTTTGAAAGAAGTCTGGGCATATGCACTTTCAACTAGGTAACTTTGAAAGGCTTGTCTCAAGGGGTGAGGTGTTCACCAAGGACCTGGAGGGTTCTGTGAGACAGGTTAATGAGTTGAGAGCTGCTAATTTTGAACTGGAATTGCTGGATTATATGCTGTTGGGTGGATTCCCAAATATGGTAGTAGCATGTCCTATAGGTGAGGTTTGGTCAAACTCTGATTGGTATTGTGAGACCATTGCCAAATACTAGTAGTGGCAATCAGTATATCTTAACAATTATGGACAGAGTGTCTAGGTATCTTGAGGCAATACCCTTAAGAGGTATTCATAGTTTTGGATTGCCAAAATCAGTTCAGTCAGACTGTGGGAGTAATTTTAAGAGCAGGGAGTTTTCTAAACATTTGAAAGTCTTGAGAATTGTTCATTTAACCTCTGCACCATACCAAAGTGATGTAATGGGTTTTTACACCGTTTGAACTGGTGTATAGACACAGGGTAAGGGGTACATTTTTTTTTTTTGGACATTATTAAGGTAAGTTGGGAAGAGAACAGCCCTGAATTGGCCTGTTAGAATTTCTGAGAGTCAAGGGAGAAATCACGTGCAGCTTGGAGATTTGCCAAGGAAAAACTTAGAGAGAGATAGGAAAAAGTAAAATGAAGAACAATTTTGATAAGAGGACTAAAGTAAGGACTTTAAAGAAGGAGAAAGTGTCGGGAAAGCTAACATAATATTTCAATTTAAAAGCTAGATGTACTGGAGCTGGTGGCTGGAAGATTTTCTGTAGGGCCTTTCTGACATAACTTCCAGCCACCTGCTCCAGTATATCTAGCTTCTAAATTAAAATATTATGTTAGCTTTACATAAACTTATGATACCTCATTTATACCGCATTCCAGGAAGATAATGAACAAACATTCCCAGAAGTTGATGTGAAATTCGTCATAAGGAATCCAAAAACCATAGGTGGATTCTTTCGACACAAAGAAAAATTGCCTACTGATCAAAGTACGATGTGACTCACATATAGACATTAGTTACTGCACAGGGATGAAGCTTTCTAGTCCAGAGCTTTCAAATATAAGAAACCATGCACAAATATGCAAATTCAGAATCAAATACGATGATTTTAAGATAATTTTATCCAGCCCTAATGAAAACCAACTTCCTATACTCCAGTCCGTGGCCATTAAGCAACTTGTTCCAACATTGAATAACACTACAGCAGTTCCATTGTACATTGCTTAGACCGCCCACTCTTATCTTCTTTCCTTGGTTATCTCGACTCCTTCTTGCTCTGGCAGGCCTTTCAGCAACCGAACCTCGTATTGTAAGGTTTATTTTATATATTTAAAAACAAAATTTAAAAATTTTTATTTAGTGTTAAATACATTGTGTGTTTTTAGTTATTATTTTTTTTTATTTCTATTATATATATATATATATATAATATATATATTATATATATATATATATATATATATATATATATATATATATATTTTCTAGTGTGTATTTGTACGTAACAATTTATGTTAATCTTGCTGGACAAAGTTTGTAATTTATATATTTTTGTTTTGTTTTTTATAGCCTTGAAAATGAGACCATAGTCTTGAAACGATGGCAATAATAAAGCAACCCATGTGTATATATATATATATATATATATATATATATATATATATATATATATATATATATATATATATATATATTGCTACATTTATGAATGCCTCGCCTTCCCAGCAGTTTTTAATTAATTGTAGTTATAAAAGAAGCAGCCATGCCTTCTAAAGCAACTGATTTTGGGAGAGAGCACGTCGTAGGAAGAAATTTCCAGTCTGACGAAAGCTTATGGTAAGATAGGCAAGTCACAAGAGTAGCTAGGCCTCGAGATGGATTTTAGGGACCCTCTACAATAAGACCTATTTTCCTTCACAATTTGCTGGCTGGTTGTTTATCACTTTCAGGCAGTGCCCGAGGCGGTATATGGAAGCCCCGTGATTCCGAGAGAACCAGTATCTCTCTCAGTCGACTGCAGTCGTGACCTCGGATGGATGTCCAGCCAGACCAGCCTCCCACGCTTAAGCCTAACGGCGCTAATGCGTGCCAAGAGACCAGACCTGAGACAAAGCCGACGCCACATTTTCTACAAAGGTCCACACTGAACATGGCATCCAGGTACGTCTAAAGTGTAAAAACTCCTCCAAACCAGCACCTCTTACTACCATACGACTCTTGCTAATTTCATTTTCAAGTCTCACTTTTATCCCTCCTACATCAAAGCCCTTCGTCCTCATCGGGCCACGTGCTTCCCCTTGTGACTTGTTAAAGACTAAGTCTTCAGTGCATACCTCAGTAAAAATTAGAGTTCCTTTTCTCCAGTGTTAGAGAACTGAATAATCGTAACTTGTGCAAGAAGTCCTTTTTCTTTTTATCTTGTCTAATCTGGGATCTTTTTCCAGATTCCCTGAGTCACATGTCAAGTCTCTTTGCTCGCAAGTGTTGCATTACCGCAAGATTTCGAAACCAGCTTTTACGTGAATTTCATTTTGAGCCAGCTATCATCCACTTAAGAGATATTATTAGTCCATGTGGGACCAGTTGCATTTACTTTTTCTCCAGGCTGTTAAGCAGCCTCTTGTAAATAAACAGCTGTGAAGTAATTAGCTGAGTTTCTGGCGACCTTTCCTCTAGAGTAAATGTTCACTTTAAATCCTTTTTTACGGTAAGTTCAAGTAATTCACTTTGTTTTCCCTCAACTATTCCTGTTACGCATTGGAGTCCTTTCAAGGCCGGGCCCATACGTAACAATATATATATATATATATATATAGTATATATATATATATATATATATATATATATATATATATATATATATATATATATTATATATATATATATATATATATATATATATATGTTATATATATATATATATATATATATATATAATATATATATATATATATATATATATATATATATATATATATATATATATATAATATATATATATATATATATATATATATATATATATATATATATATATATATAGCAGTCAGTATTTGGCAGTCAGTCAAGTGAAACAGTTTTTTGGACTGAGGTAGTGAGTTGCTGTTGTATGTTTTCTGGATTGTTTTGATAATGTGTAAGTTGAGTTTGTTGTGTTTGTGTCCGTCTGAAGGTGTTGAGCTTGTGAGTTTCTGTTGTGTTTGATTGTGAATTTTTGTGTTTGTGAGTTATTGTGAAATCTTTAAGTTGATTGGTGTTTGTTTGTGTTATAGATTTGTTGTATTTTGAGTTGTTGTGTATCCTCGATATTGATTGGTTGTTTGTCTACGTTAGAATTGTGTGTTTGTTGAGCTGTGGTTGGAAGTCTTTGGTGTCCGTAGGTGCTTGTTTGTGTAGTGATTTGTCGTGTAATTTTGAGTTGTTTTGTGTCCCAACGACTGAATCCAGTGGACAGCACAGCATCTCGTCCTTAATTCTTGGTGGATATGGTGAGTCCATGGATTTGAGTTTTGTTTGTTTTCATCGCTGAACCAACCATCCTGTACTTAATAGTAACGTAAAGAGGAAAGTGTGGCCGGTACAATAAAGTAAATGTGGGGAAATCTTGCTTAGCTTTGATTCCGCCATACCTTCACCTACTCATAGTAAAGGTAACATAAAATTCTAAAAGGGGAAGTAGCTCGGCTAACCATTCAGGGAATTTGTAGTTAAAAGTCTAGCACACGAGTTATGAGATGGAAGTGGATGTTATCTTTGTGAGTTTTGTGAGGCCATAGAAATAAGGTAATTTGGGATTGATTGGTTTGAATTTTTCCAAACTTCTTTATTTTTCTTACTTTTTACTGATGTTTCTGATTTTTCTGAAGAAATCTATTGGGACATTGCAGCTCGGGTTTTTTGTTAATTTCTCATAGGTAGTTCATCATTTAAAAGTTCACTGATCTTTTCTTAGTAAGAAACTCTTGTCCATCAACTTAATTTTACCGTCTTTATCTGACCTAGTGATTATAACATCTGTTTGTGGAGTGAGTTTATAGCTATCATAAATCTTGTTGTTGTGTATGTTTTTTTTTTTTTTTTTTTAGGATGTTTAGGAGAAGAATTCCCTTAAGACATATTTCGTCTTTTCTTGTAATTGGTGTTGGCAATGAATTGATCAAATGTTACTAGGAAGTGGAGTTTGTGTTTTTATCCGGTTTAAGGTAAATGACAAACATAAGTTCAAGACTATGGATTGGTTTATTAGTTAAAGGGCACATGGTGCTCATAATTTGTTTTGTTGACCTAAACAGTTCCAAATATTATTTTCAATTAATGAGTTAAGTTCACGAGCAAGCATATTGTAATGAATAACACTATTGTGAGCAGCTGTATCGACATAAATGGAGGATAGGTACATGTGGGTCTGAAGTGACAAGACAGAGTTGTGCTGTGCCTGACTGATGTGTTTTTTTGGTATATTTAGATGTCATCCTTCATATTCTGGAAACCTTTTTTGAGGAACATCCTGTGAGATGGTGGAAAGAGATCTGATGTTGTTTTCCATTTGTGGAAATAGTACATTTTTGGGGGTACTTGTTCCTTCAGACATTCTTCTAAGAAGTCTTTCTGGTTTTTCAGGCCGAAAAACTTTATTGTGGCCTTCTCAAACTGACGGTAGGCTGGCTCACCTCGGGCTCCTGTCGGCGAATCCAAGATAAGTGGAGAAATTTCATGAATGGCGTCTATGTAAGTAAATTCTTCTGCTAAAACAGGATATGTCTCAAGTATATAAAGGGCCATTAAAACAGAAGGAGATATTAGCAAAATATATATTAGGAGATATGTCCTTAGTTGATGCCTGGGGTGAACAGCTAAAACTGATGCTGGTTTTGTTAATTGTCTTAATCCACTTCATCGTTGCCTTAAGGAAGATATAGATAACAAGATGTCATTCCAGTCATTAAAAAGTGAATTACTAAGCACACTCTCGTCAACGTATGGAAAGGATGCTCTTTTCAATACCATGCATGTTTACAGTATTCATTTAGTGTACGCCACTCACAATGCTACCTTTCTCTTCCCCCCGCCACTCCGCCTACCTGCGCTCTGACACGACTTTTAATCCTGACCCCGGCAGTTGCAACGCCACCTAATGAAGTAATCAATTGATCAATCCTCTTGTTCCGCCGAAGCGCAAGTTAATTTCCCTGAAGTGGAAGATTAACTTCATAATTTTCATTAAAACGGATCATTAAGAGAGATAATTACACTGGTGATCGATTAGCATTCATTTGTTCTTTATAAATACGCTTATTTATCTTATTTACGCATTTACTTACTCATTTATTATTTCCATTACAGGGAAGATGAATCTCAGATCGCTGAGACGTTAGAAAGAGAGAGAGAGAGACGAGAGAGAGAGAGAGAGAGAGAGAGAGAGAGCGAGAGAGAGAGAGAGAGAGAAGGAGACGTGTCAGAAATGGATAGACAGTGACATAAAACATGATAAAATCAGAGAAACAGAGAGAGAGAGAGAGAGAGATTAATTAACATGAAATGTTAACATGAAATCAGAAGACGAACTAAAACAAGCAGACTGTGACCGGGAAACAGATCATTCATGAAACAAAATAGAGCTCCGCAAAAATTCGAGATCCTTTCAACGGACGACAGAGGCCAGACAATAAAAACGAACCATCACAAAGAAAGAAGTCATCAGGGAAGTAACAATCGGAACTGTAACAAGTGCGAAAGGAGGGGAAAAGAGGAAAAAGTCAGAAAACATTTCGAAGTAATGAATAGGTGAGGCAAACACGCCACTTGGGCGGGAAGAAAGAAATAGAATTTAAAAACAAACAAATAGAACGACACAAATTTTTGGACTTTGCGGACAAACGGCTATGAATAAAACCACGCTATTATGAATACACACACACACACACAGATATATATATATATATATATATATATATATATATATATATATATATATATATATATATATATATATATATATATATATATATATATATATATATATATATATATATATATATATATATCTGTGTGTGTGTGTATGTGTATAAAGAGAGAGTTGCAATATATGGAGAATTAATACTTTTAAAAGACCTTTTCAAAGGAAACGAAAAAAAAATTATATTAGAGACGTAAAATAATATAAGATGGGGATCAGTATGAATACAGAAATATAGTATCGATAAACAAACTATGAATACAGAAATAGTATAGATAAAAAAAAAGTATAAATGCAGAAATAGTACAAACGAAAAAAGTATGAATACAGAAAATAGCAGCAATAAAAAAAACATGAATAGAGAAATAGTATCTGTGTGAAATGTGTGTTCGTAGATGCAGGAGATATCACGAAACGGTGTTTTAGAAAGCAGACGAGTCCTGCATGCAATCAAACGAGAAAAACTCGGCCATTACACATCGAGCAAAATCAAGAAAATCTGAAACAGCATCCTTCATGTAAATAGGGGAAACGTTCATCTTAAGATGTTAATGATGCATAAAGTGAAATCAGAATAATTATATTCGATAATTTTTTACATTTTCCAAGACGAGATTGACTCAGAGACAAAGAGAGAGGTAAGACGATGACCTGACTTCTCAGCAAGACCACAAGAAACATCTGTCGTGAATTTATTGAAAGACCCCGACCGTTGGATTCCATCATAACCAAGAGGCAGATCGCGTTGGTGTGATTTCATTTGGAAGGCAAAGAGATCAGTTTAGAATCGAGGCAATGTTTAAGGATTCAATGTGGGCACGAAGGGACTAACAAAGACAACCGCACCAGGAAAAATATATATATGTAACTAGCATCAATAAGCAGATACAGAGAAATAAAAGAGAAGAATAGATATGTGCATACATCTTCCTCAGAAACACGAGAATAATGGTTAAAACAACATAAAAAATGCAAGGCTAATATCTGAATAATAGGCAAGGTTTATAATGAGAGGACAGCAGGAAACAGTGATGGATCAAAGGATCAGGATCCGGGCTATTAGGGAGCCTCCAGTAGCATCGGAACGTTACAACAATGTTTCGGAATCTACCACTACACGCTCCCTGGTTGGGAGAGAGAGAGAGAGAGAGAGAGAGAGAGAGAGAGAGAGAGAGAGAGAGAGAGGCTCGCTGCTACACCGCGGAGTGTTTAGTTATTCCGTCCTCACATTTTGGTAAATTTGTGACTTCATTTCATATTTGCTTGGTTTCACTCTGCTGCCTTTTCCAGTTTATCTTATAATTTGAAACGCGTTAGAAATATCATTTTAAGAATGGTGCCAGAAGCGCAGGCTAAAATGGTAATGATAAAGAGCAAAGTATCAGTGCTCTTGATTAATCACTTTCGTGCTTCGCTTGTATATATATATATATATATATATATATATATATATATATATATATATATATATATATATATATATATATATATATATATATATGTATATATATATATATATATATATATATATATATATATATATATATATATATATATATATATATATATTATATATATATATATATATATATATATATATATATATATATATATATATATATATATATATATATATACATATCATATATATATATATATATATATATATATATATATATATATATATATATATATATATATATCTATATATATATATATATATATATATATATATATATATATATATATATATATATATATATATACAGATACCACAGGAAAATGATACTCAGAATACAAGCGCTTTCGTCTTCACTAAGACATTGTCAAGGAACGAATGAAATATAATTGGAGAGAAAGGTCTCAGGTACACAACAAGATCAAGAATACCAGATAGTTGATTGTCAATAGGGTAAAAATTAAAGAGATAGTCCAGGATTATCGGATATCACACGGTCACAAACCTAAACATAGATTTAACCCTAACCGAAATTACAAAGCATCCGTACAGTCCAAAACATGTAAAAACTGAATATATTAATTTTGTTGCTTATATTTATCTACAACTTTTTTTTTTGCATTATGAAGGCATCAAGTTTAAATAAACAAACCAACGCTTAAATTTAGAACATTTCCATTATTTGACTTGAAACAAGATTCAATGATATTCCTTTTAACTTTGTCATTACATGGGATTAAGGCTCTTGCTTGACTCCAGTTAATAGGATGATCTAAATCTCTCATATGTACGAATAATGCATTCGATATTTGCCCAGTTTTCACAGAATTGTTGGTGCTGTTTGAGATGTTGTGAAAGAGATTTACCGGTCTGTTCCGTAATAGATTTTATCACACTTTTTGCAAGGAATTTCATATATGCAGCCTCGAAGATCTTTAGGAGAATTTTTTATTACTAAACTCTTGACATTAATATTACTGAAAAACACAACATTTATGTTAAAAAGCTTTCAAATTCTAGGAATATCTAAAAACCTTTCATCATAGGGTAATTTTAGAATGTTATGCTTATTAAATTCAAGTTTGTCATTAT
>NC_061092.1:54663108-54681696 GCF_015104395.2 Macrobrachium nipponense
ACCACCATTACCGATCCCGAAAAAATCTTAAAAGAGATGCTGGAAGCATGTACAAAGGAAGCCCCATTCCTCCCTCACAATAGGGGCGAAATATATCGACAAAAGGACGGCGTGGCAATGGGTTCCCTCGGGGTTCTTTTCGCAAACGCATACATGGCACACACAGAAGAGGTCAAATTTGAAGAACACCCAAAAACCCAGAATCTATGGGAGATATATTGATGATATCTTATCACAACAAAGGGCGACAATGACATAGAAGAATTATAAATAAACTCCAAGCAAATTCTACATTAAATTTTACGTAGAAAGAAGTGATGAGAAAATGCTCCCTTTCTTGACGTACTTGTGACCCAAAGAACAACAAATACAATACCACGTATACACTAAAAAGACAGACGACCTGGAAGATGCTTAAATGCTAGAGGAGAATGCCCTGATGGCATATAAACGATCTGTGGTAAATGCATACATAAAACGTGCCATAACACACTGTTCCACGTGGAAAGCGACTAACGAAGAAATCAACAGAGTTCAACAGCTGCTCACAAATAAAAAACGGATATCCAGATGACATGATCCAGCAAGTTGTCAAAAAGAGATTAGAGGCTTTCCATAATCCGACCCCGAGGAAAACAACACACAAGACAAAGACAACGAAATAGTGATATACCATCAGATACCATACAACAAACACCACGAAGATGAAAGGAAAGCCATCCTTGGTATACTGCGAAGAGGAACCACCCCCCTAGCGCCATATAACAAAATAACAGCAAGGATTTACTGCAAACCAAACCTTACGGCCTCTTTGGTAATGAAAAATAGTACGGCCCCATCGACGGCGAAAGAGGTTAAATCTGATATAGTATACAAATTTGTCTGTGCTGACGAGCAATGTCAGTCCCCCCAAAAATGCTATATCGGACACACAACCAACCACACTCAAACGTCGCATGCAGGCCCACAGAAACCAAGGAGCCATTCATCAGCACTTGCGGATACCCACAATAAAAAACCATCATTACAAGAACTTCTCACAAACACCAAATAATACACAAGGAAGGCAACTACAATCGTTTATTGATATCAGAAGCAGTCAGCATCGCAATGCAAACGTCCCAGCCTTAACATCCAACGTGAGGCAGACCGTTCCTTGCCCTCGTGTAGGAAGCAGACTTCAACCGCGTGGACAAAACCCCCACACGCGGACAGGAGCGCACACTGACTTTCAGTGAATTAAACATATATGTAATTAATATATATTTATGATAATGTGTATATAATAACTTACTTTCAACTTTTTTATATAATTTCTGTTGTTAACATATTTATTTATGTTCTTATGTTCCACTATAGTCTTTTGTAAATACTTAAAAACTAGGTAACTGGCAATTGTACTACCTTTCCGTCCTCAATGACGTCACAAAACGCATGTAGGCTCATATTTGTATCTTACGGGCTGCTCTGTGAGCAAGAGCCCGTGCTGACACAAGGTCAGCTAAATCAAAAAACAACAACAACATATTTTGTATCAGTACGCTTGAAAACGTCAATACGTATACGTTGACGAAACAGCTGTCGCGTGTAAAAATACTGGAGTAAAATGGAAGAACCCCATTATGTGTCCATTAGTAACCTGAACAATGAAGTAAAGAAAATAATTAGAAAATATGAAGCAATTTCAAAAAAGCTGGTTAACAGTGAGAAAGCCATTCTATTCAATGAATGTTATATATATATAATATATATATATATATATATATAATATATATATATATATATATATATATATATATATATATATATATATATACACACACACACACACACACACACACACACACACACAATGTACTGCATAACAAGGGTGGGCTTCGCAGAATTGCCCTAATTCTTTGCGTTATCTCCTTCATGACCGTCACAAAATGTCGTCGTCCGTTTGAGTCCAAATTAGTGACGAAACCAATTAAGGAAGAGGCAAAAACTTCTGACTCCATATCCTTGTTTGAGGAATGTGGAGAATCTTTCCTGTGAATTTCGGGAAAATAGTGATTATTTTTGTGTAACTCTGGTTAGCAGAGAGAGAGAGAGAGAGAGAGAGATGAGAGAGAGAGAGAGAGAGATATTCTAAGAATGAGAAAATGAACTTTGTATAATTTTAAACTATTAATCAATAACTTATATATCTAGAAAAGCAGAAAAGAGGTGACGAGGAAGGTAAATTTGTAGAAGAGAAAAACATATTGTCCATCTCCTTGTACTAACTATCATATAAGTTTAAAGACACGAACTGAAAAGAAGACTTAGCTTTGTACACAATTGTCAATTAAGGGTTGCTAGATTTTCTCCACAAAAGAAGTCACTTTAAGTCGTTTGCATTGTTCAGTCTTGATTAAAAACAGGAACATATTCAAATCCTGAACATTCTTTGTTGTTACGCGATTATGATTTTATAAATTCACGGATGCAGTGAGATATAAAGAAAAAATCATAAAGCTATTACGACTATGAAATCGGCATAATTAGTACTGCAATAAAATCTATTGTACTGTGGTCATAATTCTAATCGTCCAATGAAAAACTTAGTGAAATTCAATACCGTGTACTGAAAAAGAATATTGAAAGGCATGAAAAAACCACATATATCAACACTACAGCCCACTGTATAGAATTAGATCAGAATTTGCAAATAATAACTGAAAAACTGTACATATTTTATTTGTTCATAATCTAACTGTCATTCATAGTAACAATTTTAAGCTGTAAACATTTTTTACATTTTTTAGTTCTTTCTTCTATCCGTAAACTTCATGATCCGCTGATTATCCTCATGAGAACTTTCAACCTGACTATTTACCCGAAAGGACCAAAGAAAAGCAGGTTCAGCCTTCTGATCCTGTTGGCTGAAATATATATCTTGCTATTTTCGTTCTGCTGAAATCCTTCTGATACTTACGATTGTCACAGGAGAGTCAGCACAACTGCTAAAACAGCTCAAAAGAGGCGTCTATACCTGCAGAAGATTGCGCCAACAAAAATTTGAGAAAATGTTTTGCTGTGGTATGGTGAATTTTGTGATCTTTTAAGTGATTTAACTTAGTTTCCAGTCACCTGCATCAGCATTACGAATAATTTGTTCATGTTTGATTTATTGTACACTAATATACAGTAAAAGTCACAGGATAGAAAGGAATTAACTCTTAAGCTTTTCTATCTCTGACACGAGGTATTTATCAGAACTGCATCATCAAATATTGTCTTTCCCGTCCATCTTTTCTCACTGAACACTTAAGAAACTTTAATTATCAAATGCCCGAGTCACAATTCGGTAGTGGGTCCACTTTTGCATAACGTAGAGGTATACAGAAATAGTTTTGATAGCCAAATCATTTTTATTTACCCTGGACAAGTAACACAAGAACAAGTTTGTCGCCACAAAGATATCAAAAAGAAATTCACAGCGTAAGAAAACGTCCCTGTTTATGCTAATTGTAGTTACGCACAACTAAATATATAAACAGTCGTGAAATTCGAGGTTAAAACATTAATTTGCCGGCAAAGTTATATTATAGGCATTTATTAACAAATATAGGAGGAAAACCATACGAGATGAATTGTAGTACGAAACTGCAGATGACTAATTAAAACAAATGGTTATGACTGGATAAGAATCAGGAAAGTCGCTTAAAATTATATTCTCGAATTATGATTTTATTTTTCTTTTATCTGGAAATGTATTTCAGTTCCAAGCTATGAAATATCAAATATCTTTACCGGTATTTTCTTTGAAAGACAAGACTAAGTTTTATATTTGGTTAAAAACAAATATAAAACTAAAAAGAGTCAGATATGAAAAATGATACAGAAACCATATACATCTTCAGGGGGAAAATGATTACTGTAAATCCAGCTGAGAAATCAAGGCACCACTTCATTTGACTCCACTGTGTAAATGTGTGAAAAGGCAAAATAATCAACGGCATGAACATGTAAGTTTGAAAAAAGTGACATCATGACAGACACAGGTTTTTTTTATTTATTTCTAGGAATGGGAATCTAGTAGAGATAATTAATTCAGGGGAATTTTAAAATCACAGAAAGATATGCAATTATTATTTACGAGTGACGATGATCATGAACATAGGCCAAAAATGGAACGACCAAAGCCATTTATCAGTAAAAAATCAATATAATATTGTGAACTGACTAAATAGATTAACCAAAATTTGCGCATATGCTGAAAAGGGAACTATAGTTACTATAAATGAAGATTCAACGGGATTAAAGCATTCTGCCGGATTAATGACACATTAGTATAATACGGCCTAATAACTGACAGGTGCAAAGGCAACATTTGGAAATAATGCATAAATACATAATTGATATGACGATGTGTATGTCGATGAAGTGGTTGATGTTGTGGTTTTGCTTTGCACATCAATTTCATCCTGGATTCAGCAGTTATGGTCGAAGGTGGCCAGTGACAGTTTATTCTTATTTTCTCTAAGGCACCTTTCCATTCTCATATGTGAAAGGAAGTACTTTATACTTGCACTAAAGTTGTTTTCATAATCAATATATAGTTTAAAAAAGCAATTTTTTTTTTTAATGACCATAAACTGAACTTGTCAGCGAGAGACATAAACGTTTAATCTCTTAGGAGTTATTCGTATTTTGTGTGTTCCGTCAGGCGTATACCAGCATAAGTGACTATATCTTCTTATCGTTGGTTATCAAACAAGTAATACTAAATAATCGTAAGCATTAATTCTAAGTGACAAGAGAAAACGTAACAGTTTATTTAGAAGTTGAACGAGAGAGAGAGAGAGAGACGAGAGCAGTGGTGGAAGGTTCATAATAAACTGGAAAAGGCGAAAGGTTCGAAAAAAAAAAGAAGCACGAAATGTCTTTGAATAAATCGAGGAATGAAGGACGTTGCTCAGAATGGAGGCTTTCAACATTTCTCGTGCAGAGAACCAAGTATTTATTTATACTCTGTCTTTGTTTCGGAATACGAAAAGTCATCAGGCAACTCAGGGATATCCCGAGTGGAGCCTTTCAAAAGAAGGGCGGCTTTTTTCGTTTTGGGAGGCCACATTTCTAAAAGAATGCGGCTCAAAATTTTGTTCGTGTCGTGCATATGTTTGCATGATATGAATTTTTATGGAACGACGGGAATAGAGTAGCAGCCAGGATTCTTCATACACGCGTACATAAACACATATGAATAAATACACACACACACACACACATATATTTATATATATATATATATATATAATATATATATAATATATATATAGTATATATATATATATCACCACCTGCTGTTACTTTATTTATAATTTGATATCACACATTTGATTATTCCTTTAAATATACGTAATTTTTGGCAAAAACTAATTATCTCACTGCCGATAACGAGCTATCCCATTACCAATGTCACTTTCATTTATTACCCTGTCGACTTTTATATTGGCCCATGAACCGAATGAAATACTTAGACGACCGCAGGTGTATATATATATATACATTCAATTTTAGTTAACCTTTGAAACATAATTTCAAAGGTAAAAAAAATTATGTTTCATAGGTTAACTAAACTAGAATGTAATCAAAACATAGCTAACCTCCAACAAAAAATTTCTAATTTGGTCCACAAAACATATGTTCATCTAAAAACTAAGTGGACACCTTATTTTAGACCTGCTGATTTAAGATTGCTATTGAATTTGAGGAAACGAGAGGACATAATCATATGTAAACCAGACAAAGGTAAGGGAGTGGTTATTCTAAAAAAGAACGATTATGTACAAAAAATGGAAACTATCTTGTCTGACAGTTCAAAGTTTGGACCATGTCGAACCCTCCTTTCTTGATATATATAAGCGAGAAGACAAGATAACAGATTTCTTTTAAGGAAAATAAAAAATTATAACATCATAAATGAAACTACTTTTCAACAACTGTTCGTCACTGGTTCATCTTTTAGTGTTCTTTATGGGCAACCAAAATTCATAAACCTGACCTACCTTTAAGACCAATTATGGGTGCTTTATAACAATCAACCTTCATTCTCTATCTCATAATTTTCAGCTATACTTTTATCTGAATATAGTAATATTGAATATTCTTTAAAAAATAGATATGACTTTCAACAACTGATTACCAGACAAGATGGAGATTTCTATATGGTTAGTTTTGACGTTGTCTCTATTTACCAACGTACCTCTTAATGAAACCATCAACATTATACCTAACAAAATATTTATTGACGAAGATACAAATTTCCATGGTTTTAATCGCGCTAATTTTAAACAATTACTCGATCTTGCAGTGCAGATTCGATGTTTGTATTTAATCAGCGACTCTACTCGCAGGTCGATGGAGTTGCTATGGTTTCTCCTTTAGGCCCCATTTTTGCAAATTTTTTTATGACTCATTTAGAGTCTGAGTTTTTAAACCGGTGTGATTCTAACTTTAAGCCCTCATTATATCGTAGATATGTTGATGATACCTTTGCCTTGTTTCAAACACCATGGCACAATATTATTCTTTTTAGATTATATTAACAACTTTCATCCTAATATCAAGTTTATAATGGAAGTAGAGAACGATGATTGTTTCAAAATTACCAAACTGAGTTCTCCACGTCAGTCTATAGAAAAACGTACTTTTACTGGACTGACTAACATTTATTATAGTTCGTGTCAACAATCTTTTAACTAAATACTATTCACACTTTGGTTAATAGAGCACTGAAATACTCTTCGTCTTGGCAAACTATTTCACATGGAAATTACTTTTTTGTTTGGTTTTTTGGTTTCTTAGAATTCAATCATATCCACTCGAAATTGATCCAAAAAAACCATTAACAAAATAATTACGAAATTCTTACGGCCACCAATACCTAATTTTAATGTCCCCAAAAGGGGACTATTTGTTTTATGTCACGATCCCTTAATATTTCTGACTTAAAATTTACATCCAGCCTCACACGAATTATTGAACATGAGATACCATGCCTTGAAGTTAATCTCATATCTAGCAATCCCTGCACAATTGGTTACCTTTTTTAACAATAAACGATCGCCTTCAGCCTTTTATGCGATCCAACGTTATATATAAATTTACATGTCCTGGATGTCCGGGCTCTTACGTCCGATCAACTCGAAGGCTGTTAATTAAAAAGCGGATATTATTCAATAACGCATTTCATAGTGTGTGTTTTGTTGTTTTCTCAAAGAGACTGGTTGAGAATCTTTGTGACAATATTTTCACCGTCTTTTTGGTCATAATAATTTTTGTACAGGGAGCAACAGGACGAGAGCTAATGCCCATAGGACACTAAGTGGATAAGGAAGGGCAGAGAGGAGTGAGGCGTCACAAGGAAGAAGGGATAGCGGTATCCTTGGATGGAAATACTTGAGAAATAAGAAAGACCGATTGTTTCTACATATTTCTTCATATTTCATAGTCGGGCAAATTTGTATTTCGGGAACATTCCTTTATTTCCGCGATTTCCTTCGCAGATTCAACGCACAAAAACCTCTCTCAACTTTTGTCGCTTCATTTTGTGTTATTTTACTTCAAATGGGGTTTATTGGTAGTTTTATAATGACTTTGTTCTGATTTTCCGGTCCTGTAACTTTCATGGCGGTTTGTTGTGTTTTTATTGACAATTGTTTTCTCTTTTGTTCTCAGTTCACTTTCCGAGGCTCTTTTTTTTTTTTTTTTTTTTTTTTTGCGTTGGTGCCTACTCTGCGTTTCGAGATCCCATTTCACATAGATCTCAAGGTGTTTGTTTTCATTGCTTTTCATATGATTTCTTTCTTCCTTTCTTTCTCCTGTTTCCGTTTATTTGAATTTCTCGATATTTCATATATATTTTTTATAATAATAATAATAATAATAATAATAATAATAATAATAATAATAATAAGAATAATAATAATAATAATAAGAAACAAATAACTTGACATATGCAGAGCAAGATTAGTAGCAGAACTGATGGGAATTCGAACACCAACACCACCAGCACAACCAACCCAACCCAACATAAACCAAAAACAGCAACCTCCTTGGGAAAAGGCGCCTGGAAAAGCAAATCATGGTGATGAGATCTGACTTGAGTAAACTGAAAGAGATGGCAGAAAAAAGGCTAAGAAGCAAGAAAACAAGGGAGGAACTCAACGAGAAATACAAAGTACAAGAGAGGGGATTAAACCACACAATAGAAGATGTAAAACAGAGGCTTAAGGCCAAAGCACATAAGATCCAACGGTACATGAACAGGAATAAGGGATACCAACAAAACAAACTATTCGGAACCAACCAAAGAAAAAGACTATACAGCTAAGAGGGGAAGACACACCACCAGAAATTCCTGAAGCCGAACCAAGTAAGAGACTCTGGGAAAACATATGGAGCAATCCGGTATCACACAACAAACATGCAACATGGCTCCAGGAAGTCAAGGAAGAAGAAACAGGGAGAATAAAACAAATAAAAAACGATTCACAGACACACGACAGACACAGTCAGCACCAACTAAGAAAATGCCAAACTGGAAAGCCCCAGGTCCCGATGAAGTCCATGGATACTGGCTCAAAAACTTCAAGGCCCTACACCCACGAATAGCAGAACAACTCCAGCATTGTATCTCAAATCACCAAGCACCCCAAATGGATGACCACAGGAAGAACATCCTTAGTACAAAAAGACAAGAGTAAGGGAAATATAGCCAGTAACTACAGGCCTATCACCTGCCTACCAATAATGTGGAAGTTACTAACAGGTATCATCAGTGAAAGCTATACAACTACCTAGAGGAGACAAACCATCCCCCCACCACAGAAATGGCTGCAGAAGGAAGTGTAGGGGCACAAAAGACCAGCTCCTCATAGACAAAATGGTAATGAAGAACAGTAGGAGAAGGAAAAACCAACCTAAGCATGGCATGGATAGACTATAAGAAAGCCTTCGACATGATACCACACACATGGCTAATAGAATGCCTGAAATATACGGGGCAGAGGAAAATACCATCAGCTTCCTCAAAAATACAATGCGCAACTGGAACTACAATACTTACAAGCTCTGGAATAAGTCTAGCAGAGGTTAATATCAGGAGAGGGATCTTCCAGGGCGACTCACTGTCCCCACTACTCTTCGTAGTAGCCATGATTCCCTTGACAAAAGTACTACAGAAGATGGATGCCGGGTACCAACTCAAGAAAAGAGGCAACAGAATCAACCATCTGATGTTCATGGACGACATCAAGCTTACAGACCTTACATCTTGTTCGGGTTGCCCCAGGTCCTCAGTGTGAGGCACTCTAATGTCTACCAGAGATTTGTTCTAGTACATCTTCCGGTATATTTTGCATCTTCCAATCTTGGATGGTCTGGGATGCAGTTTAGATATTTGTCGAGCTTATTCTTAAACACATCTACGCTCACTCCTGATATATTCCTCAGATGAGCTGGCAACGCATTGAATAGACGCTGCATTATCGATGCTGGTGCGTAGTGGATTAATGTCCTGTGTGCTTTCCTTATTTTTCCTGGTATAGTTTTGGGCACTATTAATCTACCTCTGCTTGCTCTTTCTGATATTTTTAGTTCCATGATATTTTCTGCTCTTCCTTCTATCTGTTTCCATGCCTGAATTATCATGTAGCGTTTCTCTTCTCCTTTCTAGACTATATAATTTTAAGAATTGTAGTCTTTCCCAGTAGTCTAGGTCCTTAACTTCTTCTATTCTAGCTGTAAAGGACCTTTGTACACTCTCTATTTGTTGCAATATCCTTTTGATAGTGTGGGGTACATATCATATTGCAATATTCAAGTGGACTAACGAACATATGTTTTATAAAGCATAATCATGTGTTCAGCTTTTCTTGTTTGAAGTGCCGTAACAACATTCCCATTTTTGCTTTACATTTTGCCAACAGAGTTGCTATTTGATCATTGCATAACATGTTCCTATTCATCATCACACCAAGGTCTTAACTGCTTCCTTATTTGTGATGGTCCTCATTATTAGGTCCCTTATATGCATATAGCTTTCTTTCTCTGTCTCCATAATTTATTGATTCAAATTTATCAGAGTTAAATACCATCCTATTTACCTCTGCCCATCATATACTTTGTTAAGTTAAGGTCTCTTTGTAGAGCGTTCCTATCTTCATCACAAGTAATTTCTCTACTTATTCTTGTGTCATCTGCGAAACTACTCACTACCGAATCCTTAACATTATTGTCTATGTCTTCAATCATAATAACAACAGTATTGCAGCTAACACCGTACCTTGCGGCACACCGGATATTACCTTGGCTTCATCCGATTTCTCGTCGTTTGCAATAACTATCTGTTTTCTGTTGTGTAAAAATTCTTTTAACCATCTTCCTACTTTATCCACGATATTGTGTTTTCTAATTTTTCTTCGCCAATATATTATGGTCTACTTTATCAAAAGCTTTTGCAAAGTCTAAATAAACCACATCTGTTTCATTTCCGCTTTTCATATTTTTGAATATGTTTTCACGGTGGGACTAACAGTTGGGTTTGTGTACTTTTTCCGGGTACGAAACCATGTTGTCCTTTATTAAACAAATTATTTTTTATTAAATGTTTCATAATATTTTTCTTCATTACCCTTTCATACACTTTCATAATATGTGATGTTAGACTCACAGGCCTATAATTACTTGCCTCTAGTCTTGATCCACTTTTGAAAGTAGGGGTATATATGCTAATTTGTGCTCATCATATATCTTGCCTGTATCTACACTTTGTCCTTAATAATATTGCAAGTGGCTTTGCGATAGAATGAACTACTTTCTTTAACAAAATAGCAGGAATTCCATCAGGCCCTGCAGCAGCTCCATTTTAATTTCATTAATAGCCTGCACAATATCAGCTTCATTAATATCTATGTCAGCTAAATATTCACTATTTTCATCCCTTACTTCTATATCATTATCTTCATTATCTATTCTAGGGGTGAATTCTCTCTTATATCGTTCTGCCAGTATGTTGCAAATTTCCTTTTTTTCATCGTTAGGCCCTCTGAGAATTGAAGGGAGATTATTTCTATTCTTCTTTTATTCATCTTCTTCGCATATGAGTATAATAGTTTGGGGTTTTGCTGATATTTAATAGGGTTTTTTCTTCCAAGTCCCGTTTTTCATTTTCTTTTGATTGTATAATCTTTTGTTCTGCATTTTCTATCTTACTTTTTAGTTCTATAACTTTCCATGCATTTTTTTCTTTGCAAGACCTTTTTTCCACTTTCTGATTTTCTGGAACAAGATCCTTCTGTCTCTTGGTATGCATGAATGATGTTTACTTTTCTTCTTCGGTATATATTTTTCCACTATTATCTCCAATATTTTATATAATATCTCCGTATTTACCCTTATGTCTCACTTACGAAAATGTTATCCAATCTTTGTTTAATTCTTCATTAATTTCTGACCATTTTATATTTTTACTGTAGAAGTTGTATTTTCCATATCTTCCCACTTTTTCATTTCTTGCTTATCTCTATTTTCACTTGTTTGCTTTGGATGAACTGTTAATTCTATGACATTATGGTCTGAAATACTCGCATTATAAACTATTATTTTTCTTTAACATAATTCATCTCGTTCACAAATACTAGGTCTAAAGTATTTTCCTTTCTTGTTGGCAGGTGATTTATTTGTTGAATGTATTCTAGTAGCATATCTAATAGCTTTTCAAATTGCCTCTTATCTTCTTCACTACTATTACTCTCTTTTTTATATGTATAAGTACAACCACAATCTCCTATTCGTTCTTTCCATTCTACGAAAGGAAAGTTGAAGTCACCAGATAGGAGAATAGTCCAGTCCTTGTGATTTCTACATATATCACCCAATTTTTCAATTATTAAGTCAAACTCTTTAGTATTAGGAGGTCTATATATTACTAGTTCATCAATTTTTCAGATTTCAAATTCTACCGCTATTAGTTCACATTCTGAGTTACTATATTTCTCATATATTTTTCCTTGTTTTTTGTCTTTCCCATATATTGCGGTTTCCCCTTGATTCCTATTTTTTCTATCTGATCTATAAGTTTGGAACCCTTTTATTTGATCATCATTCCAGTCTCTTGGGAATACCAGGTTTCACTATATTCATTATATCTATTTTCTTTTCATTTTGTTAGTTCTTCTAAGTACTCTATTTTTCTTTTTGAGTTACTCGTAACTAAACCCTGCGCATTCATCACTATGATGGTTTGCGTGTTTTCTCCTTCATTTAATACTGATAGTAATAAGGATTTTCCCATGTCTCTTTCCTGTTCTGGTATGTTGTTCTTTTTTTCATTTCCAGAAATTCTGACATTAAAAAATCCAACTTTTCCATAATATTTGATCTTCCTTCATCATAATTATTAATTTTGTGTCTGAATCTGCAATTTTTCTCCGCCTTTCTGCAATATCCTCTTGCATAATAAATACAGTTATTATCTCTTGAGTAGAATTTCGGAGCTGATGCTTTGAATTTTTTGCTGACACCTCTGCATATCTCATTGGTGGTTTGCTTTTCTCTTTTACCTGATATTCTTGATTTCTCTCTTTATTTGTTTCTTTCTTATTTTGGATTTTATTACTTGGTTGGTTATTTATTTGATTATGATTCATGGCTACGGGTGCATATATTTGCATTTTTTGTCGAACTTACATCCTTTTCCTTCTTTTAGGTTTTTACATATTTTTGGATGCAGATCTCTGCAATCATCCCCATATCCATCTAAGTATGCACATTTACCTATAATTTCATAGTTTTGACATATCTTAGGATTTGTAGTAACCATCTTTCTCCAAATCTGCAATTCCTCTTTTCAAAAGGTTGCAGATTTTGTCTTTCTTGTCTATTTTTTCCTCTTTCCCGTCATTGTATAGATCTGGGTAGAGCCTCTTCGGATTTGCTTTTCTGTTGTCATATCGTAATTTATTTCTTCGTAGGTATGCTGCTTTATTGCCTCATATGTAGTATCAATGAGTATCTCTGCATCCATACTTTTATCTTGTTCTTTGTTTTCCTTATTTTTTTCTGTCATTTCATTTTTGTTTACTTTTCTTCCGTTTTCCTCTTCTTCTTTTTCTTCTTCTTCTTCCTCTTCCTCTTCTTCTTCATCCTCAACTATTTGTACATTCAATCTTGATTTAATAACATTGTCTATCCATGATAGACATGTTGAACAAAAAATTCTTGTATCTTTTTCTCAAATCTTGTATTACCTCAGCACACTGTGGATGGGTCGGAATGTTGCATGCAGCACATTTTCTGATAGGTTTTGTGGATTGACTATGCTATACCAAACCTTACACATTTGCATGCTTTTGGCATTCTTTTTCCTAATGCATCAATTAGTATATTCACAAGATTCACCTATTCATTTTCTTTGTCGGAATATGTTGGTTATGTATATTTTCTTTATGAGTCTCTGACCACTTGGATTTTATTTGAACTTCTTCAATTATTTTCAGATGTTTTTCATTAGATTTGTTCCAGTTTGAAGGATTATATCCTTCTAATATATCTATGAATGCTTTTGTATCTTTTTGGTTAGGACTGTTGCTGATTTCATAGATTGAGAAATGCCAGTTCCCTTCCTGCTACCTCATCGTATTGCGAATCTGCTAAACACGCCAAATTACGCCACCTTTTCCCGCAGTTGGAACTTACTGCCATCTTGTTCTGATTTATAGTATTGCACTTGATAAACTAACTTAGAAGACGCTTTATCCTACTATTTTCACACTAATCTTATCACCGATAGTTCACGAACACTTCTAGATATTTCTCAAATTCTAGTCGTATGTTAAACTTGTGATATCTGTTTGATTATTGTGACTTCACGCGGGTACGTCTCACCAAGCAAGATGGCTACTACGAGGGAGGTAAGAGCATCAAGGAAAATAGATACCCTAATCCAGACTGTAAGGATTGTATCTGGGGACATCAGGATGGAGTTTGGAATAGAAAAATGCGCCTTAGTCAACATACAAAAAGGCAAAGTAACGAGAACTGAAGGGATAAAGCTACCAGATGGGAGCAACATCAAACACATAGATGAGACAGGATACAAATACCTGGGAATAATGGAAGGAGGGGATATAAAACACCAAGAGATGAAGGACATCAGATCAGAATATATGCAGAGACTCAAGGCGATACTCAAGTCAAAACTCAACGCCGGAAATATGATAAAAGCCATAAACACATGGGCAGTGCAGTAATCAGATACAGCGCAGGAATAGTGGAATGGACGAAGGCAGAACTCCGCAGCATAGATCAGAAAACCAGGAGGAAACATATGACAATACAAAGCACTACACCCAAGAGCAATACGGACAGACTATACATAACACGGAAAGGAAGGAGGGAGAGGACTACTCAGTATAGAGGACTGCGTCAAACATCGAAAACAGAGCACTGGGGCAATATCTGAAAACCAGTGAAGACGAGTGGCTAAAGAGTGCATGGGAAGAAGGACTAATAAAAGCAGACGAAGACCCAGAAATATACAGAGACAGGAGAAAGACAGAAAACAGGTAAGCAGGCACGAAGTATAGTTCAACAGTAAAGACAGCGTGGGAAGGCCCAAAACAGACTTGTCCAGGTTATTCCTCAAACCCATACCGGTGGACATTACTTTAGTTGAACTTCAAATGCCTAACACTTGTTTATAAAATTTCCCCACCAGAAAGACTCAAAGATTAAAAAAAAAAAATACTAGTGATGCATGAACGTTGTGATATTGCATCTCGTATTCATCACCAAGTGTGAATAATTCTCTCCTGACCCAGCTCAGGAAATATGAAGTTTCTTGCTTTTGCTAAGCCATAGAAGTAGAACGATATCTAGATGAGAAACCACTCGAAACCACATTTATTTATCGATTGAATGAACTGGGGGGGAGGGGGAATGGGGTGTCCTCGGACTCTGTAGATTTCTAGTATAGGCAATCCCTAGAGTGCTCCTGCCATTAATTGGTGATCTTTTAAATGTTAAAATATTCAAGTAAAAAAAGAAAAAAGAAAAGGAGAAGGATTCAATTTCCAATATTCAAGTAAAAAGAGAAAAAACAAAAGGGAGAAGGATTCGGATTCAATTTCCTGTTTTTAATACATTATATCCCTGGTTTTATTTAATTGAACATATGACTTAAGACCTATGATAAGAGTTTCCAGATAAGTGCTATTGACCTTGAAGTAAAAATTAAGGAGAAAATATTCTCTACAACCAGGGAAACCTATTTGTAAGACATAAGATGCTATAATGACTAAGGTTTGCCTTCATTGCAGATTTTTCTTTCAATTTTATTTTGTTTCACGATGGCTCATCTTTCTTAGTAATTTCCTTCATGAAATCGTCAATAGAAAATATTTTTGAAAACTGAGTGAAAAAAATTATTGCTTCTACTCACGACGTTTCTTCCCTTTTCATGTGAAAAGAATAATGATAATATATTAACTAATTAGCCCAAGATAAAAGCTTACAATAGCAAAAATAATTCGTTTTCCAATATGTATCAAATGTTTTCTACTAATATTATTCTTTGGCAACTGGAGGAGTGACTATCTCAGAATTTTTCTCAAGACTAAATCGAGAGAAGGACAATACATTATAAATAGCAGCTTGGTGGCTTAAGTTCTTTCGTTCCCGTGTTGTGTTTGGTAGAAAGGAGTCTAGCGGTCAGCGATGTAAATTCACTTTCGGGTAGATAGCTCAATGACTGCATATTGTCCCAGCACCAGGCCTAATAGCCTAAATTCCACAGATCTGCCATACCATGTTATGCTTATACCATGATTAGATCCCCATTAACCTGACCAGTAGCATTAAGCAAATAAATCCATCTGTTTTAGAACTACACCTCCTTTGAACAAATATTTTTAGCTGTCTGCTGTTGTATTCAGTTATTTGAATGTTGACAATTATAAAGAGGTTGTGAAAGTATAATACAGGTCCTTTACATATTTCATTGCGTAACCTGATTTATAGTGCATTCCCTGACCCATTTGTATATGGCCGAGATTGCAAAAGCCACTTTCCCTCACTATCGTGAACTCAGCAAGTAGCTGTTATGTCTCCTTCTCTCTTCTTGTATTCATCAATTAATCACTTTTTACGTGCATCTTGTGACCCCTCACTAATATCTAGCTGATTCTGCTTTTCTCTAATCCACACTGTTCCCTTCTCAGTATTCTGGCGGCTTTCGTGATGCTGTCAATGTGGATTTTGACTTTTTTTTTTCCCACGACTGGGGAAGAAAGAAATGAATGAATTATCGTAGTAACATTTTCTTACGAAACTCTTTGGGAATATCCTGTAGTATATGATATGTTTGAATTAGATATTACTTTGGTTAATGTTCTGGGTTTCGTAATAATGAGGTGAATGACTTGGCATAGTATAATTGCAGAAATAACAAATGCGGACCACATATTGCCAATACTTGTCAGTAGAGCTTCGTCTATCTCTATGTTGAAATTTTTGCTCAGAAAGTAAGGCGGTTTTGTTTTGCCTACCTTCTGGAAGAACTTGAATCAAAAGGTGACGGTCTCGTCAATAACGCAAGTCTAAATCAGAAAATAGATTTTTCAGCAATGTTTTCTTGTTTGACCTAGTCTAGTCTATTCTTAAGCAGTGTGCTGCTTTTTTTCTTCTATAAATGAAAGGGATTTTCAAATTGGATTTTTATTTATGGCATCTTTGATTAAAGACGAAAAATCGATTTAGAGTTTTAGTACAATTACACATCAAAATATACAGCCTCCTTTGTAAAGTTCTATAGATTATAAATTTGGTTGAATGAGTACTGAACTTGTTTCAATTAATTTTGTTATAAATCGTATTTGAGTTAGATACTATTCAGTAGTACGAAATATAATTACTCCTAATTTTTTTTATTGGAGATATCATGATAGACAAGGATTTCTGGACCTTCCCCTGCAGTCACGTTGCCAGATAACAACCAGTTGTATAGTCTTGAACTTCACGAGTCCCCGTGACCCCTGGAAGACATAAATTAATGTTACAGATTCAAATTTATATTTTGTGCATGAATTACTCTTTTATGTTGGGAAAAGGATACAAAAGCCGAAAAACTATGCCTGTTAAACAAAGGGGTTTATTCCTCATTGATTATCCAATCGTTCCCACCAAAAATAATCTACCGTTATCAGGCAACTCAAGGAGTTGCTGACTTGGATTTTTTAGCCACAGAAATCGAGAGATTTCCAATACCATGTTATCCTTCACTCATAATGCCCCCCTGAACTTAGTGATATATCGGGTTGGTAAAAAATTCAGGATGCAGCACATCACTTGTTTATTCTTTTACGACTTTTTTTTTTTCATCAAAGCAACTACGTAGAGTCTAATCTACTGCCAATATATATTCTGTCTACACATCTCCGATTTGGGAAAGACAGTTTTCAAATCTAACATATCCCGCTGACAGAAACGAAAAAAAATGTGTAGCTATCAACGGAGAATCGACGACATAATAAGACTTACAACGCAGCCATATAATTATACAAAACTATAAAACTTGGCAAAACGAATTCCTATCGGCTTCTTTAAGATATTAAGGCAAATAAGTATAACATTGATAAACTATTACAAAATAAAACTCAGAACTCCCACATGTAAATGCCATCACCAGGCATAAGTCATGATAATAGCGATGCGCAATTCAAAATCGCATGGCTATCAAGTCAGTGTTACAATTGTAGGGTGATCTTAACGGGTTTTCAGGAGGCAATTCCGTTTGAGCTATTCATAAAACACGTTGCTCGACGTATAATCTTGTAGGTCCCTTAAGACTGTAAAATGGTAAATGTTGCAACAAGCAATTTTACAAGTTTTGCTTTATTCATGAATGATGTAATCACGAATATGCATATCTATGTAGAATTTATCCATATGCCATAACTCGTTCAGATCTGTTATAGCCTATCATTATCATATGTAATTATCTGTATCATTTGAATTCGCTGTATTGCAAACCTCCTGCAAGCTCGCTATGACCACACTGAAAATAACCATAGTAACAGACAATGTTTCTGGTGTTCTGTGAGCTCAAGCTGCCTAAAAAGTAATTCATAAATCGTATGTGGTGTGGAAGTTGGCGATGTTTGGCTAAAGACGGAATAATATTTTTACTTTGCCTTTTAATTTAGAACTAGTATAAAATAACTTACTCTTACATTTTTGTAGCTCATTTTTTTGTAAATATATCCACATTATCATGCTATTTACCTAAATAAAGAAAATGCAAATGAAGAAACAGGGCATATAAATTGCTCCAGACAATCACGTCTGTTGTCACAATATGAAGACGCATTTGCGAGGGAACAGGTAAACAAAGACCTGCAGTGTTACCATAACATTCTTATACAATAGGAACTATTGGGTGAAGGTAGCTGTATCGAAATTCCTGGGGGGAACTGTACCTTCGCCCAAAAAGGAACTATGGATATTTTAGTGTGCTCTTTGGTTCGTTTGTTAAACTTACCTTTCTAAAGATTTCTTATA
>NC_061092.1:54682196-54704696 GCF_015104395.2 Macrobrachium nipponense
TAATTGTATTTTGATGAGGTTTGGAAGTCCTACACGAATATCTACCTACCGTAGCCTACCCGACCAGATCTAGGCTAGGTTTTGGAAGGTAGGCTAGGCGGTTGAGAGTACTTATCGCTACCCATAGTTGGTACTAGTCCTGGCTAACCTGACCAGACTGACATATTAGTTTTGGAGGGTGATCCATTACTAGAGAGTTCCTCTCTTGTTACGTAATGTAGGTGCTAGGCCTATCTTACCTGACCAGGTCTATATATTCGATTTTTGAGGGTTAGGTTAGGCTCTAGAGTGTCCTCTTTCGTGACGAACTAGTAGGCGCCAATCCTAGGCTACCTGACCAGATTGGGGTATCCAATTTTGGAGGGTTAGGCTAGGCTCGTAGATGGGCTTGCCTTTATTCGTCGGTGCTTCCAATAATTCCTTATCAATAAATTTTGTAAAGTATAGCCTTGGCCGTTACCTCCTTTAGGGTGTCAGTTGGCCTGCCGTCTTCTGCCCCTTTAGTAGTAGGCTATTTCACGGCTTCTCGGAGGGTGGTAATCACCTGACCGGTTGCTGTTGCCAGGCGATTACTAGTTTACCTTTCTCCTCCGGGCTCTTCCTTCCGTTCCGGACTCGTTACGGCGGTGCTTCATTAGCTCGCTGACCAAGTAATCCTACCGGTGAACAGCAGCTGGAGCGTTGAGTACTGTTCCGGGGGATTAGTCGGGGGAGGTTAAGGATTAGAAGATTATATAGTCTCTAGTGGTATGTCTCCGGGCCTGTGTTTATTCCGGCGAGGTGTGGTCTACCATCACGTTCACCAGGATATTATACATCAGAGTTCTTAGTACTGCTGTTCCCGCCGCTCTTTTTTCCGTATTTCTTTGGTGTTATTGCTGCTTCCCCACTCCGGTGGGGCCGGAACTAGGGTTAGAGAATGCGTTTCCAATTGACTTGGAATTGCTACTCTACTCCGGTGCGATCAGACTCAGGGTTAGGTTTTACCTTGTTTCCCTGTTCTGCTCGTATCAGACCGACTCCGCCGGTCATAGCTATTGCGATAACGAGATTATGGATTCCGGAGCAGGCGGAGACATTCAGAGCTTTAATGTTAAGTAAAATTTTATTTAATAGTTGATGTTTACCTTTAGCTGGTTTTAGTAGAACTAGTCTAACTGTACACATACCGCCGGAATTAACTCCGGCGGAACTATTTTGACAATACTTGTGTATCAATTTCAACTTACAGATGGTACGCTGTCTGGAGTTGGGGTGCACAGCCGTTCTCCAGCAAATGTGTGGGCATGAGGCCTGCCGATCTCATGCCAGCTGTGTGGTGCAGGTTGACGAACTCTTAGTCTGGCATCCAGACGGCTGCGAAGCGTGTTATGCTTTGGTGGGGAACGTGACTAATGAGTCGGCGAGCAATGACCGTTGACTCACAGGAAGAAGATAGGGAGGTAAGTGAGGCAGGTGGCTTTAGATCTAAAACACTTGCTTTTAGCCCAACTCCTCCTCCTTCCTCTTCCTTTCAGGGCTTCTCGAAGTCCATGATCCTTGGGGATAGGTCTGGTTCTGTGATCCCCAAGGTGAAAACCCTGAAAAAGAAGTCCCTGTCGAAGGCTGCCAGACCAGCTAAGCCTTCTCTGGCGGGCTCTGCCAGGTCGTCATTGGCCCCCAAGCCTTTGGCTTCCTCAGCAAAAGCTACTCCCCCGCCTAAGGGGTCGAGAGCTAAGGGTTCTAAAGCCAGACCGACGGAGTCCGGCTTCGACCCTGATGCCTTCGCTAATCTTCTCATGGAGAAGATGGGCAGTATTGTGGACTCGAGATTCCAATCGATGTCCTCTCAGCTCGCCTCAGGTTTAGAGACATTGGGGTAGTCCATCCTGTCTCTGGCTCAGAGACTACAGACTCAGGAGAGCTTGCTGGCCGGACTTATCCAGTCCGGAGGCACACAGCAGTCCTTTATTGTGCCGGATGCATCTAAGCTCCTGTCCCGTGGAAGATTACGAGTTCTTCCCAGCGGACCTCCAATTTCCCTTCCCAGGCTATGCTCGGTTAGCTGAGGAAGCGTTTGTCAGGGTAGACAGGGTCCCAAAGGAGACTGTGATCTATCCTAGGGATCAGGCACGGTCGGCATGGGTCCGCACCCTTTCGGAATGGGATTGCGTGAACACCAAGTTGACGCCACACAAAGGTTGCTACACCATGTTCGTGGTGGGGGATAACATCCCGAAACCTTGCACATCTAAGATCGCGGAGTTAACTCTGCAGGCCGGAATGGAGGAGAAGCCAATGCCTCAGCTTCGAGAGACAGAGCCTACCTCTCTGCTCTTTCCCGGAGATTTGGAGTGCTGGGTGGGCGCTCCGGAAATGTTCACAGTGGGCAAACTTGATCTGGAGTGTGCTTCCACACAGTTTAGTGAACGGTTACCCAGAATTCCGGATGCCATGGTAAAGGCAGAGTTTGAGGCAAAGTGTAGACTGAGTAGGTCGATCAACTCGGGTACTACTTCAGAGTTGACGGCCTCTGTCTACGCTGAGGAACCTCTATTCCAGGTCCTAACAAAGTCGCTGCTGCAGACTTTCCAGTGTGACCTGTATGACTTTGTGGTTGCTAGGTGGAACTGCAGGAAGCATGTCTTTGCCAATGCTTCCATCAGACATGAGCCTAATAAGCTTATTAAGGCATCGATCTGAGGACCCAACCTTTTTCCTGATGACGTGGTTAACAGCGTCATCAGTGAGGCGGCTAGGGCTAACCAGAACCTTCGTGTCCGCTGGGGCCTTCCCTCCAAAAGGAATTTTGAGACCTCCGGACCGCAAGCCAAGGGTAGGAAGAGGGCCAGGAAGTATCAGCCCTTCCAGACCTCTCAGACACAGACGGTGGTGCAAGCAGTTCCCGTCTCCCAGCTTGGTAAACCTTCGACCTCTAAGGTACGACTACAACAACAATTTGTACTGCTACAGAGTCAGCCAACTCAACAGTCCTCAAGTTTGGCTACTTTCGTGATGTCCCCGGCCTTCAACGCTTCATTTGAAGCGCAAGGGGCGTTTCAAGGCTATAACAGGCACGCAAGGGGTAGCAGAGCAAGAGGAGCTTACCGGCACAGAGCTGGTTCCAGAGCTCTCTCCAGAGGCAGAGGTTTCAGAGGAGGCAGAGGAAGTAAGACCTCATCCAGTCAATGAGCCTCTCCAGGTAGGCTGGAGACTGTACCTCTTCCGGGACCATTGGACCTTCAGTACGTGGGCCCACAGTATCGTATCAAAAGGTCTGGGGTGGAGATGGATGAAAGGGCCTCCTCCACCAGTCAGCTTCCACCAAATTCCAACGACAGACCTTCTAGACTATGCCAAAGACCTTCTTCAAAAGAAGGCAATAAAGAAAGTCAGTCACCTGAAATTTCAAGGACATTTGTTCAGTGTACCAAAGAAGGACTCGGACAAACGAAGAGTGATTCTGGACTTGTCCCGTCTCAACTCATACATTCAATGCAACAAGTTCCGCATGCTAACCGTCTTGCAGGTGCGGACATTACTTCCCCGTCGGGTCGTCACCACCTCTATCGATCTTACAGATGCTTACTATCACGTCCCAATAGCAAGAAACTTCTCTCCCTACCAAGGCTTCAAACTAGGAAAACAGGCTTACTCATTCAGAGTCATGCCATTCGGGCTCAATATAACGCCCAGAATATTCACCAAGCTAGGAGAGACAGTAGTGCAGGAACTAAGAGCTCAGGGGGTGATGCTAGTAGCTTACCTAGACGACTGGCTCATTTGGGCAACCAACGACAAGGAATGTCGCAGGGCAACAGCCAAAGTAATAAAATTTCTAGAGTATCTGGAATTCCAGATAAACAAGAAAAAGTCCCGTCTCATTCCGGCGTTTTGCTTTCAATGGTTGGGAATTCAATGGGACCTAACCACACACAAACTATCTCTTCCGCCGAACAAGTGCAGAGAGATAGTGAAAGCTACGAGACAATTCCTCAAGAACAGACGGGCTTCTCGTCGTACCCAAGAGAGAGTCTTAGGTTCACTTCAGTTTGCTTCGATAGCAGATGTTCTGTTGAAAGCCAGACTGAAGGACATCAATCGGATATGGCGGAAAAGAGCCAACAGCAGGCTCAGAGACAAAATCTCCTTGATTCCGCCGATACTAAGGAAAAGACTTTGTCCATGGACGAGAGTCAAGAGTCTTTCCAAGTCAGTGCCACTACAATTTCCCCCGCCGTCTCTAGTAGTCCACACGGACGCCTCTCTGAGCGGATGGGGGGCTATTCTCAGTACAAGAAGGTTCAAGGAACATGGTCGACAGCATTCCGCCAGTTCCATAACAACGTACTAGAAGCAATGGCCATTTTCCTGACCCTGAAATGACTAGCTCCAGCCAGGAATATTCATATCTGACTAGTCTTGGACATTGCAGTGATAGTTTACTGCATAAACAGAGGAGGCTCCAAGTTGAGCCACATAAATCAGGTGATGATAGCAATCTTTTCATTGACAATGAAACATCATTGGTACCTGTCAGCCACTCACCTGGCAGGAGTACGAAATGTCATTGCGGACTCACTGTCCAGAACAACTCCGCTGGAATGGAAGTGGTCCTTGGACGCAAAGTCATTCAATGGGATTTGCCTACAAGGTAGACCTGTTCGCCACAGAGTCCAACCACAAACTTCCGTGTTATGTGGCTTCCAATTTGGATCCTCTGGCTCACGCCACAGATGCAATGTCCATAGACTGGAACAATTGGCAGAAGATTTACCTATTTCCACCAATAAACCTCTTGATGAAAGTTCTACACAAACTCAGATCTTTCAAAGGATAGATAGTACTGGTAGCACCCAACTGGCTGAAGAGCAATTGGTTTCCTCTTCTACTAGAGTTGAAACTCCATCCCAGACTGATTCCCAACCCAAAGCTGACTCAGGTGGTACAAACTCGGATTGTGTCAGCTTCCTCAAGAATTCTGAATGCCCTAACTTTATGGACTTCATGAAGTTTGTGGCACAAAAGGATGCTAATATTGACCTGCTAAACACTCTGTTCGTGGAGTCAGACAAAAGAGAATCGACACTCCGGCAATATGATTCGGCAGTGAGGAAGTTAGCCATCTTTCTAAAAGAATCAGATGTTCAGACGATGACTACGAATCTGACAATTTCATTTTTTAGAACTCTGTTCGAAAAAGGCCTAGCTGCTAGTACCATTACTACAACTAAATCTGGCTTGAGGAAGATGAAGGTATTTCAGTTTGGCTTTAATATTGATTTAACTGATTCGTACTTCTCGTCTATCCCTCGAGCATGTGCTCGTCTGAGACCAGTAGACCGTCTTCACACGGTCTCCTGGTTTTTAAATGACGTACTCAGGTTGGCTTCAGATACTGATAATGAATCATGCTCATATATAACCCTTCTCAGGAAAACATTATTTTTAATGAGTCTGGCCTCAGGTGCCAGAATATCTGAACTGTCGGCTCTCTCTAGAGAACCAAATCTTATTGATTTCCTCCCGTCAGGAGAAGTTCTGCTCTCTCCAGATCGGAAATTCTTAGCAAAGAATGAAGACCCACAGAACAGATGGTCTCCGTGGAAGATTGTCCCTCTTCCACAGGACCTATCATTATGTCCTATTATTACATTAAACTCTTATCTGGGCAGAACTTCTAAATAGTCTTCAGGTCCTCTTTTTATTAGAGAGAATGGTGGAACCATTTCCTTGAAGGCCATCAGACAACAAATTCTTTATTTTATTAAACAAGCCAATCCAGATTTAGTTCCTCATGTCCATGATATCTGAGCAGTGGCTACCTCAGTTAATTATTTTCATCATATGAACTTCGATGATCTTGAAAAATATACGGGTTGGAAATCTCCGACAGTATTTAAACGCCACTATCTGAAGTCTCTAGAGGCCCTTAAATATTTGGCTGTGGCAGCAGGGAACATTGTGTCCCCTGATACAGCCTAGTTATGTTATTGTAAATTTGTATATTATTATTATCATTGTTTGTGCTATTAATTACCTTTTGGTACTCCCTCTCACCTACCTGCCTCGCTTGTAATCCCTGCCTTTTTGCCTTTTGTTCCGGACTTGATTGTATCAACCCACTCCTGTACTTGTGTATAGTTCATTAATTTGTTTGTTTTTATGTTCATTACCTGTTGTATTTTTCCTGGTGATGGTATGGATTTGGTCATATTAGATGTTATTTATCAATTGTATTTTGCTATCCTTAACTTGGATTATTAAAACATAATTATAAGGAATTTTTATTTTACCTTTCATATAAAGTTTTTTGTTTGCATTCTATTTCCAAGCTTGTATGGCCAATTCTCTGTTACTATTTCACTGGCGACACAGGTTGAGCCAGAAAAGGGATTTTGACAAAGAAAAAATCTATTTTCTAGGGGAAGACCTGTGTCACCCAGTGAAACCCATCCCTCTCTTTTCATTTCCCCACCCTTTAGCCGGTACTCCCTCTCACCTACCTGCCTCGCTTGTAATCCCTGCCTTTTTGCCTTTGTTCCGGACTTGATTGTATCAACCACTCCTGTGGACTTGTGTATAGTTCATTAATTTGTTTGTTTTTATGTTCATTACCTGTTGTATTTTTCCTGGTGATGGTATGGATTTGGTCATATTAGATGTTATTTATCAATTGTATTTTGCTATCCTTAACTTGGATTATTAAAACAATAATTATAAGGAATTTTTATTTTACCTTTCATATAAAGTTTTTTGTTTTGCATTCTATTTCCAAGCTTATAATGGCCCAATTCTCTGTTGACTATTTCACTGGGTCGACACAGGTTGAGCCCAGGAAAAGGGATTTTGGACAAAGAAAAAATCTAAATTTCTTTTTAGGGGAAGACCTGTGTCACCCAGTGAACCCATCCCTCTCTTTTTCATTTCCCCACCCTTTAGCTGGCCCAAACTTGGGTGCGTATTTCAGGAATGGCGTTCTTGGCAGAGGCAGTAGTACAGTGAGCCCTCGCTACTTCGCGGTTCGACCATCGCGGATTCACGACTTCGCGGACTTTTTTCATTACGTATGTATATATTATAAAAGAAATATATCGCGGATTTTCCGGAAATTTCGAAAATAGCCGCGATATATGAAGACCCCAAATATTTCGTTAATTCCATTAATAATTAGTAATATCTGCTCTTACTGATGGTTCATTGCATTGCATATGACATATAATTCAGTACAGAAAGAAATAAAACACGAAAAGAGAATGTGATCTTACGATAATTCAGTATACGTAGTAAAATTAAATCGAACATGAAACGCAAATCAGATGCAGTCTGACTTTGTCATATTTGAATGGTGTAAGGCTGCTGATGGCTACTACTACAAATGTAATGGATGTGCATCTTTTCCATGAATCTTTTGTATGTATACGTAGTACTGCATCCAATAATATTGTTTGTTGCAAAAATCACATCTCAAATAAGCGTACGTATCTTACAACAAAACAAGCGTAAAATAGCGTACGTAAAGCATCTATAGTACCTTGTACATATTTGAATTTGTAACTACTACATAGCATGTAAGACGGACTGTGATTGGTTCCAATGCTGATAGATGACGAATCAGCTCCCAAGTTTTGTAATCTAGCCTGTGATTGGTGTTTTGACCGCTTCTCCGATCCGCAGCAGCTGGCTTGTCTCCGACCAGTAGCATTCTCGCGGCCACTTTGTTTGCCGCTCTCTCGCCCGGTAGATGCTTCTACGTTACTATGTAACTTTAACCTGTGCTGTGCGTGACTGTTTGAAGTTGAACTTTTTGTTGAACTTTCTGTTTAACCCCTGCAATGGCTCCCAAGCGTTCTGCTTCTGCTAAGGCTGGTAGTAAGCCTAAACGCCACGAAAAATGATGACGATGCTGAGAAGGTGACACTTCTCGATATGTTGAAAGAAGGCAGAAGTTACGCGGCCGCAGCCCGCCATTTTGGAGTGAACGAATCCACCGTTCGCTACATTAAGAAGGACGAGGCGAAAATTAGAAAGACGGCTGCCATCACCTTTAGCAGGTCAGCGAAGCGTGTTGTTACTGCTCGTAATAAAACGATCGTCCGTATGGAAGATGCTTTAGCAATCTGGATTGCCGACTGCCGGAAGAAGAACATAGCCTTGGATACGAACACCATCCGAACCAAGGCTTTGAGTTTGTATGAGAATTTTGCGGCAAAGGAACCTCAAGACGACGATGGCGACCATGCTGAAGAAGACGAAGATGATGTATTAGATGAACCTCAAGCAGGGACATCCACTGATTCCCAGCCTCAGAAACAACGTTTTTCCGCCAGCAAAGGATGGTTCGCGAAGTTTCAGAAACGCTTCGGCCTGAAAAGCATTTCCCTGCATGGCGAGGCTGCTTCCGCTGACACTACCGCTGCTGAAACTTACACGAATGAGACATTTAAGAATATTATCACTGAAGGTGGATACAAGCCAGAACAATTGTTTAATATGGATGAGACCGGCTTGTTTTGGAAGAGAATACCGTCGCGAACTTTCCTGTTCAAAGAAGAAGCCAAAGCCTCTGGCTTTAAAGCATTCAAAGATCGTGTTACCCTCGTGATGTGTGGCAATGCTGCTGGATTTTTGCTAAGCCGGGGCTTATTTACAAATCGAAAAACCCTCGCACTTTGAAAAATAAAAAATAAGAATCTCCTTCCCGTGTACTGGATGCATAATCCAAAAGCATGGATTACGAAGATGCTGACCTCCAACTGGTTCCACCAGTGTTTTATCCCACAAGTCAGTAAATACCTCTTAGAGAAGGGCTTGCCATTTAAGATCCTTCTCCTTATGGATAACGCTGGTGGACACGCAACTGATCTGTCGCATGAAGGCATTCAGGTTGAGTTCTTGCCACCCAACACAACGTCATTAATTCAACCGATGGACCAGGGGGTTATCAGGGCGTTCAAGGCCCTCTACACGAAGAATACCTTGGCGGACCTCATTGCGTGTGTGGATGCTGCCCAAGATGATAAGGATGAAACATTCAATTTGAAGGCGTACTGGCGGCAGTACACAATAGCCACGTGCCTGCAGAACATCCAGAAGGCACTGAAAGAAATGAAACCTGCTACTGTTAATGCGAGCTGGAAGAAGTTGTGGCCCCAGATTGTTTTTGATAACAAGGGATTTACACCTGCTGAGATTCAACATTCTGCAGTACGGAAATCTGTGCAGTTGGCTGCGATAATTGGAGGTGACGGGTTTGGCGACAGGACGACTGAAGACGTCGACGAGTTGTTGGACTGCCATTCCCAGCCGCTAACTGACGCAGACCTCGAAGACTTGACGAAATCGGCCAGTGACGAAGACAGTGAAACACAGGAAGAGACCCAAGAAATTGTCGAAGAAACGGGCTTAACATTAGAACGGCTTGCCAAGCTCTGCAACCTTGCGAAGGAGTTGAAAGAATTGTCGCAAGAGTGGGACGAGGATATGGTTTGTTCTCTGCAATTCTGCAACAAAATCGATGAAGACATGACTCCCTACAGGATGCTCTTTGAGCGAAAAAAGAAGCAGCGGCAGCAACTTCCGATCACAATGTTCTTCCAGCCTCGCAAAAAAGAGCCAGTTCCTCCTGCTACTATGCCTTCGGAAGAAATTGAAGAAGTGTCCCAGGAAGAAGTTGAAGAGGTGTCCCAGGAAAAGACACCTCCGTCTGAAGAGACGTAAAATACTATCATTGGCTGCACAGTAGAAGACATCATCAGCTTCATCATCATCATTTCTACTGTGCAGCAAATTCATCGCCATCATCATTCAAGTTTTCCTTCAACTTCTTTCGTGGTGAGTACAGTAACAATCTTTATTTTTTTATACTTTAATATTCTAACATTTTAATATTTGTGCCTGTTTTAGTTTAGGGTACTGTAGTACATCCATTAAGTGTTCTGTACATTAAAGGGTGGTTTGTTAACAGTACTACGTAAAGGGAGGGTTTTAAAAGTCTGAATATACATAAATAATACGTAAATATGGTGTCCCTACTTCGCGGATTTTCAGCTATCGCGGCCGGGTTTGGAACCTATCTACCGCGATAAACGAGGGTTCACTGTAGTAGCGAGCGGAAGGTAGCCATTGTAACGGCACCTGTGCAGAGGGGGATTTTGAGAGAGGAGAGATCTATTTGGTGAAGTATCTGTGATAGTGGCTTCCACTCGCCCCTGATGCTATACCGACACCCTTTGAGGGTGAGCGAGCCAGAGTTAGTAACTCTGGCATTCCATATGGCTTTTTCTCTGGTATATTTAGCATTTATTTATACCTAGAAGTGAGTGTTACAGGAACATTTCATTGGGCGACGCAGGTCTTCCCCCCAGAAATAGATTTTTCCTTTGTCAAAATCCCTTTATTAATATCATTTCAAAGTTATCTTAAAAATATTAACATAGAGAGAGAGAGAGAGAGAGAGAGAGAGAGATTTCAGTATATTCTTTGACGCCAAGATGGCAGCAATTATTAGACTCACAAAGATTGTAACATTCCCCTACCCTTGCTATCAGGTTTCTTGACAGTTGTGATAATCTTTTTAATCATAAACTAAAATCTTACTAATTCACTATAGTATTTTCTTTAATGAATTGATATTATATAATGCTGTTAGCATTAATATTAGTTGAAAATTAGTAAATCATATATTTATCATACAAAAACATACATCTCAGTAGAAGATACAGAGAGAGAGAGAGAGAGAGAGAATTATTATTTTTATTTAATATTTAATCTTCTTAAGAAATTCAGTCTCAAGAAGAACAAATTGTTAAAAAATCCACAATTATATATTAAAATATGTTTCTATGCAAAAAATAAAGACTTTTGAACACCTGAACAGTGTTCCTATCAGTGCAGACGTTAAAATGTAAAGTGAGAAGGTAGTTTCCTCCTGAAGAGCATCTAAAAAGGTGGGCGGAGCGAGAAAATAACAGCCCATCATCGAAGTGCTGGTTCGAGTGTTATGTAATTCCAAACTCAACAGGCAGTTGCACCAACTCCTTGCTCTCCGAACCTGCGAAGTTGCTCATACTTGCACTGCATAGGTGCCATAGTCGGAAACATTCACTATCTGGAGAGAGAGAGGGGAAGAGGAAGTAGAGCATCATGGTTCACATGGTCACCATCAGTTTTGAAATTAAAATCTTTTAAGTACTGTTTGGTAATGAAACTTGATGAAAGGGTCTTCATTCGTAAACTGCTTGTTATCTTCAGAAGATATCCCTAACGTTTATAGCAGCACCTTCAACTAATCTTCTCACTTGAGAATCGTCGCTTTTAATCCCAATTAATTCTGTGGTGGTCTAAATTAAAACTATGAGTCACCAAAGTGCTGCCCTGTGCATGAAGATCATAGGCCCTTCTGTGTTCCCTCAATCTTACCTCTAATCCCCTACCACTTTCCCCATAGTAACAACCATTGCCATATGAAATGGAACCTTGTAAACACGTTATTTCTCTTGGTACTTTTATTGATCTTTGTAAGAGCTTTTGCCAAAGTGTTTTTGTAGGTACAGGTGGTCCCTGTTTATCGGCTGCTTCTCTCTATGGTGCTTCGGTTTTATGGCGGTTTTCAAAAATATTCATTAAAAAATAAGATTTCTTATGGCGCCACATTCGGTTATCAGCACCTTAAGCCCACTATGGCACGCATAAGCCGCTATGGTGCACCATAGCGGTTATTGGGGGCGCCATAGAGCGAAAGTCGCCATTAGGCGAAGCATGAAGGTCTAAGGGAGTAAAACATACATATGGCCCTCCTATGGTGCTGAGACTCTTATGGTGCTCTTATGGCACCAATAACCGCTTATTGGTGCAATAAGAGCGCCATAAGTATGTTTTACTCCCTTAGACTTTCATGTTTCGTATTTGTCAATTTTCGCTTTATGGCACCCGACCAGGAACAGAACCCATGCCGATAACAGGGGACCACCTATATAAACAATTTCTGTATCCTTTTGGTATTTATTTATATAATCACCATCTTTTGAGATTTCATCGTCAAAGGGAAATGATACACGTTTCTAGTCTTTCATTTCCTTGTTATCTTGACCAATATAAAACTTTATAGCTCGGCTGATGGCATCAGTAATAAAATGTTCAGGGTACTTTAAGGACTCAAAGGTGTCTATGACATGTTTAAGTTCTCTGTCTAGAAATGCAAGGTTGCTTATATGAAACTCATAATTACATTCCTAATGAATATAATTTTCTTTGTTAGTAGCTTTTCTAAAAACTGAAAATTTGAAAGAGTTACTGTTTACATCCCTGTGAATTAAAACATCTAAGAAAGAAGTTTTGTTATCAACCTCTTTTTCAAGTGTAAATTTTATAGAATCAACAACGTTGTTGGCAGTATTCAGTAAAAAACAATAAATATGTCGTCTACATATCTCACCCACAGAGTGGGCTTACAGTAAGGATTACATCTCTCTAATATTTCAGCTTCTATGAACTCCATGCACCATTTGGCTAAAATTGGTGACAATGGTGAACCCATTGAAACACCGGCCTTTTGTTGGAAGTATTCATCATTTAAGTAAAAATGGTACATTCAAGATAGATTCTATTTTCACTGTTAAAGATGAATACTTCCAACAAAAGGCCGATGTATCTATGAGTTCACCATTGTCACCAATTTTAGCCAACTGGTGCATGGAGTTTATAGAAGTTGAAATATTAGAGAGATGTAACCCTAACAGTAAGCCCACTCTGTGGGTGAGATATGTAGATGACATATTTATTGGTTTTTACGGCAACGACGTAGCTTTAGACTGCTTATTGAATACTGCCAACAACGTTATTGATTCTATAAAATTTACAGTTGAAAAAGAGGTTGATAACAAGATTTCTTTCTTAGATGTTTTAATTCACGGGGATGTAAACAGTAACTCTTTCAAATTTTCAGTTTTTAGAAAAGTTTAGCCTAGAACTAGATTCATAAGTCACCTCTGTATCAAGCACTCATAGCAACAGGACATGCAAGCCACTCAAAAAGACACGTCAGCATTCCTAAGCTCGTCACCTCGAACACTCTGTCTCTAAGGGAAGTTAAATGATGACTCTCTACATTCTAAGAAACGTCACAGCACATCACATTACGACGATATACTAAACATTATCTCAGCAAATCCCTCTTTTATGTAACAGATGGTCGGCCACCTAGAATTGCTAGCACCTGCCTAGCCATAGCTCACATAAAATAACTTATACATACAGAAAAACACATTGGCCGGCTCATTAAACACTATAATAAAAAATAACTGCACATCTTTGGTGGTACAATGTCTATCACACATTATTCCAACAGCCTGCATATGGGCTATAATAACAATTGGTTATAGAAAATTCTCATCATCTTGAACTTTCTCACACTCCCGTGTATGTGTTTGGTCTGCAACTGCAACTACACAGACTCGTGAAACATGCTGTAGAGAGGCGAAATATCTCCCCGTGGAAGACAATTGATGACTTCCGTAGTCCAAAAGCGCTGTAGAACCCTGTAGACTCGTAGAAACTCTCGCATGAGGGAACAAAAGCAGCATACATCTCCGCTAAATCACAAATCACTATCATAACCCCGTAAAAAAAACATTAAATTCTCCAACTTAATTCTCCAATAACATAAAAAAAAGGCTCGCCAACATGATACACTCATCAGCACACACCAACTCTATGGACTACTGTCACCACATATCAAACTCACAAATTCTCAAAAGTATAAAAAAAAAAAAAAAATGAGCCCGAAATAAACACTTAACAAACCCAGCCCCAAATTATCACCAAAAATGTTCTCTCAAGCTCTGATATTTCAGTAACCCACAAAATCAGTAAGAACCCTTTACTGTCTAACAGCAAAACCCTTTTACTGTTTACATAATTAATCTCCAAAATATAATGCCAAACACCCATTTTATCTAACTCATATCTCCTGTCCAAAATAGAAATGCTTTGCAAGATTAACCCCAATTATGACAAATCTCGTAGGAAAAGAAAAAAAGAAAAAAAATAACAACAACAATAATAAGTGAACTTTCCCATTACAAAGCATATAATATATATAATATACATAATCCAACCTTTCCCTCATAAATGCAATATGTATCGTTATGGAATTTGCTATTGCACCATATGTCATCGGCTACAAACGACCGGAAACTACCCCCTTACAAAGTATATCTCCGTAGAATGCCATAGTCAACAGAGAATAGTGCAAATCTCCGAGTAATCAACACCGAAGGAAAAAAGTCAGCAACCGGACTCATCACGGCATTATCAGCAAAAATCCACCCGTGAACACATTGTGTGCTTGAACTGCACTACTGATTGATTTGTCTAGTCAGACTTGCATCTTCAGAAACATTATTTCCAGAAAATTCTATACTAACACCATTACTCTCCAAAAAGCCCCCAAAATTCTCCAAAAATTCTATACTGACACTATATCAGCACATTTCACAAAATTATCTCCAGAAGATCACCAAGGAGCCCGAAAAAAAATTGTCTTAAAGACATAACTCCCCATGATACTGCCCAAAGTATGCAACATCTCCATAGGGACTCATAAAACTGTAACACAGTAATGCCACTCGCCTCATTAGTCACAACACCAAAAGAACCACAATGCCCCCTTCTTTTGGCTCATAAAACCCCATAAATTCAGCTCCAAAAATCATAACCACAAAAAAAATTCACCACCAAAGATTAATGCCACCCCCATATAGTATGTCACCATATTAATAATACCACCACTCCGGTAATATAAACATTCCCCTCCATTTCACTAGCATCCACACATATCACCATATTCCCTTCAATTTCACCAATAATCACATGTGGAATAAAAAAACAAGTCTCCAAAAAAATATTATTACACCTCCAAGCAGGATAGTCAAAAAAAGAAAATCTGTCTCCAAAAAATGCACTCAAAGCATCTAGCTGATACACTCAAAAATGTTGCCACTTATCTCCTCTCACAAGGGTTTCCATTTGCACCAAAAAATGGCTGCAAAAATAATTGAACTAAACATAGCTCTCACCACCATAGGCCTAAACTATAGACTATCTCCAACAAAACAAAATATCACATGGCCAAAATATTATATCTCCAATTCTCTAGTAAAATAACCTCGAAAAGCATCTCTAAGGAGCTCAATGTTACAGTCAAAAACTATAAACTCTGTTTAGCATAACTGCTGAAAAGGGCAAAGACTTGGCAAATAAAATTGCCCAGGAAATTCTAAAAAAAAAAAAAAAAATCAGTGTGCCATAACTCATTACAACAAAACTCCAAATCCAAATGTCTAGGCAAAGACTTACTCATATTCACTATGGCACAGGCCACCAGAAACTTAATCAAGTTAACTATCTCTGGCAAAGTTGCCACAAACACAACAAATGTATTGCGCAAGAGGCCAACAATTTCCAGAACATAAATATCCAGAAAAAAAATGTAGTGCCATTATGTAGACATTCAAAAATGCAAAAATTCTCCCTTAAATCTCTCTGCAGCATCAAACGGCTGAAATTATATACACATTCTTGAACAATGATTCCAAGTCACGAACTGAGATATTAAAAAATCTGCACAAACTGTTCCGAGAGAAAAATAAATTCAAACTCGCCCATGATAAAAAAAAACTTACGTCAGCGATGGGTAATGTCTAAAAAAGGGAAAAGAAAAGTCAATGGCACTGTTAACTATTCCCGTGACACCTGTAATATCTGTGACTTACGTAAACTTCAAGCAATTATATGCTGAACCCATAAAAAAAGGAAAACTAAATTTGTGGTTAGTACCTCCCATATTCACAAACATCACCACCCTTAGTATTCGTACAAACGCCCATGTTAGTATCAGAAAATAACACCAATATCAGTATCAGTGCTCGCTAGTATCACCAATATCACCAGTATCACCAGTAAGGGTTTAATATTGGCATTCACCCATAACTCCAATATCACCAGCATTCATCACCATTTGACATCACCAATGGCACATCACCAGTCATCACCATTTTAAAATAGTCTCCATATCCCAAACACATAACCATTCTAAAATAATCTCTGTATCCCCAGTTATAATCATGTCCTCTGCCATTGCGTAAAAGCACTCTCCAAAGCGTAAAGAAAACTTGGACCATATTCATATGCATTTTCTCTTTACTAAAAAAAAGAAAAAATCTTTCTAAAAGAAACCCTACGGGCATCTCACATCATCTCTCAATGGCTATCAACTGACTCAAAAGCATGGCAATGAACTTTTCTTTTCAAGGCCAAACTCCATTACCCCGACACAAAGAAAAAAAAAAGGAAGTTCACCCTCCCTTCAAGCATTCCCCCCTGAACCACACTAGTCTCCCTTTTGCTGGCTATTCAAAAAAATACGCTGAGTGCATATGCATGAGCGACCGCTGGCTCCAATGGCCAAAAAATGCAATCCAAGCACCCCCAGAACTAAGTTGGATGTATGAAAAACCTTCACACGCATACATGTGAGTTAAAAAAAAAAAAAAAAAAGGAATGTTGCCTCTAAATATGTGCTAAGAAAAAAACACATCATGTTCTGCTCCTATGGGAAAAAAATGGTAATCTGAACTTATTCTTTAACTCCAAAAATGATTTATACACAAAGGCAAAAAAAATAATGTAACACTCACGCCATCAATGAAAGAACACATGATCGCCGATTTGTGCGCGCATATGTATAAACACGCGAATACACACATACCTGCATGTGTAAGAATGATACTCGGCACTTGAACAAGAAAGCACTTAGTATTCACACGCACCCACAAAACCCAACTGAGTGACCCAATGTTTGCAGTGTCTCGCGACGGACAAACATGCCGATGCTAATTGAATTTTTCCCTCCCAGTACCAGAACGACGGCTGAATAATTCTTGTCCCCCATCACCTATTAACTGAAAATCTAACACATTCTCACAACCAGACTCTGAAAACAGCCCCTTTAAGCTGCCATTAATCTCACAAAAGTCGTAATATGGTTCAAAAACCGCTGCCACCACTAATATCCGCAGATTAGAATCTAATCTCGGTATTTATTAAAAGGTAACAGTGAACCAGAGCAAAAGGCAACTGGCAACGCCCTCTCTCTCTCTCTCTCTCTCTCTCTCTCTCTCTCTCTCTCTCTCTCTCTCTCTCTCTCTCTCTCTCTCTCTCTCTCTCTCTCTCTCTCTCTCTCTCTATTACCTAAGGCAACCAAATCAGACACGTGAGCTTATAAAAAATAACATTTATTTAAGTACAAAGCATTAGCTAAATAAACCCAGGTTCTTAACAAAAAAATTAAATGAATGATTGACTCAAAGTCCAAATAACTCAGATAACCCTCACTAATTAATCAAATAACTAACATTAGTTAAGCCATAACATTAGGGACAGTCAACATAGTCAGTACACCATAGTAAGTCACCATATTCAATACCCCTTGTCTCAGATCAGATCAATTCCAGCCACAACTTTGGCCAAAATAAATATGCTTATCCATTCAACACAATATGCCCAACACTATATAACAAAGATACTGTTCGAAGAAGCCATCTTGGCTTCTGCCGCCTCTGTAAGTATCTATCACCTCCTGGTTACCTTACACTCATATGTAAGGAAAAGCTCGCACACACGCACAAACTCACACCCATTGTCCACACCCAAGAACTGCCTAGAACTAGATTCATAAGTCACCACTGCATCAAGCGCTCATAGCAACAGGACATGCACACCACTCAAAAAGACATGTCAGCATTCCTAAGCTTGTCACCTCGAAAACACTGTCTCTAAGGGAAGTTAAATGATGACTCTCTACATTCTAAGAAACGTCACAGCACATCATCCCATTACGACAATATACTAAACATTATCTCAGCAAATCCCTCTTTTATGTAACACATATACCACTTCATAACATAAAACTTTTAAACATTGACGTAGATTCCTTATTCACAAAAGTACCAGTACAGGCATTCTTCAGTTTTTGAGGGAAAAATTATCCCCCTATTCAGATCATTTCCCTTTGGCGCTTGACAAAATAATAAAGTTAGTTGAATTATGTGCATCTAATAATGTATTTTCATTCGGGGAATCATTCTACAAGCAAAAATTAGGGTGTAGTATGGGTAGTCCTTTAAGTCCTGTTTTAGCCAATCTGTACATGGAATACTTTGAAACTACAGTAATAAATGCAATAAAACCTCAAAACATGCTGTGGATGAGATATGTAGATGGTATTCTAACATTTTGGGATGATAGATGGAGCAATTTTAATTAATTCGTTTCAAAATTAAACGCATTAGTGCCCAGCATCAAATTTAAAGTGAATGGGAAACAGACAACAAAATTCCTTTTCTCGATGTTTTAATAATCAGAGACACGACAGAATACACATTTACCATATACAGAAAACCAACGTTCTCATTTTCATACATTTACTACTTTAGCTATCACAACATTGCTATCAAAATAGGTGTAGCCAGCAACCTGTTTTTAAGAGCCTTATGAATTTGTTCCCCAGATTTCCTGGGAAAAGAATTTGAACTAATTCATAGCAGCTTTCGTCTTTAAAGTATCCTGACCATATAATTGAGAAAGCCAATTCACCAAAAGCAAAACGCCAAGTTTTCTAACCGACCCCCTCGAGACCAAGACCAGAGATACACCCAACAATAAAATAAAAATTCCACACCTGGACAGGCTTATAGACCGGGACGCAGACCTTCGGCAATCTAAACCTGTTGGCATTTACTTACCCAAACACCTTAGCCAAAAATCCCTGATTAATGTCCAACAAAAGACATCCCCCAAGGACACAGGCGTTTACGAAATCCCATGCCAGGACTGTGACCAATCTTACATCGGATTTACAGGAAAATCGCTTCCTCGGAGATTAATACAACACAAACAGTCAGTTAGGTATGGACAACAGAACTCAGCCATTTTCAACCATATAAATGAACATAAACAAAGAATAAACTGGGATTCGTCACATATAATTTATACCAGCAACTGTCGCTACAAGAGTCAAATGATGGAATCAGCCTTAATTAAAGAGAGGCAGGTAATGAACATCTCAAAAGGAGCATGGGATTCAGATGTGATCGACGAGATTTTCATTCAACCAACACTTAAGAAGATTAAAGGAAGATTATCAGCAGGAGTGACCTAAATTGGTGTACCTGTGGATAGATCTCTTGGTATAAATACCACCTTTTCTGTAAACTTTTCTCATTCATCTACCTGAAGAGGGAGACAGCAGTCTCTGAAATATAGTATTTTTTTCTCTCTATATTTTGGTGTTTTTATGGGCTCCATTTAATAGATGGAATTCTTTTGTAACAGAACATTTTTACCAGTCATCTGGTTACCATTCATCAACTGTTACCTCACAAAAGCCAGACACCTGAACCCTCATCACAGGTATTAACCCTTAAACGCCGAAGCGGTAAAAAAAAAAATGTCTCCCGTGTGCCGGAGACGTTTCAGAGTGAGCGCGGAAGCGGAAAAAATATTTTTTTTAAAAAATCACAGCGCGCTTAGTTTTCAAGATTAAGAGTTAATTTTTGGTTCCTTTTTTTTTCATTGCATGAAGTTTAGTATGCAACCATCAGAAATGAAAAAAATTATCATTATCATATATAAATAATGCGATATATGATAGCGCAAAAACGAAATTTCATATATAATTGTATTTAAATCGCGCTGTGCGAAAAACGGTTAAAAGTAACAAGTTACCTTTTTTTTCGTTGTAATTTACACTAAATTGTGATCATTTTGGTATATAACACATTGTAAAACGATAAAAGCAACACAGAGAAAATATTATCACAAAATAAAGCATGAATTCGTAACGCGCGTACATAAACAAATATTTTTTTCAAAAATTCACCATAAATCTAAATATTGTCCTAGAGACTTCCAATTTCTTTCAAAATGAAGACAAATGATTGAATATTACTATACTGTAAGAATATTAGCTTACAAATGCAGTTTTCGACCATATCTGACGAGTTAAAGTTGACCGAATGTCAAATTTTTTTTATATATTTTTTTTTATATGCAATTATTTCGGAAATAAGAAAAGCTACAACTTTTAAATATTTTTCGTTTTATTCTACATGAAATTGCGCACATTTTCATATATAAAACTCTATGAAATGCCTAATATGAAACGGAGCAAATATTCCGAGAATGGGACTCACGCATTTCGGAGATTTGTGGCGGAGAATCCGCGCGCGGAGGGAAGGAAAGTTTTTTTTTAAATTCACCATAAATTTAAATATTGTGCTAGAGACTTCGAATTTGTTTCACGATGAAGATAAATGACTGAATATTACTAGACTGTAAGAGTTTTATCTTACAATTGCGTTTTTCGACCATTTCGGTAGAGTCAAATTTGACCGAACGTGGTTTTTTTTCTATTTATCGGGATTTATATGCAAATATTTCAAAAATGAGAAAAGCTACAACCTTCAACTATTGTATGTTGTATTATACATGAAATTGCGCACATTTTCATATATAAAACATCATGTAACGGCTAATTTAAAATGATGCAAACATTACCACAATCGCACGGATGATTTTTTCGGAAGAGTTACCGCGCATACGTAAAGAAAATGTTATTTTTTTTCATAAATTCACCATAAATCGAAATATTGTGCTAGAGACTTCCAATTTGTTGCAAAATGAAGGTAAATGCTTGAATATTACTAGAATATAAGCGTTTTAGCTTACAATTGCGTTTTTTGACCATTTCGGTAGAGTCAAAGTTGACCGAAGGTTGAAAATTTGTCACTTAACATTTTTTATATGAAAATATTTCAAAATTGATAAAAGCTACAACCATGGGTTGTTTTTAGTTGTATTGTGCATGAAATTGCGCACATTTTCATATATAAAACTTTAACAGCTAATTTAAAATGGTGCAAACATTACCACAATCGCATGTATGATTTTTTTCGGAAGAGTTACCGTGCGGACGTAAGGAAAAAGTTTTTTCATAAATTCACCATAAATTGAAATATTGTGCTAGAGACTTCCAATTAGTTGCAAAATTAATGTAAATAATTGAATATTACTAAAATATAAGAGTTTTAGCTTACAATTGCGTTTTTCGACCATTTCGGTAGAGTCAAAGTTGACCAAAGGTTGAAATTTTGGCACTTATCGTTATTTATATGAGAATATCTCAAAATTGATTAAAGCTACAATCATGAGTATTTTATTGTTGTATTCTACATAAAAATGCGCACATTTTCATATATAATACTTCATGTAACGGCTAATTTAAAATGGTACAAAAATTATGTCAAAGTGACGAAATAATTTCCGAGATGTGTCACAGATACTTTTTAGTGCGGCAAGAAAGAAATTCGCGCTTGCGCGCCTGCATAACGATTGTAAACAAAACAACACTTTGATCCGTGAACTCCCAGCATCCCCCAAGGCGCCTGATTCAAGAGTTTTCGGCTGGTAGTCCTAAAAATATTTTTCCGCAAATTTTTAAAAAAACTTGTATGTCGACGTAAAATACGTCCAGTCGGCACCCGAGAGACAAAAAATGTCGACGTAAAATATGTCCAGTCGGCGTTTAAGGGTTAAACGACCGAATACTCTAAAGGCAACAGCGATCCCTTAACAACTTACCAGTATTGCAGAAAATCAGACTAAGTTCATCAAAACAGGTGTGAGGTAATCTTGTAAGTAATTAAATTAATCAAAGGGCATCACTCCATCAACAACTTTAAAAGTCTAAGTATTTCCCTGATTTCAGAAGTCTAAGTACTTCCTGGTTTTAAGTCACTTCAAGTAAATTGAAGGAAAGCAGATCAATTATCACTCTATGTTTCTACCTAACATCAATATAATCAAATGCAAATATACTGGTTAGAAATGAAATACTTATAAAAATTTTAAATACAAAAATTTATTATTAAACTCAAAATTTATAAGTGAAATTCACAATATCAGTGAAAATTACTGTTACTTGAAAACAAAGTAAAGTTTAACTAATTCTTGAATCAAATTTAAGTAAAATTAAATCAAAATTAATTTATCACAAAATTCAAGAAAATTAATTCAATTGAAATTCAAAAGTGTTAGGCAATAATTGAAAATTTGAAATTAATTCACAAGTGCTAAACAATAATAAAACTTGAAAAGAATTCTAAGTAAATGCAAATTAATTCACAAGTGTTAAATTTAATTAAATGTGCAATGATTAAGCAATGAAAATAACTATGTCAATTAAATTGTGAATGCAAATGAAAATACAGAAAAATATGGACAGTATCAAAATAAAAAGGCACACTTCAACAAGAAAATGAAAAAATGCACAAAATGAAACAAACACAAAACAAAAAAATTTGCAATGTGTAAAAGTGTAAATCTTTTCACTCAAAACATTGTAACCATCCAGTTTTTACCAAACCTTCGTAACCATCTGTTATAGTTATTAGTTAACCACTG
>NC_061092.1:54712196-54721526 GCF_015104395.2 Macrobrachium nipponense
ATTCAGCTTTCTATAATCAACACATAGCTAAGAGAACCATCCTTCTTTTTAACCATCACGATTGGCGAGGCCCAGGGGGATTCACTTTCTCTAATTGTCCCTTGTTCCTTTAATTTATTGATCTCGTTCTCCACTTCCCGCTGATAACAAACTGGTATTCTATAAGGCTTAGATCTTATGGTTGGATGACCCCCGGTTTCTATAACAAAAGGAAAACTATTTACTCTGCCTGGGGTTTCGTCGCCAATGGCTATTACATCTTGATAACCTTCTACGATTTCTTTGACAATATTCTGATAAGTAACAGGGGGTAGACCCAACCAGCTGTCCGGAGGAGTCTACTTAGGCGTTCCTCACTGCGACCTTGAAACGTGCTACCCAAGGTCGCAAGAGTGTATGGAAGCATCTGCTATTTCACAAGGTTCAAGGTCGCCATATCAACTCGCTGTTTAGTACGATACGCTGGTCACTGACATTCATAAATGGCACATTAATTTCTCCCTGTATTACCTCACTCAGACCCGGAATGATAAAATCGTCCCATTTGTTATGTGGTCTGATCATAACTAAAGTGCCTTCCGGTATGCTCCGTGAGGGTGTCACGGCGAGGGATGAGAGGGTCCAGGGTGGTGCCACATCTCCCGCCTCTGGGGCAGCGGGTACTTTCCCCCAGCTCCCTTTCGACTTAAGGGAGACTCGTAGGCACCTCGGTCTCTCCCTCTCTGTGGGAATTCTTTGTCCCTTTAAACATACCTCGATCCCTTTCCCGGCTGTGCCAGCCACTCTTATTTCGTTCCTATCCACAAAATCAATTCCTAAAATAACTGAAATTCCTTCTACTTGTAATGCTGGCACTACATAAAAGGTATGTATCCACCACTCGCCCATCGATGGTTACCTGTTGTTTCACAGCCCTTTGGGTTACCATCCGATGACCACCTGCAGTACTCAAAACCAAAGAACCTTTCATCGGCTGCACTGATCCTGTCACCAGGTGTTCTTCTAACACCACACACACTTGCCCAACCAGTGTCGATCAACGCCCTTCCCTGTCGCTCCCCCTACCCATATTTGCACGATCGGCACCACGGCTTCCTTCGTGGATTGAGGGTGAGAGATAGGCTCTTGCTCTCCTGGCACCCTGTGCGACCGGGCATGGGCAGCGACAGGTGGGGGAGGGCTATCCACTACTTCTCGGTAGGGTTGGGCTGACTTCCCCTCCTCCCCGACAAGGCGTCCCCTTGTCCTACCGGGGACACGGTCGTTGTTTGGACCCGGCGGCCGTGGGGGTAGTCGGGGGTCCTCCCGACTCCTCCTCCACGCCGCCTTCCCCTTCCTCTCCTTGGTGAGGGGGGAACGTTGTTTCGCTGGCCGTCGTCGTTTTTTGAACAAGCGCTCACGAGGTGGTCTGTTGCTTTGCATCGAAAACAACGTCATGGCTCGATGAAAGAGGGACACTGGGCAATCAGGTGGCCCTCTCTCCTACACCCCCAGCAACGGCCAACCGTGTAATTCCCGGCTGTTTTCCCCTTGCCTCTTCGAGGCCCCTGGGTGCGTGACCCGGCCCCCTGGATGGTGGGTGAGGCTGGCGGAGGATTCGCTGGGTCAGATTGGTTAACCGTTGCAACAACCGGTTGGGAGGTGGCCTGTGCCCCCATCCTTGTTTGCTGGCGTCGTCTGTGATCGAATAGTTGCTGTACCTTAGGCAGCAAGGTGTGTAAGGGCCTCTTGTCGTCAACAAGAAATCCCACTACGGAGGTGGGAAGAATTCGTTTCAGCATGCGTCGACAGAAATTTTCTTTTCCCTCTACAGTCTGATCTTCGTTAGGGGGGGTGAGGGACTCATAGTCCTCACCGACGCGATAGTAGAAGGCTGAAATCGACTCTCCCTCCCCCAACCTGGGGTCATAACCTTCCATTAGCCCCATCTTTTCCTCTCGATGTAGGGCAAACTGCTGAGTGAGGTGCTGTTTAAAAGTACCCCAGTCTGCCGAATAACGGACGTCCTAGCTCCTGATCTGTCGTGCTGCATCACCAATGATCTTCTGTTTCGCTTGCACAATCTTTTCTCTATCTGTCCAACCAATTGTGGCGTTTTCAACACACTTTATAAAGGTCTCGATCGAAAGGAAGCCTTCACCAGTGCGTAAGTTATCAAACTCAGGCACGGATCCATCTAGCACTGGCAGTTTTTCTACTTTTCCGTCTGATCGCACTTGCGTGAACGACACGACGTTGGCCGAAATTGTGGGTGGGTCGACGGGATTTTTTGTTTGCGTATCTTTTGTTAATTTGTGTAACTCTTCTGCCACGCGTTGGATAATTGTTGCCACTGCCGGATCATTCACACTGTCCTTTTTCTCGGCACTGTTATTGTTAGCACTGGTGTTGCTAGTACTGGCACTCCCGCCGTCGCGCGCAGCTTTTCTTCGAGTTTGCATTGTTTACGCTGTTAGTTATTATGCACTGGCAAGACCCCACGACTGACACCAATTTATATGACCTGATTTTCGATCATACAAGGGTTCTTCCAGTACGATGAAACGCGTAAGATAAAATTAACACGTGTATTTTCCTTAATAGTTACACAGGGCCCTGTTGCTAATAATACGCTACTAATTATATGATTATTATATAGTCGGAAGGTACTCTAAGGCGACACGCGCCGACCACTGTCTTTGAGACGCGCCCTGACCCGTCGACCACTAATTCCCTACTGTCTCTTAACTTTTCAAACTGAACTTGTTTGGGTCACAGGTCTAAGCTGATTGGCCTCTTATAATTGAAAGGGACCAATAAGGGTCTTCGATGTATGGCACTCATTTGAATCACCCATGCCACGCCACCAACGATTATATGGGCATTCGATGAATCAGCGATATCTATCCGATCGTTACTCTCTCATCACACATACGCACAACACAACTAGTAGAATTTCCGTTATGTCTCACACGAATTTTCTATCAGATCAGTTCATATATATATATCTATATATATATATATATATATATATATATATATATATATATATATGTGTGTGTGTATATGTATATATATATATATATATATATATATATATATATATGTGTGTGTGTGTGTGTGTGTGTATACGTATATATATATATATATATATATATATATATATATATATTATATATATATATATATATATATATATATGTGTGTGTGTGTATATATCTATATATATATATATATATATATATATATATATATATATATATATATATATATATAGTATAAATATATATATATATATATATATATATATATATATATATATATATAGACTATACATATATATATATATATATATATATATATGATATATCATAATATATATATATATATATATATATATATATATATATATCATATAATATCTATATATATATATATATATAGATATAATAATATATATATATATATATATATATATATATATATATATATATATATATATATATATATATATATTATATTATACCATAGATATATATATATATATATACTATATATATATATATATATATATATATATATATATATCTATATATATATATATATTATATATATATTATATATATATATATATATATATATATATATACATATATATATATATATATATATATATATATATAATAAAAAGAGTATGGCCAGCAGAAACTTCAGCATTTTTTCGTTAAAACTTTATTTTCATCGAACGCCTACGTTTCGGATACAAATCCATCTTCAGGGCTAAAAACAAGGAAAAAATTAAAATTCATACATTAAATCAGACTAAATGGGGCACAGTAATAAATTATGCTATAAAAAAAAAATAAAAAAAAATATATATATATAGATTAATTAACAATATATCAGTGAAATTCGAATTTTATATAAAAGTATGACGGTAACTAATTGAATAAGAGATCGACAGTAAAAAGCAAAGCTACTAAGTACAATGACACTTCAAAATAAATAAACAAGCAAAACACTTAAAAAAACACAAACACACGTGAACAACTAAGAAAATTACGTTATTACTAAAAACAGGAGAAAAACATTGAATCGTAACAGGCAAAAAATTTTCTGTTTATGATTACAAAAGGAGAAAAATTAAAGAAAAAAAAAAGAAAAAAACATATATATATAAAGGCGGACACAAAGCAAAAATAGCGAAACGAGAACTCACCGGTACAGAAGCATAGATAAGACTGAATTATTTTTTTATTTTGACTAAAGGGGAGAGACAAATACAAAGGCGAGAAGGTAGAAAGGGCGAATGGTCTATTAAGTAATGTTCAGTTGTACAGCAGTTGAATGGTTGTTGAGGGTTGGTGACAATTGTTTAATGAAGAGGGACTCGAGAATGGGTAATGACCGGTTATCTATTGCTTGGGATAAGATTTTAAAATCATTGTACTGAATGTTATGTTTACATTTTATTGCATGGTTGCGTATTGCAGAAAATTCTTTCTTAGATAATTATTCCTGTTCGGTGACTGACACCCCGATGGCAGTCGATGCGAACCTTCAACAGCCGACTCGAATTACCGACATAGGTTCCCAAATTACATTTGGGATCAAAGTAAACAAAAAATATACCGTTGAAGATCGCATCAACTGCGGTAGGGTGTCCTTGACTTGAAAAAGACTTCTGATTTTTAAGGGGTTTTTTTGAAGATAAAATTAAAATTAACATATGGGTACATATTGCTGAGTACGACGGTGAGCTCTCGCTTTACAAGTTTATAGTTGAACAAAAAGGCAAGGATATATACAGTTCTTTTTTAGGTACATTAAAAGTGGGTGCTTTCGGTTTAACAATGTCATTTAAAAACTCTCTCAAGATTTTCTCAAATAGGTGGGATGGATAGCAATTTCTGTTAAAATAGTTTTGCAAGAAAACTACTTCCTCATGGAATTTGACCCAGTTGCATGACACATTATAAGCTCTACACAATAATGTCTTGCATGCATTAAGTTTAAAAACCAACGGACAAAAGCTAAAGAAATTTGTTCCTAAACCAGTAAAAGTCTTCTTTCTAAAAACACCAGTTAGAAATTTATCATTACATCGTGAATTGTTATATCTAAAAATGGCAGTTCGTTATTCGATTCTATGTCCATAGTAAAATTAATGTTCGGATGAAATGAGTTAATGAAATTAAGGAACAAATGTGCATGATCTTTATCTTTAAAAAGTACAAACGTATCGTCTACGTATCTTTATAAAAAATGGGTTTAAAAGATGAAGGACACTGGTCAAGAAATAGTTTTTCCAAGTGACAACATAAAAAATATTGGCAAATGTGGGACCTAAAGGAGAGCCCATTGCCATGCCATCAGTTTGTTTGTAAACTGATGGCATGGCAATGGGCTCTCCTTTAGGTCCCACATTTGCCAATATTTTTATGTGTCACTTGGAAAAACTATTTCTTGACCAGTGTCCTTCATCTTTTAAACCCATTTTTTATAAAAGATACGTAGACGATACGTTTGTACTTTTTAAAGATAAAGATCATGCACATTTGTTCCTTAATTTCATTAACTCATTCATCCGAACATTAATTTTATTTTCTATGGACATAGAATCGAATAACGAACTGCCATTTTTTTAGATATAACAATTTCACGATGTAATGATAAATTTCCTAACTGGTGTTTTAGAAAGAAGACTTTTACTGGTTTAGGAACAAATTTCTTTAGCTTTTGTCCGTTGGTTTTTAAACTTAATGCATGCAAGACATTATTGTGTAGAGCTTATAATGTGTCATGCAACGGTGGGTCAAATTCCATGAGGAAGTAGTTTTCTTGCAAAAACTATTTTAACACAAATTGCTATCCATCCCACCATTTGAGAAAATCTTGAGAGAATTTTTAAATGACATTGTTAAACCGAAAGCACCCACTTTTAATGTACCTAAAAAAGAACTGTATATATCCTTGCCTTTTTGTTCAACATATAAACTTGTAAAGCGAGAGCTCACCGTCGTACTCAGCAATATGTACCCATATGTTAAATTTAATTTTATCTTCAAAAACCCCTTAAAAAACAAAAAAATCAGAAGTCTTTTCAAGTTCAAGGACACCCTACCGCAGTTGATGCGATCTTCAACGGTATATTTGTTTACTTGTCCCAAATGTAATTTGGGAACCTATGTCGGTAATTCGAGTCGGCTGTGAAGGTTCGCATCGACTGCATCGGGGTGTCAGTCACCGAACAGGAATAACTTTATCTAAGAAAGAATTTTCTGCAATACGCACCATTGCAATAAAATGTAAACATAACATTCAGTACAATGATTTTAAAATCTTATCCCAAGCAATAGATAACCGGTCATTACCCATTCTCGAGTCCCTCTTCATTAAACAATTGTCACCAACCCTCAACAACCATTCAACTGCTGTACAACTGAACATTACTTAATAGACCATTCGCCCTTTCTACCTTCTCGCCTTTGTATTTGTCTCTCCCTTTAGTCAAAAATAAAAAAATAATTCAGTCTTATCTAGACTTCTGTACCGGTGAGTTCTCGTTTCGTATTTTTGCTTTGTGTCCGCCTTTTATATATATATATTTTTTTTTTCTTTAATTTTTCTCCTTTTGTAATCATAAACAGAAAATTTTTTGCTGTTACGATTCAATGTTTTTTTTCTCCTGTTTTTAGTATAACGTAAGTTTTCTTAGTTGTTCACGTGGTGGTTTGTGTTTTTTAAGTGTTTTGCTTGTTTATTTATTTTGAAGTGTCATTGTACTTAGTAGCTTTGCTTTTTTACTGTCGATCTCTTATTCAATTAGTTACGTCATACTTTTATATAAAATTCGAATTTTCACTGATATATTGTTAATTAAATCTATATATATATATTTTTTTTTTAAATAGCATAATTTATTACTGTGCCCCATTTTAGTCTGATTTAATGTATAGAATTTTAATTTTTCCTTGGTTTTTTAGCCTGAAGATGGGATTTGTATCCCGAAAACGTAGGCGTTCGATGAAAATAAAGTTTTAACGAAAAAATGCTGAAGTCTGCTGGCCATACTCTTTTTATTAAAGATCCGACTTTCTAGAAGCGACAATGCCATTCATTATATATATATATATATATATATGTATATATATATATATATATATATATATATATACTATATATATATATGTATGTATATATATGTATATATATATATATAATATATATATATATATATATATGTGTGTGTGGGTTTGTGTGTGTGTGTGTGTGTGTGTGTATACACACACCTGTCCGGGCCCGAATTATGAGTGTTCGAATGTGCGATTCCCTTTTTATGTGGTCACTTGTTCTAAAATAGATTTTCTGTATCTGCGAAGCCGTTCAAGTCTGCGTGTCACGCACCGCAAAACGTATGAAATCTATGGTTTTTTTTCAAGTATTTTAGGTGGGGGGGGGGGGGGGGGGGGGGGGGGCGTTCGCTGGCATCTGAAAGAATGGGTGGGGGGAATGCTTTTGGAGGAAAAAGACTATTATTCCTTCAAGGGGGAATTGAAGAGAAAGATTTCCTGCTCAGTTATTAGCTAAGACGGAAGGTTCTGCCTCATGCATTTGTGACACATAGCGCAGTGTGTATGAATGATCGGTATCATCACCATTAGCATACATATTATTCAGATCTGTGAAGTGTATTCTGAATGATCGGTATCATCATCATCGCCATAGGTTATTATTCAGATCTGCGAAGTGTATTCTGATCATCCGCATCATGTATGCATCTACCTTGCCACTGAAGAGGAAGACCTATTTTCTCGAAAATAAAAAGCCTGCCCTTAAGTTTAGATGAAGGAAGGAGCAACTTCCATTTTGGCAGCAGTCGACAACCTGAAATCCGTCATTGCTGAACATGAAGAAAGAATTTTTTTTTCTAGGTGAACTTGTTTTGAAATTTGTAGCGTGCTCTTGGCAGCAAGCTTTAAGGATGAAACTGCCTGTTTTAGGCTGTCTTGCTGGGTCCTAGGGTTTAACAAAGGTGAGAAATGGGAAGATTATATGTATCTGGCAGAACTCTGGCAGCATATATTTAACCCCTTCTCTGAATATCCATATTCGGGCCAAAACCCAGTAATATCAGTCACCACTACTCCTCAGGTGTATCCTGAGGAGGATATAGAAGAATCCTCACTTAGAGGGGAATTGCTAAAAGACTTTGAGGTAGATATTGATACCGAAAGAACCTTGCTGAACCCAGAAGGACCGGGGACACAGATGTCAATTAACCATGGGGGAAACATTGTAGAAGCAAGCCGATCCCCCATGCAGCTTTCAGAAGCTGATCAGGATCCTTCCCCCAAAAGAGATATAAGGATCCACCTGAACCCAATGGAAATGGCAGCAATTTTATAAGGTTATGGCAATTCACTCGGGACTTCTGCCCCCTGGGGAACAGACAGCTGCAGCTCAGCTGTAGATACACAATCAGGTTATGCAAGCTCCCCCAAAAGGGATACACAGTTTGCGGTATTAGATCAGTTCCGTAAGGAAATAATGAGTGACACTCAAGATGCTTTCACTGCCGAACGGCAATAGATAATGGACATACTGCATGATTCTGAACAAGATATTAAAGAAATCAAGTCAGTAATGTATACACCAAAATGTAAACGTCTTGCATCTTGCAATAGAATAGGGAGAGTTGAATCCAAATCTGCCCAAACAAGAGTACATATCCAACTGGAACCAACAAAATGGCCAGTCCCGGTTATGAGTCTTATGACCAAAATGTAATAAGAGACTCTAAAATCCTTCTCTGATGCTGATAATCCTTGGTGAGAAGCCTCAATGTGTATTTTCTCTCAGGATGGTAAGTATCTTATTAATGAGAGAAAGACCATGATAGAAGTAGTGCATGTTAAATTTAGGGACAGGACAGCATTTCCTAACACCGAATGGCGCCTGATAACACCGAATGGCGCCTGATACCACATGTGCTTGACATGGAGAAACCTCGAAAGGAAACTATTCTCTTACCTGGCAGTTTGGCATTGAGATCTGTAGATGAAACTCTTCATCAGGTAAATGGCAAATGGATTTATACTTTCATCATGAACAAAACTCAGGTTGCTCAACATGTATCTCCACCCTTCTGCCCCTTCACATTTAAAATCATACGTAATAACCGGAAAGCGTGAACCATTGGCAGAACTAAAACCATTTGTGTCAGTTATCCCAGTTTCAAAAAAACTCCACCGAAGAATAGACAACGCTTCAACTTCCTTTTGATAGGAAAAAGCTCCCCTTAGATATTACAATCAGCAATTTGGTACTCCATGAGAAGGATTTCAGAGG
>NC_061092.1:54722026-54747026 GCF_015104395.2 Macrobrachium nipponense
TTGATGAAACAGTGGAAATATTATATAATGTTTTTTTTTAATTCACGTTTGAATTTAATGCTAGTATTTGCCAAGAGCAACTTTACCCGCTATTTCTTTGTAAGCTACAGCTATTTGAAGTAATTAATAATCTTCCTCTCTCTCCCTCTCACTACAGATATGTGCATATGATGTAAGTTTTATGTCTGTGCGTATATGTATGGGTTATGAACCGCCTATGGTTCATCAGGTTCTTTAAATTCTAAAGCAAACGGGACTGATATAAACTGGCAGTGAATGAGACCAACAACGGAGGAAGGAACTCAACAAACAAAAAGGTACCTTAAAACTAATTTGTTATTTATAATAGTATACATTATCTACAAATGAGTCAGTAACTTATTAAGTCACATTAAAATGAAAATAAAAATAGTCAATACATAAATGTCCAACAAACTGACATAACTAAATGAACGAATCATTAATACACGAGCAGCACAGTAAATCTCACAAGACAGGGGAATCTTTACGATAAAGGATCAGATAATAATCACATAATAAATAGTCAGTCAATTAACCTTAACAAACACACACGAATGACTGAACAAAAACTTGAGAGGTTTAGTAAACATTAGAAATACTTATTAGTGATTACACAACAAAAATTATAAACTCTTAATTACACACTACAATATAACTAAGATTTTGTCTCAAAAATACTACGTCTTAATAAGAAGAAATAAATACCAGACCCACAATAAGGTAACATAGAGGGGAGCTCACAAACATCACACACACGACTTGTCGTCGAGACAGCCACACGCTGCCATCAGGGACGAAGCCATTCCAAACAGTGACGTCGAAACGTCCAATGCAGCCGACAGACGAATTTGTTGTCATGACAGCCACATGCTGCCAACGGAGATAAAGCCACACCAACAGACAAGGAGATCCCCAACCTCCTGTCAAGACCAACAGGTAAGCAATACCTGCAGCTGCTCCATACTGACCCCTCGAAGTTGTGCTACTGACTGACTAAAATCAGACATCGTCCGATAGACGTCACTTCACTTTACCCAAAAAGAAAGAAGAACAGGTTAATGGTTAACAGGTAAACAACACTAAGGAACAAACGGAATAAGATTGTTCTAACAAAACCACTCAACCTGACAATGTGCATGCATATATCAATATTGATATATATGTATCGTCTGTGTGGGTACACATACACACACGCGCACACACACACACACACACACACACACACACACACACACAACACACACATATATATATATATATATATATATATATAAGATAATCCATAGTGGCCCCACAATGAAAGATTTCTAGATCCGCCACTGCGTAATACCCATAGAGGGAAGCCCTAAGCCATTTTAAACATGAACACTTTTAACTTAATGATAACCAGTTAACAGAGGGACCAACGACTAGTCGCAGTGTATTATTGCTTCAGCAACCGTAAGAAAATGTTACCCTGCTATTTCTTAATCCTTCACTTGAGATTAGAGAAAACTGAATAGATAGAAATTGCTGATAAATTAATCTTGATCATTCCCATTCAAATAATGGCTCTGACTTAGATATGTCCATATTTGTTTCCATCAAGTATACCTGGTCTCCAACTTGCAGGTTAGAGGAACGGGATATCTGCTGCTGTAATATGACCGACTGGCACTGCACGGTTCGTGTTCGTACGGCTTTCGTTCGTAAATAATTACCATCGAGTAGAAATCAAGGAAGTTGTTCACACCAAGGTCCAAAGAAAAGGGAGGTCAACCAACGGGAAGGTAAATTGTGGGTGATCCAGGGGTGGTCGGTAATGAAATCACGGGAAAAAAGTCACAGAAAATAGTCACATCAATTAAAGTAATAAAACAGAAAATATTTTAGACCTTTCCTAGACAGTGACTCCCGAGGTGTTTTCGAAAGTCGTTCTCTAGGACTAACATTTCTTTGGTTAATAATAGTTATGATATTTAGTTTTTGTTTATGGTTTTACGGTAATCCCAACGGGAATGAATGAGTGTCTAGCAGATTATATCAAGTAATTGATAAAATAGGACCATACACTCGTTTCTGAGTATTTTTGGCGTTCGTCAATTTTAATAGAAACTATATTATATACAATATATCGGGCAAATCAGAATGACGAGAGGTTGAAATTTTCACCTTCATGATGCTGTCTTTGAATGTTACAGCAACTATCATAACAGTTTCAAGACTAAGGGATGACTCTCTCAGATAATTAACCTGGAAACCTTTTGGTCACTTCAAGTTTTATGCAGTATGGCATTCAGTCAGCGCCCATCCACCCGACCCGTCACAAGTCCTGCCACCAAGTGGTAAACAACTCTCTCTCCTCTCTCTCTCTCTCTCTCTCAGTTCCTCTCGGGTGGACTAGTGGCTTTTGCGCTCGTCTGCCCAATTCGGGTGGTCCAGAAGTTCGAATCTCGGCTCGAACAACGCGGAATCAGAGGAATTTATGTCTGGTGATAGAAATTCATTTCTCGATATAGTGTGGTTCGGATCCCACAATAAGCTGGTAGATCCAGTTACTAGGGTGACCTATCGGTTCCTTAGCCACGTAAAAAATATCTAATCCTTCAGGCCAGCCCTAGGAGAGCTGTAATTATCTCAGTGGTCTGGTAAAACTAAGATATACTTAAATTACCTTCTCTCTCTCTCACTCTCTCCTTCTTTAACTACCCTAAGCAACATATTATCACTCAGTCTCCCAAGGAAATTAAATAAATTCAGTTTTAAATGCTCTCTCTCTCTCTTCTCTCTCTCTCTCTCTCTCTCTCTCTCTCTCTCTCTGTTAATATTGCGTTTATTCTTCTGCATTAGCTATCGTTACTCGTGAAACATACTCTTGAATATATGAACGGACATAGTGTATAAGCGATAAGGAATCAAATACACAAATACACTCCTCCAATATACTATGTTTATAGTTTGCAGTTACCTGCAGAAGTCACAGGCGTTTGTTACCTGGTAAACGTCGACCTTCGAGAGAACATTTCTCTATCTCTCTGTCTGTCTGTCTGTCTGTCTCTCTCTCTCTCTCTCTCTCTCTCTCTCTCTGCTCTCTCTCTCGCTTCTCTCTCTCTCCTTAGACGTACCTAAGCACTAAAATATGATATAAAAACATTAGAAACCAGCCTTCTCTTATATATAAAGGTTTATATGCAAGACCAACAACAAGACAAGTAAACGAAATTATGCATGAATAGATAATTAATAATCCCGTGAGTTTATATCTCAAAACTAAGCTAAACCGTTTAAGAAAACTCTTCGAATGTCACGTCGGTCCCTAGTTCCATTTCACAAGGGGCTATATGCCATGATCTTCATGGTTTCTACCTTACTCGATATATCTGCAAGGATTAGAATCACTTCATTAAAACCATAATTCACCCAGTTCATAACACAGAAACACACGATATAGATTTTAAATAATGGTAAATAAATAATCACTGAAACATAAGCAGGTCTATAACGACATTCTTATAAAGGTTATATAGTATTTTCCAAGTTCCTACTCTCTCTCTCTCTCTCTCTCTCTCTCTCTCTCTCTCTTTCAGCAAACGGGAACTCCAATTCCCAGTCGTTCAACGCGGTCCTTCTTCCAATTTGGTCTTTCACAAGAGTGAATGATCTTTCCAAGTTCCATTTCGCACTTATCGATTCATACACATACACTGACACACACTTCCTTTTAATAAAACCCAAAATCGAACTAAAACTGGGTCAATGTTTTCGAAGACGGAAGATTCCACTCAAACACGCGCTGTTGACACCTCCAAAGATAAATGTTCGTATGTCGCCCAATATATATATGTATGTATATATAGATATATAATATTATATATATATATATATAGAATATATATATATATATATATATAATGTATGGCGGGGGGAGGGGGGTTAGGAGGAGCAGTAGGTGAAGAGACGTGGAAACCACGTAACAGCGAACATTGACTTGGCTGGGGTGACCCAATTCCTATTATCATACGATAAAGTTTAGGAACTCCGTGGAGAGAATGGCAAGGAGCCTTGTTGGATATTTCGTTTTATGAGCTTTGAGCTGCCAAATCTTTCGGTAATACTTCCAGAACGAATACAAGATGGGTTTTACGTTGCTGATCGCTTGCTCTCTCTCTCTCTCTCTCTACTAATCGTATATTCTTCACAGTTTATTTTTACTTAGCTAATTAGCTCAATGATTTTTGGTACTGATAATCAGCAGCCGTTCTATCTCTGTCACACAAACAGAGGCATAAGTACAAACACATACAAACAGCCTTACAGACACAAACGCAGTAAATATACCAAAGCAATTTTATTGTGTAGAATAATCATGTACTGGTAGGTATGTCAAATTGGCACCTGATTGATTTTCATTGCTTAATGATTATTTTCCCAAACGAAAACTGAAAGTACATATTGAACTTATTAATAGCAAAATGATAATAATGATGACAGTGAAATTGGTCTTTTCGTCCACTCATTATGAACAAAAGGAGACCTTTATTTTGATAATTCGTCCATTTTATTGCCTCGTGTATCCTTATGTTTACGGAATGGAACTCTCATAAAATCCAAGTAGCTATGAACTGTGTTATGTTGACGTCTGCTTTTAGTCCTACCTGCACTTCCTTCTCCCTGATCACAAATGAACTGCCCAGTGATATGATCCCATTCATATGATCAGTCACTGTGGAATTGGAGTCGACGAATTCTTCCTTTGCAGTCACTTTACCTAAAGAATATTTCGCCAAACACCATTCAGGGTTTTAAAACTGATTAACTCAAAGGTCTAGGGTAGAGTATAAATGTTGACAAGAAGGAGGTTTAAAGAAAAATGACGTATGATGAATGGTCAAGTTAGGTGAAAGTGAGGACCCCTTTGCTAACCATAAGATGGGCAATATGAGTGTGCGATACTTAGATAGTTGGACAGCTTAACAGAATTCTAAAGTTCCAGTTCAAAGAGCAGGTTATCAAAATCTTCAATGGAAATGGAATCAGTTGAAATTAAATCCTAACGATGTATAATAAAACAATACAACGGAATTCTGAAATTGAAATTGTATTTGTTAGCAGGTTTTTCTTTAGTAATAACAGCACAATGTAGCTAGCAATATTTTTTTTTTTCTACCGAGTGACTAACTGTAACAGGGAAGCAAAATCCCTTTTAAAAAGAAGTTCGCCTGTTTCGGCATCCTCTCCACTTCAGAAAATACTCTGAGTCTTCACACTTTTCTAGTCTAAATAATGCTATGTTCTTACACAATACAATTGTATTTTTATACAAAAAAAATGCTTACTTAGAGGGGATCCAAATACACTGACGTCATTAATAGATGTTGATTACTCAGATGGACTTAGAGAAAGTTATTGGAACGTGGAGCCATTTGAAAAAATAACGATAAAAAACTTAGCTTTTAAAATTCCGAATTGTGCAAGAGTTTTCATGTTTCTAGCTGGCGCTTACTGGGCGCATGCAGCAAGTTTCTTAATCGTTGCTTCAAATTGATATCCGCAGTGTATAAAGAGGCATCCTTGTACGAGATCCACCAGTCTTTAAGCAAAGATCTGTGGGTAGACCAAGTATTTCATGTAACCTTGCTTTCAGTTGCTGGGCTTTTATAGGCCAACATGGATGTACTTCTTGTCCTCTTTGATTTCTTCAAGTGCATATGAGTATGATACAACCACAACTAATTGCACAGATCTCATGAAATTTTCAGATTTTTTTTATCTCTTAGTTTTTATGACAGCAAATATGAATGCTTTTATGACTTGTTTTAGCTCACTTAAGATCATGTTCGATATTTTGTCATCTTTATTTTTTCTCTTTTTACTATGATTCGCATAATTTCTGAATGATTTATCAATTCTTAGTTTTTTTCCCTTTTTCTATAGTTCATAACAGATTTAAATATATGGTCTACTTACACAATATAATCCCTGTTGATGTTCATAAGGATGCTCTTTTTGCCTATTACAAAAAGGCAGTTATTAAAGCCACTCGCCTTTTATAGGCATTAATGAGAGAGCACAAGGAAATTATTCTTATTTTGTTCAGTAAATGACGTAATTCTGGAATAATTTCTCCTCTTTGCGAACCCCCCCCCCTCTCTCTCTCTCTCTCTCTCTCTCTCTCTCTCTCTCTCTCTCTCTCTCTCTCTCTCTCCCTCCTTAACAGTGCACCTCGGACTTACTACCAATTGAACCACTTTTAACCGAGGGTGTGTGACCTGTGACTAGTCAAGGGTGAGCGAAGAATTTCGAATACAATTTGATGCTCTTTATTTGATCAAGGCTTTCTAGCTGGATAATAAGGGAATTACTAGAGACTCAATGTTCTTATCGAGCTCGGAAGCAACCTGAATTCTTACCAGTGTACGAATACATATGAATGATATTCTTTTTCACTGAGTATATATTCGTATTATTTCAAAGAATCCGTGTAAATTAAATATTGGTAATGATATCTATTAGAAAAAAAAATACAACCTGATAGATATCAAGAACGACTCCGAAGTCTTTCAAAATAGGAGTATAAGATTTCAACGCACTTATATATTATATGCATATATATATATATATATATATATATATATATATATATATATATATATATATATATATATATATATCTGATATATGGCAATGGTATGATGTATGACGTTTCTTGTCTGGAGAATGATGGTTCGTTTTGATGAAGCCAGAAGGGGCCCTTGCAGAAAGGGTGGTAAGGAGTCGAAGGGGTGAAGAGGCCTTAAGTGGACCTCTGGACTATCCCACCAGACAGATACTATCCATCCAGAGTTGGCTCGTGTGCCGACATCACTGATCGAAGTTCCTCAGCTGAGTTTTCATTTGCTGGACCTTGTACTCAAATGTAAAGGTGACCAGAAATATTTACGAAACTTTTTGAAATGACTCAATCATGCAACAGAGCTGATAGCAGCAAAGGAATAACAGTGATTTGTTTTTGCCTTTATATATGACAAAATATTCCAAAGAAGAAAGAAGAGCCTTTTCCTTTGGTTGAGGTTGTCGTAAATCTGCTTTAAAAGGACTACTGTGCAATAGTGTAATATTTGAAAAAGGAAAGAGATATAGTTTTCGTACGAGTCAGTTTTAAAAAATTTAACATTATATCCATTACCAAATTGGTGAGGAAGATCTTACAAAGGTCTCCGTGATATTTCCAAGTCAATATGACCGACGGTTGACGGTACGTTTTAAGTCTATAAACTTTTGGTACCATGTCCTGCCCGAAAATAAGCTGGTGCTTTAGGCAACAATTTCAATATATAATTATACACCATCACAGCAATCGCTAACAGTAAACTATACTCTCTGCTGTTCTTCAGTACCTCTACATTCGACATTAAAGATTCATTTTTTTCAGTGTTTCCAATTATGTTGTGGGTGGAAGTTTCAAAATATATTATTCGTTTTTCTTAGTTAGTGGTTATGTTTGCAAGATTCATTGGCAAATTAACCTCTGTAATGGTTTTCTTTAGAGCTTAGTTCTACTTCATCTTTGTCAGTAAGGAGCAATGTCATCGATTAACTTTGTAATATCCATGATAAAATAGTTTGAATACTTGACCTTTTATTTGTTCCTAGATGTTTTGTATTTATCAATGCTTAAAAAATTATGAAAAACTGCAGAATCTATTGCCTTTCGTGATTTGGGCGCGAAGCTTGGCGTTATCTTCATTCTAAAAATTCAGTATTAAAACTTTGCATATAACGAAATCTAAAAGGATCAGGAACGTTGGATCATAAAAAAAAAAAAAGGGCAGTTCCATCTTTCCTAAGCGACACAATATAACCGCTGTTTTTATTTGCGAGGAAAAGTAAGGTCACAGTAGTCGGCCTCAATCGCCCATTCCTGTTATTTCCATCAATTGACAACCTCTGGTTTTGCAATGGAATTTAAAAAAAAGTTTCCAAATTGTTCATTTATAGTGTAGGTGAATGGTTTGGGAAAGCGTTTTTCCATATTGCAATTTTATCTCTCTCTCTCTCTCTCTCTCTCTCTCTCTCTCTCTCTCTCTCTCTTCTACTACATGACCAGCACACATTTAAAATTTTGCCACTTTTTAGGAGGAACTATCATTATTGCTACATTTTCACGGATTGACGTTTTAATCCATGTATTGTGCACTGATTGCCGACGAGTAAGAAAACAAGAAAAATTAAAGATAAACATTCGAAGTCATCATCAATGTTTACCAGATTGACGGAATGGACGAAGTGTCGAAGCTTAGGTCCTTATGAAGGGAAGCGCGGGAATAATTGGAGGAGAAGGAGAAATTATAAGTGAAGTATGCAAGGGACGAATAGGAAAAGAATGATTGAGAGTGGTGGGGGGAATGTGAATAAGATTTTACAGAAGAAAGCTTTGGGAATGAAATAGGAAGGGGAATGAAGCTGGAAAATCACGCTAAGCTACAGAGAGAGAGAGAGAGAGAGAGAGAGAGAGAGAACGAGAGTAACGGAGTAATACAAGAGAAAAAGCGGCAACAACAGTCTAGGCTAAATTATCCACCTCTATAAAGACAAAAAAAAAAAAAAAAAAAAACAAAAAAAAAAAAAAGGTCCAGGACTCAGTGACGAGAAAAGGCATAACAGCGCTTCATGGAGTTTTACTCTCGAACGTTTTGGAACGACTGAATCCCAGTCTTCGTCTTTTCTCAGGCGAATGACCCCTGGGGTTTTCGTTGCTCGAATTGTACGAAATGGCAGGTTTCGGGGTTACACGATTTAAGCTAAAAGAGAAGATTTCATTTTATTTGGCTTCAGTCGGAAGCACCAACCATTTCCAGTTGCATGAAAACTATTGGAGCATTTAGAATGTTTCCTTGTCATTTCCACATTGCTAAATTAGTTATTCTAAATACTGAGAAACATATTTTGTAAAAACACAAAATGTTTCATAGCGGAATGTACCAAACTTCGATTTTTGCATGTAAAAGGATATTGTTAGTGATAAGTGAAAAAAAGGGGAGAGAGAGAGAGAGAGAGAGAGAGAGAGAGAGAGAGAGAGAGAGAGAGAGAGAGAAGAAGCGATAGATAGGCTAACAGGGTTAAAAAGAGAAGGAATGGAAGAGAAAGAGAAAGTGAGAAGGTTGTAAATTTATATTCACAAGAATCATCTATGATGAAGAAAATGTGAGGGTAAAATAATGTGCCGTGACTCATATGTTGCTTAAGATTATTTCAATTCTCTTCTTCCGGCATCACATCAGGTCCATTTTCATGGAACCAGACACAGCCGAGCTTGAGACAGATTAAATTTTCAAACTTCTCACTTTCTCTTTCTCTTCTATTCCTTCTCTTTTTAACCCTGTTAGCCTATCTATCGCTTCTTCTTCTCTCTCTCTCTCTCTCTCTCTCTCTCTCCCCCCTCTTCTCTCCCCTCTCTCTCCTCCCTCTCTCTCTCTCCTCTCTCTCTTTTTCTTTCACTTATCACTAACAATATCCTTTTACATGCAAAAATCGAAGTTTGGTATATTCCGCTATGGAACATTTTGTGTTTTTACAAAATATGTTTCTCAGTATTTAGAATAACTAATTTATATATATATTTATATTGTTACAACCTCCCATGTTGCAGTACAGGTTCTTTTTAGGTCTTTATATTCTCAAGGATGGCAGTCAGTAAATGTACCTCAGTGACAAGGAAGGACGGAAAAAGAAACTCAAGAAAACTTAACACTATTTGTTATAAACTAGAACAATGGCTTAAATCAACCTTGTGACATTAAATACACTTAATTGTAAAGAATATTCAAGAGAACAAATACCTGGTTCTCGGGAACTCACAAGAAAACCTAAAGCTACTATAGTAAGCCCTAAACAAGAGAAAATTCCAAGAGAGAAAACATACTTAATAATAAAAAGTTGGATCCAAAATAGGACTTGCCAAAATCACCAATAACCTAATAATAATAAGGGAAAACAAAGGAAGTAAGAGATGAAAACAAGGGAAAACCTTAATATTCCTACCTTCAACACAAAGCTAAAACAAATTGTGGAACTCGTCCACTAAATAACCAATTCACAGTATCAATTATGACCAATATACGTAAATATCTATATAAACAAATAACAAAATTTTCAAAAGCTTATAACTTACAACCTCCAAGGTGAAGTACCAGAAAAGGGGTCGAATCCTTGGCCGTTGATCAGTCCATCAAGCTGCTAACAGCAAGGTGCAAATACTGTACACCAGGTACTGAATGGGCAACACTGTCCCGAGAGAAGAGGAACGATAATGTGTACCTGGCGGCAGCCTCCCTACTAGTCACCTAACGGGTCAAGTTGCTCTCATTCCCGTATACAGCAGCTAGACGAAAATGGATAACGGCAGGTAAATCCAAAACCCAGTGCCGGGATACAGCGACGACACTTGTTTTCCCGTCAAAATCCTCCGACGGGAAAAAAGGGGCAGAGAATCAGTGGTCGCAGATGACAACCTCTGCTAAACTCCCTACTGCAGAGTGAAGGTCGCAGGTGACTACAACACCTGCGTGGAAAAATGCCGTGATCCAAGGACACACACGCAACAAGAGACGTATATCTGCGTCTGTCAGAATCCGTGGAAAGAAAATATCCGAGCGAGTGGTCCGAAAGGTACAGATACTTCAATTTCATTTCCTTTTCCATAGCATATTTTCTCTTTAAAGCTACACAGTATTTTGCCTTATTCTCTTTTGACTACAATTTCATTGATCCCCATTCCATTTGCTTATTACGTTTAAGGCTGAATATCCTCTTATGTTTTCATAATTTATACCTTTTAAGTTTTGCATTATATTACATAGCATTTTATTTGAAATTGTTTTTTCATTTAAAGTAAAAAAAAATCTGGCATTACCATTCATTATTTCTTATGACATTTTCTTCTGAAAAATGTATGACATACATATATGAAAACATAGTGTAAAAAAGATTTATTATGACTCATAAATGTACTGCATGTAAAAAATTTTACTTTTAAAATAAGGTTGTTGCATATACAGTCATTATTGGGAGAGAAATAATTTATTTACAATAATATCACAGCAATTCTAATAATATAATTATATACAAAATATACATTACGAAGAATCTTCGTCGTCAGATGATCTTAGTTCAATAACGAAAGAGTCAATATATTTATCAACACCTACATCCTTTGCAGCATCACCTGTTTGCAAGTTTCGCAATGCTTAACTGCATTTGCCCAGTTTTCAGCTGTCACTGATTGAATTGCTTCTCTGACGAGAGGTTTAAGATCCAGCCATTTTAAAATAGTTTCTTTTGCCACATAAGTCTTTACTTGGACCCAAATCAGTTCTATGGGATTATATTCACAGTGATATGGAGGTAACCTAACCACTCGATGTCCGTTGTCGCGTGCCATTCTGTCTATAACATAATCATTTCTAATTCCATACGACAGTGATTTAACCATTTCCAGTAATTCACACTTGTTTCATTCATATTATCACTTGGATTTGCACCCTTATTCTTTAGCCACTCCTTCATGACGTCTTTTTTCTTTGCCCATCGTCGTCGGAGGTTTGTCATTTCGTACGGAATGATATGAGGCGTTATCCAAAACAAGGATAGACGATGGCGGTATATTTGGAAGAAGCTGATGCTTGAACCATTCTTTAAACATTTTAGAATTCATTTGATGGTGGTAATCACCATCATTTTTACATTCAAACACCAATTCTGCATTAGTAGTACCAAATTCCTTACCAGAGCCCAGCATGCAGAATTATGAGTCTTTTCCTTTTCCGGTCGGTGGTTTCACTCCCGTTGCTTTTTTTGTTTTTGCATTTTTATCCATCCCAGCAATAATTCACTGTATAGTGTTGATTTACCCAAGTTTTGTGTATGGTATATCACTGAATCACTCCCCTTCCCTCGAATCATTTTAATTTTCCTTAGACATTTGTTCTTGCACTAACAACATCAGGCCGTTCTATAAGAAATGATTTTCCGTCCACTCTTCCGTATTTAAAACCCAGATCTTTAAAATTATGCGTAAAGATTCCTTGCTTCCACTAAATTCCGTATTCTCTTTAAATTCACATAAGATTTTATCAAAATTAGGTTTTTCTTCTCTGACATAGAAATTGAGAACAATTCTTCGCAAAGTACATTTATCAAAGTCGTCTATGTTTGTCACAGGTTTTGACCGTTTCCGTTTCTTCTTGTTGATGAACGGCGGAGTGGCATCATTTTCCTCAGACTCCCTTGCCTCTTTGCAACAACGATAAATGGTAGATTCGCTCAACTTTGTTGCTTCATTGGCAAGTAGAACTGCTTGCGACACATCACGAAGTGGACCGCCATTCAATTTTTCTGTGACGAAGTATTTATGAACGAAATAAGCCGTTCGTCGGGCTTTTCTTGGCTGATGACCACTTGGAGACTTCCAAGATAAACCGTTTCACAGCGTGCTTTGTGTAGGAATGAATAAATTTCACTACTGACTATTGTTCTCGGTAACCTAAAGCAAGAAGTCATTCTTTTTGGCGCTAAAGTTCTCAGCTAGACCGGCCGGTGGGGCTTATCCAAAGGGTAGCTTAAGAGATAATTCCTTTAAACTTCATGGTTTAATAGGCTTGGCCTACCTGCATATAGCCTGTCAAAGGCCACAAGAAAAGTGGCAGCGTCTTTCGAAACATCCATCACGTTTATAAATGTGATTTCTCATTTTATTTACAAATAAAATTATAATCACAATATGTGAACGCGTAAGTTCATCAAAACATGCTAAAAATTTTAAACTACCCATTTATTGATTCTTGTGTTATATAGTAAGGTATTCAAAACTGGGTACTGGTAGATGGGGCAACAGGGTTCTTACCCAAAGAAGTAAACAATCAATCAGTTTAGATCTGTCGAACTATGGTCACCTAACGAGCCAAGTTGCTCTCACTCCATATACAGCAGCTGGACGAAAAAGGATAACGGCAGGTAAATCCAAAACCCAGTGCCGGAATACAGCGACGACACTGTTTCCTGTCAAAATCCTCCGACGGGAAAAATCAGCGGTCGCAGATGACAACCTCTGCTAAACTCCCCACTGCAGAGTGAAGGTCGCAGGTGACTACAACACCTGCGCGGAAAAATGCCGCGATCCAAGGACACACACGCACAAGAGACGTATATCTGCGTCTGTCAGAATCCGTGGAAGAAAATATCCGAGCGAGTGATCCGAAAGGTACAGATTCCAAGTCGTCCTCCCCAAATCAAAATAAATGTTGCGGCGGGAAACAGTCTAGGTGAAAGCTTGGCAAGGCCTGAACTGCTGTTGACCGGTCCACCATGTACACTCATCACAATCCAGTGCTTATAAACACTCAAAGTAAAAGAATAAAACAATCGTTAAAACGATAGGTTCACTAATACACGAAGGAGGAGGAGGAGGAGGCGCAAAAACACTGACTAAGCCACTAAACTTCACGCTAACGCAATAGTAATTATACTCAGCAAAAAGTTAACTTAAATGTAAACAAGGCTGATTTAAACCATCCATATATATATATATATATATATATATATATATATATATATATATATATATATATATATGTGTGTGTGTGTGGGTGTGTGTGTGTGTGTATGTATGTGAGTGAGTGTGAGTGTTGTGTGTGTGTGCGTGTGTGTGTGTATGTGAGTGAGGTGTAGTGTGTGTGTTTGTATGTGTGCGTGTGTGTCTGTTTAGCCTGATAACATGTATTCTATCTTCTTATTTATTCCATCACCTAAATCGAATCAGGATTTCCAGTCTTAAATCCTGTTCATTAATTAACCTACATATCTTCGCCAAGAGCCTCCTCCCCTAAAAGTGGAGGAAGTTAGGAGAAAGCAACTAGAAGACGAGCTATAATACAGATATTGGGCTGCTATCAATGCATTTATTAAGAGTCGTCATTCTCATGACCTCTTGGAGAGAGATGAATATTAATCTTGCAAAAATTATCATCTCTCTCTCTCTCTCTCTCTCTCTCATCTCTCTCTCTCTCTCTCTCTCTCTCTCTCTCTCTCTCTTAATCGTTGTTCAGTAACTGACGGTAAGGTAATGATAAAATAAGTTTTTTATTTATGTTGTATTACTTTCTTTATTGCCTTTTACTGCGAACAGTTTTTAAGTCTTTCGGGCTACGGTAACGATTCCGAGTCAGAACATATTTGGTACCTAAGAGTCCAGAAAAGGAAAACTTAGCACCTCAGACATGATGATGTGATTTGATTTTTCTGAAAGGTCTGTTACTTTAAAAAAGTCTAAATCTAAATTCAACTCGGTATACGTGAGGTTGAAATTATATTCACTGAGGCGTGGTCTGAGTTATTTTTTAAAAGGATAACAGGAAAAGCCCATAAAAAATAATCTTTTATCGTTAGAAATAAAAATTTTCTCGCCTTTTGAAAGTTTTTTGGACGTTCGTGATGAACACTAAGGGTGGGACAGCGGAACTTGGATAATAGTGACTTCTGAAAATTGTAATAACAATAGAAGTGAATGTTCCTCACATCGGGATTGAATCTACGAGTCTCGAATGAAGACCAAAAGGGTCACCAGTTGATCTGAATATTTAATAGAAATAAATCCACTTCCATTTCGGGATCTGTGTTTGAAATACTTATCAGTATATAAGCAGGATAGTTTGTCATGAACATCATATACGTACATGTAGATGAGAGTTTAGATAAATGCCCATTTCTCTTGATTGGTGATTGGATAAGTCTCCGGCTCAGCTGTATCATCCCATAAATGGCCAGTGCGAAGTTTGGTCATTGTAGACGCTTTTGGGTGAAAGGTCTTCCCAAGGTATATGGAATTTATAATACTGATGTAATTTTTTTTTCTTTATATTTGCAAGCATAGAAGTACCGTGAATAGAATCATGACTATAAAACACACACACACACACACACACACACATATATATATACTATATATACACACACATATATATATATATATATATATATATATATATATATATATATATATATATATATATATATATATATATATATACGTATATACGTGTATATATATATATATATATATATATATATATATATATATATATATATATATATATATATATATATATATGTATGTATATATATATATATGTGTGTGTGTGTGTGTGTGTGTTTATAGTCAATGATTTTATTCACGGTACTTCTATGCTTGCAAATATAAAGAAAAAAAATTACATCAGTATTATAAATTCCATATACCTTGGAAGACCTTTCACCCAAAAGCGTCTACAATGACCAAACTTAGCACTGACCATTTTATGGATGATAAACAGCTGTGCGGAGGCTTATCCAATCACCAATCAAGAGAAATGGGCTATGATGTTAATGACAAAACTATCCTGCTTATATACTGATAAGTATTTCAACCCAGATCCCGAAATGGAAGTGGATTATTTTTATTAAATATTCAGAATTTTTTCCCTTTACTATTCGTAAGTAACTAATAGAACTCCTGTTTCCATTTAACGATTTCCACAAACTCTTTCTTGATGTCGCTTGACCTCTTATTTGTGTATTTATGAGGGCCACGATATACCTTTTAAAGAGGGCAAATTAAACCTGTTCCTCCGATATTCCAATATCAGTTTTATCTTATTTAATCAGCCTCTTCCTTCCTAACAGCGTTTTAAGTTTCAGGAACTCTGGTGAATTGGATGTACTTCTATGAAGCCAATTATACTTCTCTAGGAGTGTTTTCAGGTGTGTTTAGAACATGACCTTTCTGGCTTCCTTACACAAATACTTTTCTTGCTGAGACTACTGAATCAAAGGCATTTCGTCTTTCAAGGGTCCAAGTATTACTTCCAATTTGAATTAATTTCAAATCCATCTTTGGGCCATCAAGGTGCTCATTCTATATGCATTACATTCACCTTGCAGTGGAGAAGTCATGACTGCGTAGTAGGCCTGGTCGACGCATATAGTAAATATTCAACCAATACTGGGTGCAACTTGCAAACAGGGAAGAAAACCGGTTCATTTAATCCCTTTTGCAAGTTGCCAGTAATGTGGGATTGCTAACTGATTCTAGTAGGGAGAAACGGTTTTTTTTCTTTTTTTTCTTTCTTTCTTTCTTTAAGGATACATACCTGTTTCGTTTTGTAAGTCTTCCCGTTCTAAAACAACGGAAACATTGTATTATGAATACATTCGCAGAAACAATGATTCGACTGGGACTGATCGCATCATTTGATCCAGCTGTGAGTGGCTACCAACATCAACTTGGAATAAAGAATAAGGTAAGCGGCTAATAGCCTCATCCATAAAGATTTGCTGAAAAAATAGATAATCCTACACTTCTGACACAAGCCCTTCCTAAGGGAAAAACAGGCGTTGTTATAAAAGTGTATTCATACAGACATGTACACATGTATGTATGATATAAATGGAAATAAATATATGAGTATCCCATACTCTACATTGTGCTACTGTGATCCAGCTCATTGGAGTGTATATAAAAACCATTGCGATCCAGAGCATTAAAGTGTGAGGGAACCTCATTAAAGTAATATTTATTCAACATTTTCTTATGGTCGAAAGTGGCCGTTATAGTTCTTACATACATACCATGTATGTAAGAATTGTAACTCACATTATTATTATTATTATTATATTATTTTTTGCTCTATCACAGTCCTCCAATTCGACTGGGTGGTATTTATAGTGTGGGGTTCCGGGTTGCATCCTGCCTCCTTAGGAGTCCATCACTTTTCTTACTATGTGTGGCGTTTCTAGGATCACACTCTTCTGCATGAGTCCTGGAGCTAATTCAGCCTCTAGCTTTTCTAGATTCCTTTTCAGGATCTTGGGATCGTGCCTAGTGCTCCTATGATTATGGGTACGATTTCCACTGGCATATCCATATCCTTCTTATTTCTATTTTCAGATCTTGATACATTATCCATTTTTTCCCTCTCTTTCTCCTCACTCTGGTGTCCCATGGTATTGAGACATCAATGAGTGATACTTTCTTCTTGACTTTGTCAATCAACGTCACGTCTGGTCTGTTTTGCACGTATCACCCTATCCGTTCTTGATACCATAGTCCCAGAGGATCTTTGCCTGATCGTTTTCTATCACTCCTTCAGGTTGGTGCTCGTACCACTTATTACTGCAAGGTAGCTGATGTTTCTTACACAGGCTCCAGTGGAGGGCTTTTACCGCTGAATCATGCCTCTTTTGTACTGGTTCTGTGCAAGTGCCGGGCATTCACTGCTATGTGGTTTTATGGTTTCATTTTTCGTATTGCACTTCCTACATATGGGAGAGATGTTATTTCCGTCTATCGTACTTTGAACATATCTGGTTCTTAGGGCCTGATCTTGTGCCGCTGTTATCATTCCTTCAGTTTCCTTCTTTAGCTCTCCCCTCTGTAGCCATTGCCAATTGTCATCGCTGGCTAGTTCTTTAGTCTGTCTCATGTATTGTCGTGCATTGGTTTGTTGAGCCAGTCCTCTGTTCTGTCTGTCTTTCTCCTGTCTCTGTATATTTCTGGGTCTTCGTCTACTTTTTATTAGTCCTTCTTCCCATGCACTCTTTAGCCACTCGTCTTCACTGGTTTTCAGATATTGCCCCAGTACTCTGTTTTCGATGTTGACGCAGTCCTCTATACTTAGTAGTCCATCTCCCTCCTTCCTTTCGTGTTATGTATAGTCTGTCCGTATTTGCTCTTGGGTGTAGTGCTTTGTGTATTGTCATTTGTTTCCTGGTTTTCTGATCTATGCTGGCGGAGTTCTGCCTTCGTCCATTCCACTATTCCTGCGCTGTATCTGATTACTGGCACTGCCCATGTGTTTATGGCTTTTATCATATTTCCGGCGTTGGAGTTTTGACTTGAGTATCGCCTTGAGTCTCTGCATATATTCTTTCCTGATCGTGTCCTTCATCTCTTGTGTTTATATCTCCTCCTTCCATTATTCCCAGGTATTTGTATTCCTGTCTCATCTATGTGTTTGATGTTGCTCCCATCTGGTAGCTTTATCCCTCAGTTCTCGTTACTTTGCCTTTTTGTATGTTTTGACTAAGGCGCATTTTTCTATTCCAAACTCCATCCTGATGTCCCCAGATACAATCCTTACAGTCTGGATTAGGGTATCTATTTCCTTGATGCTCTTACCATATACAGCTTGATGTCGTCATGAACATCAGATGGTTGATTTTGTTGCCTCTTTTCTTGAGTTGGTACCCGGCATCCATCTTCTGTAGTACTTTTGTCATGGGAATCATGGCTACTACGAAGTAGTAGTGGGGACAGTGAGTCGCCCTGGAAGATCCCTCTCCTGATATTAACCTCTGCTAGTCTTATTCCAGAGCTTGTAAGTATTGTATTCCAGTTGTATTTTTGAGGAAGCTGATGGTATTTTCCTCTGCCCCATATATTTTCAGGCATTCTATTAGCCATGTGTGTGGTATCATGTCGAAGGCTTTCTTATAGTCTATCCATGCCATGCTTAGGTTGGTTTTCCTTCTCCCCTACTGTTCTTCATTACCATTTTGTCTATCAGGAGCTGGTCTTTTGTGCCCCTACACTTCCTTCTGCAGCCTTTTCTGTTGGTGGGGGATGGTGTTTGTCTCCTCTAGGTAGTTTGTATAGCCTTTTCACTGATGATACCTGTTAGTAACTTCCACATTATTGGTAGGCAGGTGATAGGCCTGTAGTTACTGGCTATATTTTTCCCTTACTCTTGTCTTTTTGTACTAAGGATGTTCTTCCTGTGGTCATCCATTTGGGTGCTTGGTGATTTGAGACTACAATGCTGGAGTTGTTCTGCTATTCGTGTGTAGGGTAGGGCCTTGAAGTTTTTGAGCCAGTATCCATGGACTTCATCGTGACCTGGTGGGGCTTTCCAGTTTGGCATTTTCTTTAGTTGGTGTCTGACTGTGTCTGTCGTGATGTCTGTGAATCTTTGTTTTTATTCTCCCGGTTTCTTCTTCTTGACTTCCTGGAGCCATGTTGCATGTTTGTTGTGTGATACTGGATTGCTCCATATGTTTTCCAGAGTCTCTTACTTGGTTCGGCTTCAGGAATTTCTGGGTGGTTGTGCTTCCCCTCTTAGTTGGCTGTATAGTCTTTTGTGGTTGGTTCCGAATAGTTTGTTCTGTTGGTATCCCTTATTCCTGTTATGTACCGTTGGATCTTGTGTGCTTTGGCCTTAAGCCTCTGTTTTACATCTTCCCCTCTCTTGTAACTTTGTATTTCTCGTTGAGTTCCTCCCGTTGTTTTCTTGCTTCTTAGCCTTTTTTTTTTCTGCCATCTCTTTCAGTTTACTCAAGTCAGATGTCATCACCATGATTTGCTTTTCCAGTCGCCTTTTCCAAGGAGGTTGCTGTTTTGGTTTCTGTTGGGTTGGTTGTGTGCTGGTGGTGTGGTGTTCGAATCCCCATGCAGTTCTGCTACTAATCTTGCTCCTGCATATGTCAAGTTATTTGTTTCTGTGTATACTGGTGGTGTGTATAGGCCCATTATTTCATTGACCTCACTGTTTTCTCCCTTAATTTCCTTGGTGTTGTAGCTTTCATGGAGGGGATCTTTGTTCTCTCTGTATCTGGCTCCATCCATTGTCTAATTCTTTTCTACCCATTCCGTCCTCTCTGTTACTTCGTCGGTGTTTCTTCGTGTGTCGTTGTTTGATACCTCATCCTCCCTGTCGTCTTCTATGGCATCGTCTCTCAGTTGTTCTTCATGTAATTCGTTTCCGTGTGACATTTCCCTTTCCAGTTCTTCTCTTTCTGTTGGGGAGAGCCAGTTCTTTTTCTTTATGTTCCTTACTTGGTCTGCCAGCCTCTGCTCTGTTTGGGGGTTGTTGTATTCCTCTCATTCCAGATGTTGACCAATCTTCTTCTATATCCTCTCTCCGTCGGGTTGCTTCTGATGTAGCATCTCCATATTTCCTTATTTTTTTCTCTCTTGTCCATTTCTTCCTTTTTGCTCTGTAGCTCCAATCCTCAGGCTGTTGAATACCTGGTTGCCGGACGAGTTCCTACTGTTGGGCCCCAGAGGTTCCATTTACGTCGTTGTCGTTTATTCCTTCATTTCTTTCTTTATCATTGCTGAGTTTTGCTATTTAACCCATAGCTGGACCCTACCCCATCAGGGATAGGTACTCATTTACAGCTGAGTAGACTGAGGAAATTATGGTAAAGATCCTTTCCCAAGGAATCAACGCCGAGGAGAGCGGTCACCCATCCAACGACTGACAGCCCCAATGTTGCTTAACTTGACTTAAGTCTATTGACGACCTAACCCACTCCTCCACGGCGCCACATTAATATTAATAATATTATTAATTATTATTATTATTATTATTATTATTATTATTTTATTTTTATTATTATTATTATTATTATTATTATTATTATTATTATTATTATTATTATTATTATTATTTTGTTAAAAATGACAGCACTATTAATCTTGTAAAGAGTCTTCTCTATCTTTCTGATGACGGCTTTCTCGTTGTTGCTTAGACTGGCGAGCAACGCACCAAAGGGCATGGTAAAATTCGGTTGAGTCATTTGATTTATTATTACTTATACAATTCTCTCTCTCTCTCTCTCTCTCTCTCTCTCTCTCTATCTCTCTCTAACGCGACGTTTCCTCCTGATCGACAGGACATTATCAAGCGTAAAACTGCTGAGGAACTGAATTCCAGTGTTGTTGTTGTTGTTTAAGATTAAGCTGGCCTTGTGCCAGCACGGGCTCTTGCTCGTAGAGCAGCCCGTATTAATTCCAGTGGCGAGTCCTTCGTCTTATATCGTGATGTTGCGTGCTTTTGAGCACGGCCAGAGCACCTCACCGGCAGGTCGGATTTTCATTGGTTCATTTCATACGGCGGGCGTTTACGAGTGTTGCAGACCTTCTCAGGCGAGGGTTATCACCGGGAGCCTCTTGATTGGCTTCTACCTGAGTGATGTCACCCCTGGTATTATTCTCATGTCCGGTGTTTGTTTCATGCGCGCTGGTACTTTCGTTGGGGGGGGGTGGGTGTGGTACTCCTCACACATGTCGGTATCAGGAACGCTTCTTGGGTGGTATTAAGGGGAGGCTTTTGTTCGAGGATAAGCAGCGCTTTTAGGAGAAGCAGACGTCGTGGGTCAGGTGCTCTCCCGATGATCTTAATATTCCTGTCCTGACGATGTCGTCTCTCGTGCTGTTTCTCTCGTGTACTGCAAGGGCGTGCTGCCTAATGGCTCCCTCCTGGGCATGGCAGGAGATCCTTTTTGACAGGCGCATCGTCGTCATGCCGATGTAAATCCCAGGGCATCCTGGGGCGGGGCATACGTATCGGTAGACAACGTAGGACTGCTTTAGGGGGTCTCCTACGGGCGGGGTGGGGTTGTTCTTCATCAGGTGGTCCTTTGTACGCCAATTCTTGTAGTAAATAATGAGGGACACTCTCTTTCCTTCCTCCATGGGGCAGACGTGTTCCTCTATTATTTTCTTCATGGCTGCTTCGTCATCCTTGTATTAGTGGTGCATGAAGGCTTTATAGAAAAGTTTGATATCCTCCGGGGGTGGAATGTTCCTTCTCTCTTCCTCCGTCATGTACCACTTGTCAAGGGCGGCTCGTGTTTCTCGGTTTACGAGTTTATTTGAATACCCATTGTTAATTAGCATCTGGGATGCTTGGTCGAGTTCGAGGTGTGTGTCCTGCCACATCGAATAGTGAGAGAGGGCCCTCCTGACGAAGGCCTGACGGTGGTGAAGAACAACCCCTCCCCGCCCGTAAGAGACCCCCTAAAGCAGTCCTACGTTGTCTACCAATACGTATGCCCCGCCCAAGGATGCCCTGGGATTTACATCGGCATGACGACGATGCGCCTGTCAAAAAGGATCTCCTGCCACGCCCAGGAGGGCGCCATTAAGCAGCACGCCCTTGCAGTACGCCAGAGAAACAGCACGAGATACGACATCGTCAGGACAGAATTATTAGGATCATCGGGAGAGCACCTGACCCACGACGGCTGCTTCTCCTAGCAGCGCTGCTTATCCTCGAACAAAAGCCTCCCCTTAATACCACCCAAGAAGCGTTCCTGATACCTACGTTGTGTGATGGAGGACCACACCCCTCCCCCCCAACAAAAGTACCAGCGCGCATGAAGCAAACACCAGACATGAGAATAATACCAGGGGTGACATCACTCAGGTAGAAGCCAATCAAGAGGCTCCCGGTGATACCCCCCACCTGAGAAGGTCTGCAAGACTCTAAACGTCCGCCGTATGAGCCACCTTCCCAGGAACTGGAACAAATCAACTGAAAACATCTTCTTGAAAAAATAATTTGAAGAAGTTCCAAATAAAATCCAATGGTCAAGAGACTCATAAAGAAAATATACACAAACCAACATATTCCAACAAAGAAAATGAATAAGGTGAACCTTGTGAATATCCTAATTGATGCATTAGGAAAAAGAATGCCAAAAGCATGTAAACTGTGTAAGGTGTGGTATAGCATAGTTAATCCACAAAACCTAATCAGAAAATGTGCTGCATGCAACATTCCGACCCATCCACAGTGTGCTGAAGTAATGCAAGATATGAGAAAAAAGACACAATAAATTTTTTTGCCTCAACATGTCTACCATGGATAGACAATGTTATTAAATCAAGATTGAATGTACAAAAAATAGTGAGGATGAAGAAGAAGAAGAAAGAGGAAGAGGAAGAAGAAGAAAAAGAAGAGGAAAACAGAAGAGAAGTAACACAAAAAAACTGAAATGACAGAAAAAGATAAGGAAAACAAAGAACAAGATAAAAGTATGGATGCAGAGATACTCATTGATACTACATATGAGGCTATAAAGCAGCATACCTACGAAGAAATAAATTACGATATGACAACACAAAAAAGAAAAATCCGAAGAGGCTCTACCCAGATCTACAACAATGACGGGAAAGAAAGAGGAAAAAAAAATATACAAAAAAGACAAAGTCTGAAACCTTTTTGAAAAGAGGGAATTGTAGATTTGGAGAAAAATGTTACTACAAACATCCTAAGGTATGTCACAACTATGAAATATATGGTAAATGTGCATACCTAGATGGCTATGAGGATGATTGCAGAGATCTACATCCAAAAAATATGCAAAAACCTAAAAGAAGGAAAAGGATGTAAGTTCGACAAAAAGTAAATATATGCACCCTGTAGCCATGAAACATAATCAAATAAATAACCAATCAAATAATAAAATCCAAAATAAGAAAGAAACAAATAAAGAGAGGAATGAAGAATATCAGGTAAAGAAGAAAAAAAGCAAGCCATCAACGAGATGCAGAGGTGTCAGCAAAAAATTTTCAAAGCATCAGCTCCAAGATTCTACTCAAGAGATAATAACTGTTTTTATTATGCAAGAGATATTGCAGATATGGAGAAAATTGCAGATTCAGACACAAAATGAATAATTATGATGAAGGAAGGAAAGAACAAATATTATGGAAAAAGTTGGATTTTTTTAATGTCAGAATTTCTGGAAATGAAAAAAGAACAACATACCAGAACAGGAAAAGAGACATGAGAAAATCCTTATTATTACCAATATTAAATGAGAGGGAGAAAACACGCAAACCATCATAGTGATGAATGCGCAGGGTTTAGTTACGAGTAACTCAAAAAGAAAAATAGAGTACTGAGAAGAACTAACCCAAATTGAAAGAAAATAGATATAATGAATAAAGTGAAACCTGGTATTCCCAAGAGACTGGAATGATGATCAAATAAATGGGTTCCAAACTTATAGATCAGATAGAAAAAATAGGAATCAAGGGGGAACCGCAATATATGGGAAAGACAAAAAACAAGGAAAAATATATGAGAAATATAGTATCTCAGAATGTGAAACTAATAGCGGTAGAATTTGAATCTGAAAAATTAATGAACATAGTAATATATAGACCTCCTAATACTAAAGAGTTTGACTTAATAATAGAAAAATTGGATGATATATGTAAAAATCACAAGGACTGGACTATTCTCCTATCTGGAGACTTCAACTTTCCTTTCGTAGACTGGATAAGAAACGAATAGGAGATAGTGGATGTACTTATACATATAAAAAAGAGAGTAATAGTAGTGCAGAAGATAAGAGGCTATTCGAAAAGCTATTAGATATGCTACTAGAATACAACATTCAACAAATAAATCACCTGCCAACAAGAAAGGAAAATACTTTAGACCTAGTATTTGTGAACGAGATGAATATGTTTTTGGAAAGAAATAATAGTTTATAATGCGGAGTATTTCAGACCATAATGTCATAGAATTAACAGTCCATTCCAAGCAAGTGGTGAAAACAGATAAGAAAGAAATGAAAAAGTGGGAAGGATATGGAAAAATACAACTTCTACAGTAAAAAATATAAAATGGTCAGAAAATAAATGAAGAAATTAAACAAAGATTGGGATAACATTTTCGTAAGTGATGACATAAGGGTAAATACGGAGATATTATATAAAATATTAGAGAAAATAGTGAATAAATATATACCGAAGAAGAAAAGTAAACATCAGTCATGCATACCCAAGAGACAGAAGGATCTTGTTCCAGAAAATCAGAAAGTGGAAAAAAGGTCTGCAAAAGAAAAAAATGCATGGAAAGTTATAGAACTAAAAAGTAAGATAGAAAATGCAGACAAATGATTATACAATCAAAAGAAAATGAAAAACGGGACTTGGAAGAAAAAACCCTATTAAATATCAAGCAAAAACCCCAAACTATTATACTCATATGCGAAGAAGATGAATAAAAGAAGAATAGAAATAGGCCCTCTAAGAATTGAAGGGAGATTAACGAATGAAAAAAGGAAATTTGCAACATATTGGCAGAACGATATAAGAGAGAATTCACCCCTATAGAATAGATAATGAAGATAATGATATAGAAGTAAGGGATGATGAAAATAGTGAATATTT
>NC_061092.1:54752026-54769526 GCF_015104395.2 Macrobrachium nipponense
TCGCTTGCTGACCCCCTAGGAGGATCAGCCCTTTCACTCCCACAACTCATTTCCCTTCTCTCTCTCCCTAACTATGGAGTTCCCGAGTTATTCCCGTTTCGTTACATCGGCTGCCTCTGACTCATGCACTTGCTTCTTCCGTCGTTCTTCCTCTCTCTTTGCTGCTCGCGTTGTAAACTCCCATTATGGCACTTCTGGAGAGGGCATCCGCTACTTTATTTGTTTTCCCTGCTATATGTTCAATTCCCACAATATCAAACTCTAACAGCCGTTCTATCCAACGAGCCTGTCCAGTGGTCAAATCCCCTTTCCTGAATAAATCTCTCAATGGGCGATGATTTGTGTTAATCTTTACTTTATGCCCCAATAAAATATAGCAATGTCTCTCCAGCATCCATAGAATAGCCAATGCCTCTCTATCGAAGGTACTGTAATTCTTCTCCGCGCCTTTCAATGCTCGTGATGCAAAACAAATCGGCTTTTCATTTCCTGCATCGTCAACTTGAGAAATCACTCCCCCAATAGCTATACTGCTCGCGTCAGTGGTTACTATAAATGCTCGATCGAACTTTGGATAAGCTAATAGTTCATTACTAGTGAGTGAAATCTTTAATTCTTGAAAAGCGATTTCTTCCTCCCGTTCCCAATGAAAATCTTTCTGCTTTCTAAATGAATCTAGCGGTCTCGCTATTTTACTGAAATCTTTTATGAATTTACGGTAGTAGCCCGTGAGCCCAAGGAAACTGGCTACTTCCTTTGCATTCGTCGGTCGGGGAATTCTCTAATTGCTGCTACTTTATCGGCACAAGGCTTAAGGCCTTCAGATGTTACGATGTGCCCCAAAAATTCAACTTCTTGCTGAAAGAATTTACATTTGGTTAGATTAATTTTCATCCCCTGTCGCTTTAAAGCTTCTAAAACTTCAATAATGTTCTTCTTGTGTTCTTCTACTGTAGCCCCTATTATGATTATGTCATCTAAATAAACAAACACGCTATGTCCTAATAGCGGAGCTAATACGGACATCATAACACGTGAAAAATGAGCAGGAGCATTCTTTACCCCAAAAGGGAGGTAATTATATTCAAACAATTGATCATTTGCTATAAAGGCTGTCTTTTCCTTGCTACTCTCGTCTATAGGTATTTGATGATACCCTGACTTTAATCTAAGGTGGTGAAGAATTTACTTTCCCTGACCTTAATCAACAACTCTTCGATAGAGGGCAATGGGAATGCATTGTCTTTTGTGATACTATTCAGCTTTCTATAATCAACACATAGCCTAAGAGAACCATCCTTCTTTTTAACCATCACGATTGGCGAGCGAGGCCCAGGGGATTCACTTTCTCTAATTGTCCCTTGTTCCCTTAATTTATTAATCTCGCTCTCCACTTCCCGCTGATAACAAACTGGTATTCTATAAGGCTTAGATCTTTGTGGGTGGATGACCCCCGGTTTCTATAACAAAAAAGGAAAACTAATTTACTCTGCCTGGGGTTTCGTCGCCAATCGCGATTACATCTTGATAACCTTCTACGATTTCTTTGACAATATTCTGATAAGTAACAGGGGTAGACCCACCAGCTGTCCGGAGGAGTCTACTTAGACGTTCCTCACTGCGACCTTGAAACGTGCTACCCAAGGTCGCAAGAGTGTAGGAAGCATCTGCTATTTCACAAGGTTCAAGGTCGCATATCGACTCGCTGTCTAGTACGATACGCTGGTCACTGACATTCATAAATGGCACATTAATTTCTCCCTGTATTACCTCACTCAGACCCGGAATGATAAAATCGTCTCATTTGTTATGTGGTCTGATCATAACTAAAGTGCCTTCCGGTATGCTCCGTTGAGGGTGTCACGGCGAGGGATGAGAGGGTCCGGGGGTGGTGCCACATCTCCCTCCTGGGGCAGCGGGTACTTTTCCCCCAGCTCCCTTCGACTTAAGGGAGACTCGTAGGCACCTCGGTCTCTCCCCCTCTGTGGAATTCTTTGTCCCTTTAAACATACCTCGATTCCTTTCCCGGCTGTGCCAGCCACTCTTATTTCGTTCCTATCCACAAAATCAATTCCTAAAATAACTGAAATTCCATCTACTTGTAATGCTGGCACTACATAAAAGGTATGTATCACCACTCGCCCATCGATGGTTACCTGTTGTTTCACAGCCCTCTGGGGTTACCATCCGATGACCACCTGCAGTACTCAAAACCAAAGAACCTTGCATCGGCCTGCACCGATCCTGTCACCAGGTGTTCTTCTAACAGAGACACACTTGCACCAGTGTCGATCAACGCCCTTCCCTGTCGCTCCCCTACCCATATTTGCACGATCAGCACCACGGCTTCCTTCGTGGATTGAGAGTGGGAGATAGGCTCTTGCCTTTCTCCTGGCACTCTGAACGACTGGGCATGGGCAGCGACGGGTGGGGGAGGGCTATCCAACCAAAAAAACCCCCTAAAAAACTTCCCGAGGGGTTGGATGACTTCCCTCCTCCCCGACAAGGCGTCCCTTGTCCTACCGGGGGACACGGTCGTTGGTTGGACCCCGGCGGCCGTGGGTGTAGTCGGGGGTCCTCCCGACTCTTCCTCCACGCCGCCTTCCCCTTCCTCTCCTTGGTAAGGGGGAACGTTGTTTCGCTGGCCGTCGTCGTTTTTTGAACAAGCGCTCACAAGGTGGTCTGTTGCTTTGCATCGAAAACGAAAACAACGTCGTGGGCTCGATGAAAGAGGGGCACTGGGCAATCAGGTGGCCCTCTCTCCTACACCCCCAGCAACGGCCAACCGTGTAATTCCCGACTGCTTTCCCCTTGCCTCTTCGAGGCCCCTGGGTGCGTGACCCGGCCCCCTGGATGGTGGGTGAGGCTGGCGGAGGATTCGCTGGGTCAGATTGGTTAACCGTTGCAACAACCGGTTGGGAGGTGGCCTGTGCCCCCATCCTTGTTTGCTGGCGTCGTCTGTGGTCGAATAGTTGCTGTACCTTCGGCAGCAAGGTGTGTAAGGGCCTCTTGTCGTCAACAAGAAATCCCACTACGGAGGTGGGAAGAATTCGTTTCAGCATGCGTCGACAGAAATTTTCTTTTCCCTCTACAGTCTGATCTTCGTTAGGGGTGAGGGACTCATAGTCCTCACCGACAGCGATAGTAGAAGGCTGAAATCGACTCTCCTCCCCCAACCAACCTGGGGTCATAACCTTCCATTAGCCCCATCTTTTCCTCTCGATGTAGGGCAAACTGCTGAGTGAGGTGCTGTTTAAAAGTACCCCAGTCTGCCGAATAACGGACGTCCCAGCTCCTGATCTGTCGTGCTGCATCACCGATGATCTTCTGTTTCGCTTGCACAATCTTTTCTCTATCTGTCCAATCAATTGTGGCGTTTTCAACACACTTTATAAAGTTTCTCGATCGAATGGAAGTCTTCACCAGTGCGTAAGTTATCAAACTCAGGCACGGATCCATCTAGCACTGGCAGTTTTTCTACTTTTCCGTCTGATCGCACTTGCGTGGACGACGCCACGTTGGCCGAAATTGTGGGTGGGTCGACGGGATTTTTTGTTTGCGTATCTTTTGTTAATTTGTGTAACTCTTCTACCGCGCGTTGGATAATTGTTGCCACTGCCGGATCATTCACACTGTCCTTTTTCTCGGCACTGTTATTGTTAGCACTCGTGCTGCTAGTACTGGCACTCCCGCCGTCACGCGCCGCTTTTCTTCGAGTTTGCATTGTTTATTTCACCTTCACAATCAATTACGCTGTTAATTATTATGCACTGGCAAGACCCCACGACTGACACCAATTTATATGACCTGATTTTCGATCATACAAGGGTTCTACCAGTACAATGAAACGCGTAAGATAAAATTAACACACGTGTATTTTCCTTAATAGTTACACAGGGCCCTGTTGCTAATATTACTCTACAATTAATATGATTATTATATAGTCGGAAGGTACTCTAAGGCGACACGCGCCGACCACTGTCTTTGAGACGCGCCCTGACCCGTCGACCACTAATTCCCTACTGTCTCTTAACTTTTCAAACTGAACTTGTTTGGGTCACAGGTCTAAGCTGATTGGCCTCTTATAATTGAAAGGGACCAATAAGGGTCTTCGATGTATGGCACTCATTTGAATCACCCACGCCACGCCACCAACGATCATATGGGCATTCGATGAATCAGCGATATCTATCCGATCGTTACTCTCTCATCACACATATGCACAACACAACTAGTAGAATTTCCGTTACGTCTCACACATGAATTTTCTATTCAGATCAGTTCATATATATATATATATATATATATATATATATATATATATATATATATATATATATATGTACTGTGTGTGTGTGTAAATATATATGTGTGTGTGTGCTTGAGTATAGACACCAGTGTTATAGCTCATAAAACTAGTTTGAATGTCTGATTATCTGACCTATCAACGAGGTTGCCATTACCATAAGATTTTTCCTTAAGGCAACAAAGATAGAAGAATATTAAAGTAGAATATTTGACAGCCAGGTTTACTGAGTATGCATTTCAAATATACATTTCTTTAAATTAAGAATATATTAAAAACTATCAGACTATCATGAGAGTGTCTTATGGTTCCGTTTAAATTTTTCATTTATTGTCAAAAGATTCTCCATATCCTGACGTTCATTGTGGAATTAGAGAAGGGGAGAGGAATAGATGTGGTATTGGTCTTTATAATGGAAGCGGCAATTAGCGTCATAAACACTTGAATGAAGGAGTTGGTTATTTCTACTTGGTTTTGTTTCCTATGCAACCTCCGACCTCGGTACCATCCTTTTCCATCGGTCATTTCTCGTCTTTATTGAACTAAAACACAACTACTGAGAGCTGTAATGTCTTTATACTTCCCTTTTAATCATAATGCACCATCTTGTAATTCAAAAGTGCTTCTCTCATTCGCGTAACCTAAATGTCAGAAAACAGCGAGTTCAAACTCATTGACTCCATTTTTACCTTCGCCATTCTCTCCTTACGAACTCGCGCTGCAGACTGGCTGACACACTCGGCCTATTGAGGCATTTATACTCCAACAATTCAGTCCAAATTGCCACAAAGGACAAAAAGAATAAAAATTGTCATCTTGTTTTTACTGGAGAAGTCAGTTTTTCCCCTCCCTTTTCTTTTTATCCTTTTTCATTCAGGGTTTACTCGCTCTATGTTTTTTCACAGCAGCCTGACTCCTGAACGAGGATTCCCTCGCGTGAAAAATCAAGGAATTCTTTTGGTTTTTTGTTCGACTTGTGAGGCCATAGTGTCGTTGCCTTTCGTTAATACGTCGTTATCATCTTTTTTTTCTTAATTTTGTATTTTTACGTCTCAGTGTTCTGTTTTTCTTCTTTGAGTTAGTTTATTTGGTTAATCTACTGACTATAGGGTAACTTATGAGGCGTTACCAATGAGTAAGTGAGGATTCTGACGCTTTTAATCATTTCCCCAAAGAACTCAGAATATATTTATTTATTAGCCTATCTATCTGTATACATCGAAAAATATTCATGATTACATTGTGAATAAAGCTAATAAAGACATTCACCAACAAATGCAAAGTAATTGCCCAAGATGACAGAAAAATATAAAGGAAAGTGTTCTGTCGATACCGTTCTAAATAAGTACTTAAAAATAAAGAAAATAAAAGTACAGAATTACAAAAACACAGAGAACATATTAGGTGACATTAAGTGATATTTACAAATAAATTTGCATAAGAAAAGAAAAAACGAAGCATTCTTTTTGCTTCATGTGATCCGAATTCCCAATGGTTTCAACGAGGCCGCTTCAGCCCCTTTGCAATTTTATCGTCTCTAGCGGGATGGCCCTGCAGCAAGAGCCCGTGCTGTCCTGACAAAAAGGGCTGAATTCACAATATGCGAGTATTGCATCACATAAAAGGGGGCAGACAAACATGCGACTCGATGCCCTTTGCAAGCACACCCGCGCCCCGCACAAAGGATACTATTGCAATTTGGTCATTTATCGGCAGTTTTTATCATTTAAATTGGATGAACGTGCGTCTTCGTTCACAGAAAAAACGGCAGCCTCTTCTTTATTCAGAACGTTTTTACCCTTGGAAACAGTCGATCACCTTTTAACGATTTCAAAAGCACAAAAGAAACACACGAATGCAAGCTACGAACACTTAATTTTGTCCATGAAATCAACAAAAAAAGTCGGAACTGGACAGACATCTCAGCCAGACAGACCAAAACTTGTCATTAAAAAAGTATCAAGCGTCAAGACAAACCACTAAAAATGATTGAACAGTCGTATATAAATGTTCATTTTGAACTGTTGTAATTTTTGCACAATATGCTATTTGCTGCTGTTGCATACAAGTCTATGATGTCGGTTGAAATTTGGTTTTTTATTTTTCCGTAAAAGAGAACAAATGCGACGTCTTTGTCTGTCCGTCCGCACTTTACTGTTCGCCCTCAAATCTTAAAAGCTATTGCGTGTAGAAGGCTGCAAATTGATTTGTTGATCATCCAATCTTTAATCATTAAACCTTCCAAATTGCAGCCCACTATGCCTCCAGGTAGTTTTTATTCTATTCAAGATTAAAATTAGCCTTCATCTTGCGTCTGGTAACGCTATAGGAGAGGCCACCACCGGGCCCTGTCTGAAAGCCTCATAGGTCACGACTCATACAGCATTATACACTATAAAATAAACTCGATTTTGTGGGAGAAACTTCGCCGCATTTCTTACTTGTTGTACTTGTAACTACTTCATTGCTTTGCATTCATGAGTGTGGCTAGCCGCTAAAGTTGCTAAACCATTTGTTATACATTTAATGTTTCTATGCGTAAATAACGAAAATATTCTGCAACAATTTTCGTTAAATTATATCAATTATTTAACGTGGCAGGCCATCTTGACTACACGAATGTGAACCATACGGCCCTCGGGGGACGGCAAGTTTGACAATTCTCATACGTATATGCTTTTGTTAGAGGGACAAAACATCACAGAAACCTTCCAAAATTCCCTGTATTCTTTCTAATCGGCTGCAGGGTTGGACTCATTGCAATTGTAATTTAATTGAAATGTAATTAATTTCGTGTAATTTTGATTGAAAATTAATTTATAGTAATTGCAATTTAATTAATTAGAGGATGATGTAATTTGTAATTAAATTTGAAATACAAAAGTGAATTGGTAAAAGGGCAGGGATCCCTCCATTAAGAATAATGGGTTGCTTATAAGAATCAAATTTGGTGGGAGCAGCATCGCGCATGATGGGCAGTCCAGTTCCCGACCGTGTCCTGTAGGTGACGTGTATTGGACGAGAAACACACAGCCTTTAATTCGCCACAGAGAGCTGGCAGAGACTCTGTCCCAAAAATTAGCGTTCACTCTGGCACCCAAATCACTATGTAATTGTAAATGAATACTTTTTTAATGAAAATGTCATTGTAACTGAATTTGTTGTTTAGTCATTGCAATTACAATTTCCAAGTGTAAATTTTATAGTAACTGTAATTTAATTCGTTCTAAGCAATTGTACTTGTAATTTATTTATTCAAGTGGTATTACTCCAACCCTGTTCGGCATTGCTGTTCTGTTATTCCACTTACACTTCCCAACTCTCTCTCTCTCTCTCTCTCTCTCTCTCTCTCTGTCTGTCTGTTACACACGTTAGTGTTTTCTAATGGTATATTATCTAGATATTTTTTTACTGGCTATAACTGTAAATAAAAAAATAAAAAAAAATCATACCACAAAGTAAAACGTGTTCTGTATTATTGTTTAGATGTTCATGAAAAGATTTTTAGATTTTTTGGAATAAATAAATAAAAAAAATTAGTAAACATGAACAAAACCCCAGTGATCAATACTAAAACTCCCATTATTCAAGTTTATTTCGGCCAATGGAAAAAGCACGGGACTTCCTTCCCAGAAAATTTCTACCCTCTAGTGTTAAACCTTTCTGCTGTTCTAAAGATGATGGCCTTAGAATTGACATATGCATCACTGCGTATCTTCTTATTTCCTTCTTTTGTTTTTATTAGCCCTATTTTTTTGTTCTTAAAGTAATCATCAAAGATTTTCAATTCGCCTCCTTTTTATCTTTTTTTTTTTGGGGGGGGGGGGGGTTGGGGTGGGGGTGGGGGGAAGGGGGCTTTTCCTCGGAGATTTTTCTCTGCTCTTATAATCATTCTCTCTGTGTCTGTCTGTCTCGCTTATTATTATTTCTGCCAAGTTTGTTTGATGTTCTCAAATTCTACAGATGAACATGGCCGGTCTGCTCCTGAGTACTGTGTATCATCCGATTTTATCCAGCTAATTGAGGGACCCACCCACATTTCTGGTAACAGATTAGGCCTGTGAATATACAGGCACTTCTGATCATTTCGCCTCTGAGATGAATATATCGGTCAATCAGTATATTCCTAGTGCCACCACTGGAAAAACGGTCTGGCTAAAATACAGAGCCAATTGAGATCACATCACTGTAGCTTGTCAGGCAGTTAATATAGGTGCTATATTAGATCCTGGCCCAAAGAAGTTGAATGAAATGCTGATGGCTATTTTAGCAAGATACTACGTCCCGAGAAAGGTAATCAAATTTAAAATGACACCCAGCCATGGTTTTATGATACACTTAAACGAGCCTACCATGACAAGCACACCAAATTCAACGCATGGAGACAAAATCATTTTAATAAAAATGGCACCATTTTGTTGAGCTCACCGTGCTGTAAATAGAACATACCATACAGGCAATAGTAATTATAACAATTCCATGAAGAGGAAACATAAATTAATTACTCAGCCTCTCTGTGGTGGACAAATTAGCATCATCTATCTTTGGGGTCAGTTCATCTTCCATTCTGTTAATACTAAAAACAGATGACTGGTAGATTGGTTACTGATCATAGGGAAAAGAGTGAACTGTTTCATCAATCTTTTTAAGCTATGCATTCAGCTGAGGATGTCCCTGATACTTGTTGTCCTGAACCTTACAAAATTTGCATTTTCATACAAGGAAGTTAGGAAAATTTTGGATAATCTTGATACCTGAGGTGGAGAGGAACCTGATAGTTTCTTCTCTTTGCTTTTTAAGAAAGTTTCTAGTGTGGTGTCTTCCAAGATAAATAGATTCTATAGGGTTTTATGCCGACACGTTACTTTGCAGATGAGCACAAGGTTAATAATATAATACCTGTTCCAAAGAGTGCCATATCTGCAGACTGCAGTGACTCCAGCTAAATTTCTATTCTCCCTGTGCTCTCCAAAGTTGCTGGAAAACCTATTTTTAAGCCACTATATAAGAGTGTAAAATCTAAAGGATTCATAGTTGATAATCATTATACATATAGGAAGCAGTTAGGCACATGTAATGCTCTTTTACTTGACTTGCCATTTGCAAGGGAACCTTGATAGGGGTTTTGAGTGCTGAGCAATTCAAGTACCGTAGATATTAGTGCTGCTCTCGCTTGCGTAAATCCCAAGGCGCTTATCTATAACTTCAGAATCTTGGAGTGGATGGATATGTTATACGATTACTTCAAAATTTCCTTACAGGTAGGCAGCAGAAAGTTGCTGTGGGCAGTACCTTTAGCGAACAAAGAGCTATTTTGTCTGAAGTTCTTGGCCCACTGTTATTTTTAGTGTATAAACGTGATATGGTTGTTGACACGAAAACAAGATTGTTCAGTAAGCTGATGATGCAACAGTTGTGGGTGTAATAAAGTCTCCACTTATGAGAAATGAAGCTGCCTTCAGCCTCAATCAGGACATAGGCCGGATCAAGGAATGATGTAGTCGTTGGGGTATGAGGCTGAACTCCAGATAAACAAAAACAATATTGATTAGTAGATCTCGTACGGATTTCCTACCCCATCCACCCTTTCAGATGGATGGAACTTTGGGGAACAATTCTGAGGACTATTCTAGGTGTAACTTTTGATTCGCACCTATGTTTTGAGAAACATCTAATGCAAGGTTCAACAAATACTGGACGAAAGTTAGGTATTGTTCGTAAGGTCTCATACATTTATAACTGTGATAAAATCAATGCAACCTATTTTAGGTGGTTTGTGCATTTACTAGAATACTGTTCTGCAGTGTGGATGAATGCTTCTGCCGTAGATTTATGCTTTGTAATAGTAGTATTTATGACTTGGACCATGACAGAAGCACCAATATGCAAAAAATGTACTTCGATGTCGAACTTCTCAGTTTCAGAGGTCCTTTATTCCTCACACCGTTGGACTGTGGAACAGCCTTCCAGGGGATTTCGTGCAATTGATTCTTAAGAATTTCAAGCGAAGATGCAATACATTAATACCCTAATACTATTCTCCTTCCATTTGAATACATTTTTATCAATTTCCCAATCTATTATTTTTTTTCATTTCTAATAAGTTGGATCTCTTCTTTATGTATTTCACTTTAACTCATCCTACTTCTTCCTAAAGAACTTCATATTCTTTGGATGCTTGAATTTCAAGTCAATGGCCCCTATGGGCTTATTTCATATGAATAACTTTCATCTCGATAATAATAGGCAAAAGCCAATTTATACCAAAAATGGCTAGAGGTTTCCTTTGCTACCGAGGTCTATTTTTGTCCTCAAAGCCCCGTCCACAAGACCAGACTTTCTCTGCGGACAAAAGCGAGGAATTTGTCCGTTGCCAGACTTACTGCTTCCGTTTGTCACACACACAAATGGCCAAAGTGAATGTTGAGCCTTTGATCAGACACCAGACTCTGTCTGGGGAGAGTAGCCAGCACGACTGTCAGGCCTGAGAATATGACCAAGACTGATGCAAAGAGCCAATGCTTTAGTTTTATTATATGGAAGAGGTATTGTATATGTAAAATATAATAAATAACTTTATATTAATGAAATAATTATATATAATACATAAATGAAATGTTTACTGGAATGTAGAAAGATTGTTAACATGAGGATTATAAATTGTCATTGGAATCAAATATGCTTGACATCCTTGGCTATATATTCTTATAATTTTCTATTTGAAAAGTTAGATGTTATATATAATACGTATTTAATCTGTACGTACGGTCATTTTTATATGAAATTATAGCATATATTGTCCTTGATTTTCAAGCAGTATCTTTTTTAATATGCATTAATTTTATTTTTATTAATTTGTATTCTTTTCCTTTATTATTTTTTTTAAAGAGAATTAATATGCTTTTTTTATCATCATATTTCTTCTCTTAGTCGTTTCCTCGCTGAAATGCTATGTCACCTGTGCTACTGACTATACATAACTTTGCTCTACTACTACTACTACTACTACTACTACGACTACTATACTACTACTACACTACTACTACTACCACTAATAATAATAATAATAATAATTAATAATTTATAATATTTATAATAAAATAAACTACTACTACTACTAATAATAATAATAATAAAATAATAATAATAATTTGTTGGTCCCTTCTGCAGTTTTCTTAAGATAGTCGTATGATTTCCTAGAACTTTTCTTTTCAGGAATCAGTTTTTACAGCATTCCCCTTTGCCCAATGATCTTTTCCTTACCAGACTTTGACCGCCGTATGTGGACAGCAGGCTGTGGAGTACAACCTTGCGCCCTACCCTTTCCTTTGTAATTCCCGACCTCCATATCTCTTGTGGCTGGGTTTTACTACACCCTTTGTGATTTCATCGCTTTTTAGCCTATGATACTATAACATTTGAGTCAGGCTGAACTTACTAAATAGGCTCCTAATACTTCTATGATTCCCTCTCTCCCTTCTTCCAGACGCCTAGGAGTCTATCTAATTGATGTCCGTTATGCTTTTTACATGACAGAGCCATCTTGAAGCAATATCTTGAGCCTTCCAACTACACTAACATTTGTATAACTTTTTTTACATATCTCCACATTTTCACCTTTTGTTATCTTATGCAACATACACATCCTAAATAATTCATTACAACAATTTTAACGTTTTTTTTTCTTTATTCGCAGTTAGCATTCATGGTTCACTTTGGATAAAGCCTGCCTTCCACAGACATTTCAAGTCTCCTCCCGATCATTTGCACAGACTACGGTAATCTCCTTGCTTCAGTGATTATATTATTCTCCGTTCTTAGCAACTTACGTTCATATATTGTATTCAGTTTTAGATACATTTATAAAAACAATTACTTCCGTTTTGTCATCATTCATGTTAGCATTCACTGCTATTCGTCGTGGTTTACTGTAGCTAACTCCCAGAACCATATCCTTGGCAACATTAATGCAATTGTTTTCTTTTTTCTAATACATTTAAATTCTTTCACTAGGTTCTGCTATGGTTTTCACTAACCCCAAACAACATTGTCATCAGCAAGCATCAGCCATTCCCTCCTTACTCTGTTCATGGATTTTCCCAAGATTTTTCACAAACATCGTATGTGCTTTTTTCTGACTTCTCGCATCACTTAATTGACTTATATAGATATTAGCCACCTATGAGACTTTGGCAGATATAATACAAGGTATCTGTGTTAGATATTGGTAATATTAATCACTAGCATATCCGTTCATGTATAGTCCAGTTAGTAAACAAAGGGTACAGAAAGTCCACATGTAATCGGTTGAATAACTAGAAATAATTATTATTTGATAGAAAGTCGATGTGAAATTCCAATTACAATAAATATATCTTTGTTATACAGTTCTTTCACTTGATCAAAAATTATCAGAGGGGACGTCAAAATCCTTTTTAGGTTATGAAGTTGGTGCTGGATCCATTTAGGTGGCAATCTATCGTAATGACAGCAGCACCTAAAATGCAACAGAGAAGTGTCCCATCATAATACATTGTTGCTAAATTTGTCTTCAATCTACACATTTAGTTTCATTGGAGAATTCTTATTTATCTTTGGTTCAATTCTCGATATTTGAAAAGAGGAATAGCAAAATACTCTCGGCATATCTACCTGGAAATTCACAACTGATATCAACAAATTCAGCTTGACCTGTCATTGGAGCTCAGCGGAGATATGACAATCTAACCTCCTAATTGATCGCAACAATTCATCTTCTATAGAAAGATCTAGGAACATCAGAATCGAATGCCAAACTTAGTTGTGGCATATCATATAAACTTTTAAAACAAAAATAATGGGAAAAGACTATTGATGAAAATAATGGAGAGAGAGAGAGAGAGAGAGAGAGAGAGAGAGAGAGAGAGAGAGAGAGAGAGAGAACAACACTGTTTTCGCACCTAAAACAATAGGTATGACATATCTCATTTTCTGAAATAAGATTAGACATATACCTCTCCTTGTACAACAAATAATGGCGCACCTCTACGGTTCCTGGGGGCTTCTTGAGTACCTTTACTCTTATACATTAGAACAATTATTCCTCTCTCCAATTCGTTCCCAGTCTTTCACTCATTCATTCATACACACACCTTACTCGCCCTAGTCAGTATTATATCTCAAGTTTTCTGCTGCACTACAAAACTCATCCACTCCTGATGTCTTACCATCAGTTAACATCCTAAATACTCATCTTACATCCTCAACAATTATCTACACAACCAGTTCTGTACTTCAATAATGGAATTCTACCTCTTCTTTATCCTCCAACTTCAAAGCATTACCTCCTCGATCCGGGAATACATTTTTTTTTTCTCAAGATGAGTCTGATTTATATCTTGTATTCTGTGATTCATTTTGTTCATACACCTTTCCGTATCTACTTCCTTGTAGAAGAGACTCTTGTTCTCTGTATAGTTCTGGCTTATATTCACCCCTTTACTTCCATTGGGTACCTTCCTCTCTTAGCTTGACTATCATAATATTTTCTCTATACCTGCACAAGATATCTCCTTTAATGTAATTGCAGTTCAAATAATATATCGTTTTTCCAACAACGCCTTCTTCTTTAGTCATGGATTCACTGCTGTGATTCCCTCTTCATACTTCCTTACACCCACAAATACTCCAGGCTGTCTCTCGGACCTCATCCTGAAATTTTACTCAGTCCTACTACATTTCTGTATTTTAACAAACCCACTTCTTCACCCATTATTCCTTATGTTTTTCATGTAAAGCCCTACGTTCACCTTTACCTCTGAACTCTGTTTCTGTCAAATAATGATGAAAAATATCTCCAGCAAATCTCTTTTCACCAGAAAACATACATCAGTGTGTTCTTCCAGGCTGGTGAGTTTGGGATTTAAGATCTTGAATTGGGTCTTATCCTATATAATCCTAATCACTTAAAAAAGGACGATCAGTCCTCATAATCAACTGGCTTTCGACACAGGACAGATTCATCTTTGTAAGAAACATCCCAGTAATCTGAGTTCGTTAAAGATCAGAATCATCTGCATATTTTAGTATTTAGTCACATAACTTGTGGATGACTTCCCTTGAAAATTAAAGTAAAATCATTCTTCTGTAAACTTTTACGTCTTTCGAAGAACTGGATCAAGATCAGGATGTGTACTTAGTCTAAGTTATTAATATTTATTATTATTATTACAAAATGTCACGTAATTACTATAAATCAAATCAAAAGGAGAACCTCACTAACTTAAACTTACTAGAGAAAACTAAAAACGTTTTTCGCCGGAACTGTATAACCTCCTTAAGTTGGTATTAATTTCTTTTACTAATAAATAAATATCCATAATTCGGAGATGTGTAGATTGAAGATGCATGTATAGTGTTTTAAGGAGCGAAGGTATAAAACACTCACACGTACATAAATGAAAAAACCTGCAAGGTAGAAGAAGCAAATCACAGAACCAATGAATCCTAGAAGAAGAAACTGACCAGACTACGGAAGCAGTTGAATCCAGGTTAATTAATAGCTAGCAGAAAGTTTATTATAAAAGTAGGCGAGAAAGGGAATAGAACTACAATACTTGTAATATTCTAAACTAATTATTGTTTTCTTTTAGGACAATGAGGTACCATGACCATGTTATAAATCTTTAGGTATTCATTGCTGCATAGAAGATATACAAATCTTTTAGAGCTGAAAAGAAGAATAGACAAAGGTAGAAGCTGCTGAAATATTGAGCCGAATGCGAGAAATTATGGAGAAAATAATATCTATCCGGAAAGCAAAGTTGCAGTACATGGAAATCATAATAAAATTAGTAAAGAATACTTGTCCAAAACATGTAATCAAGCCAGAAATGAGTGATTATTTTGAAAGATTGCTAAGTTCTGTGTAAATGATAGAAGCAATCAAAACTGAATGCTGCGTGATTTGAACTGGCTAATGTCAGTAGATAATTTTTTTTTTCCTAGTAAGTTTTCAAGACATAAGGGTGGCAATTCAAAAGTCTGAGGGATGGAAAGACGCCAGAAGTTGTACATGAATTACTAATGAGACTCAGCAGTGCATCAGTAAGGAAAGTATTTGACTGACTGACCTCAGTGTACAAAGGTATCAATGGAATAGATGCGATGAATCATGATGAGCTGATTTCTCATACTTGAAATGTGACATGAAAGGTTTTGATTTTGTAGATCAAACTGAGAACTGAAGACCTGATAGGAAAACACAGTCGTTTCAAACAATGTACTGATCAAGTTTCTTTGTGAAACATTTGTTCCAGAACTGCATGTGGCAAAGAGTGACATATACAGCACACGATATGATTGGATTTACTGAATTAGAAATGTTTTTTTTTTTTTATTAAAACATTTGACTTTGAAAATATGCGAGGGAGGGGCACTAAGTGTGCTGCAGAACTGAGTCGTAGACAATATATTGTCCTTATCAATCCTTTGCTATTGAGTATGCAAAAATGATGAAATGCATTTGTGTGTATATGTGTATATATATTATATATATATATATACTATATATATATATATATATATATATATATATATATATATATATATATATATTATATATATGTATAACAGAATCACGAAAGTAGGAACGTGATAAATCCATAAATAAAGATAAATGCCACGAAGGAAAAATAAAAACGAAGGAGTCTGCGAGATCTTTCGGCTGAAAAGCCCTACTGAAGCAGCTGCTTCAGTAAAGGGCTTTTCAGCCGAAAGATCTCGCAGACTCCTTCGTTTATTTTTCCTTCGTGGCATTTATCTTTATTTATGGATTTATCACGTTCCTAACTTTCGTGATTCTGTTATACATATATATATATATATATCTATATATATATATATATATATATATATATATATATATATATATATATATATATATATATATATATATATATATATATATATAATATACACATATACACACAAATGCATTTCATCATTTTTGCAGCTGCTTCAGTAAAAGGGCTTTTCAGCCGAAAGATCTCGCAGACTCCTTCGTTTATTTTTCCTTCGTGGCATTTATCTTTATATATATAATATATATATATGGAGATGGGAAGCGTAATTGTCAACCAACATAGAATAAGGAACTAAAGGAGCCGTCATGAACTAAATGGCATTTAACAAAACAAATACAGTGGTAAACTCAAGACAGTTACAGTGTTGTAAAGCTATTTTGGTTGTTTAAAAAGAGAGCAGCTTCTTCATGTGTAATGTTTTAGTTATTGCTAATTGATGAAGTGAGGTGGCTCTGGATGAATTTTGACATTTTTATATTCGATATCTTGTTTATCTTTCTTGCCATGATCCCGTACATTAGAAAATCCTGGATTAGTTAACCTAGTACCCGCTTCTATAACTAACTCCCCAATGACAATAAATTCTCACTTGTCAGTAGGCGACGAGAAGCCTCACTTATTTCCCACCTCACATTTGGGGCAAGTATATAAATACGACATTGGAAGTCATCAGGGAGCTTAGTTTGTCTTTATATCTGGAACTAAAAAGAACTTGTGGTTAACGGGTTCTTGGGTATAACTACTGTTAACTGCCGGAAGGATGCCGATGAATAAGTCATTTAAGTGAACATAAAAAGACTCATCATGATCAAAAAGAATACAAAAGTAAAAAACCAACTTGTTATATATATATATATATATATATATATATATATATATATATATATATATATATATATATATGACTGGTAAAAGTGTTCTGTAACAACAGAATTCCATCTAATAAAAGGAGCCCATAAAAACACCAAAATGTAGAGAGAAAAGTACTTATTTTCAGAGACTGCTGTCTCTCTCTTTCAGGTATAAGAATGAGAGAGACAGCAGTCTCTGAAATATAGTACATTTCTCTCTACATTTTGGTGTTTTTATGGGCTCCTTTTATTAGATATATATATATATATATATATATATATATATATATATATATATATATATATATATATATATATTATATGCTGCTACTTTCATAACAGATATTTCCTCTCTTTGACTGTATGAAATGTATGGAAAGTTTTTGCGACATTTCAGAATTCCTCATTTAGCTTAGAGTTATGGGATGTTCTAAAATGTATGTTCAGATTTCGCATAATATAATTTTAAAAAGTTAAGAATATAATGTAGAATGTAAAAA
>NC_061092.1:54774526-54784526 GCF_015104395.2 Macrobrachium nipponense
TAATTTTCAAATTTTAGCTATTACTTAACACTTGGATCATTTAATTTCTTAATTTTTGTGATAAATTCATTTTGATTTAATCTCACTGAATAATTAATTCAAGAATTAATTAAACTTTGTGTTGTTTTCAAGTAATAGTAAATGTTCCTGAGATTGTGAATTTCACTTATCAATTTTGTGTTTTCATATTTTACCAGTATGTTTAATTTTTTTTAGGTAGAGATACTGAGTGGTGATTGAGCTGTTTTCCTTCAATTTAATTGAAGTGAGTCAGAACCAGGGGAAACTTAAACTAACAAAGTTGTTGATGGAGTGATACCCTTTAATTAATTCAATTACATATAAGATTACTTCACACCGGTTTTAATGAACTTAGTTTGATTTATAAGTTTTTAAAGGATCACTGTTGCCTTTAGAATATTCAGCCGTATTTTATCTGTGATGAAGGTTCAGGTGCCTGGCTGTTGTGAGGTAACTATTCCCTGATTGGTAAGTGTACAAACCAAATACTTGTCACTTCATCACAGGCTTAAATGGTGACCAGACACCCAGGAAAACAGATCACATTATCACTGTAGTTTATACTAGTGGTGTTAGGGATATACTTTTTTAGGAGGGTGACCATATAGTTGTATGTTTTTGCATTTATTATGTTGAGTTGTTAGTTGATAACTTAGAGAAAGTGGCTCAGTTCAACGTTCAGGAATTTTTAGCAGCCCCTCCATCCAAGTTTTGTCTGAAAACACTATGACTTAGAAACAGTGGAGCGCTTTAGCAGTGGCTTGTGGTGGTTATGTGTCTCGTATGTAAAGGCACAAATACGATGTATTGCTCTGGAAACTTATTACCTCAGGTAGTTTGGAGATGGCGATGTAAAACTCGGCTGTTTTGACAGCTTTTAGTTGTCTCCTTCAAATTTTTTTAGTGTGACCATTCAGGACTTATGAATTTATAAAGTATTATGACTCTCGATGCCTTATCTTCAGTGTGGATGGTACTGTTCCTTATCACTGTTGGTTCGATTAGGCATCTAGCGGAAAAACGTTTTCCCATAATTGTCATGAAGAAATACTGAAGGAAACGAAGGACGATTTCAATTCTTATAAAGTCTAAATCTATGGAATTGCCCCATTTGAGTTCGACTGAGGTCCAGACAATTAGATGTTTGGATGAAACACTGACAGCAGTGAATTGCCATTCATTTCCTTTTTCTCGATGGATTTAGGCTAACTTATTATAGGATAATCACATTCTAACTGACTGTATTCAGGAACAAAAATTCACAGGAACTAGACAAAAAATAAGAAGGAAATTAGCATCACCAGAAAGCTTCTGTGATTATTTTAACATTATAAGTCACGCAGGCGTGTCAGACTGATGTGTTGAGTGCTTCAAATCACAGATAATTTTTACGGACGAGATCTTAGTGTTTGTAGAATTAACTGAAAAATAACAGAAAAAAGTTAGTTATCAAATGTTTCAGTCTCACCAAATTGACACGGTCATATAAAAGTAAAAGTGAGTTCTTTAAACAATGTTTTTGCTTATTCAATCAGTTTATCAGTTTTGTTAAAAACACTTCAAGCAACAACGTTTACATTTTATGGGAATTTTCTGTGCGTTAACAATGATATCAAAATAAATGAACGTCATTTGGAAAGTTTTTGAATAAGCAAACATAACTATGAATTCAACTTCAAATTCCTGGTTTCGTTTGGGAACAGTATAAATTAGGTCAGTCTTTGGCCACCTCGGGCCATTTCACAAAAGACGATCGTAAGTTGTGGTAAGGGGCTTAAGTAGAAAGTAAATCCGATGATGACGTAGGTATGCAGGTCTGCCATCCTCTTCGAAGACAAGATCCTTCTTAATTGACAATGGAAGATACTTAATTTCATACAAGGTAAGTAAGTACTCATAGGTTTTTTTTTTTTTTTTTTTTTTTTTTTTTTTGTCCCGTATAACAGGATGCATGTTTGCTTTCTGAGCAAAATTCGGATATGTTCTCTAAACCCTCTCTAAAGGTTCTCATTTTCTTTACCTTTCGTGGTGTGATTTCCCTTTGGCGCTAAAAATAATCTGATATACATCCATTACGCCTGTTATCTTTTTTTCGTCATATCTGACTTATTCAGGATTTTCTCTCTCTCTCTCTCTCTCTCTCTCTCTCTCTCTCTCTCTCTCTCTCTCTCTCTTTACATGCAGTTATTTCTGTAGGTTTGATTTATTACTTTACAATTTTAAAGGAAACTGATAACAAATGAGAGGAAAGTCAAAGTTCAGGGAACACCGAAGCACAGAAATCCTCCCTTCTTTTATTTTATGCCTTAGAAACAAAGGGTATCGAGGAGGGAAAATCTTTTTTGTTTACGATTCGCTTAAGTGTTTTGTTTTCTGCTTCGGTTCCTTTCTATTTTATTCGCATATTGGAAATTCACTTTCCCTGTTTTTTTGGGATAGAATCAATAACCATTTATTTCTTTTATCTTTCAATTTTCTTTTTGTTACGCTGTATTTATATAACACCTGTTAAGAATTGTGCGCATTAATATTTTCATAAAAGGTTTTTTCACCATCGGCTGCTTTATTATTCTTTATACTATTATCATCACAACTAATTATTTAGAAAATTTATTACCAACTGATATCATTAAAAAAGTAGGTTTCATTTCTATTATTAGCTAAAGCATTGTTTCTATTATTAGCAACCAAAAAAAAAAAAACCTCGTATGTTTGACTGCGAAGAAACTTTGATTTAAATGACATTTTTGCAGTCATTACTTAAGTTTTATATATATAATATATATATATATATATATATATATATATATATATATTATATATATATATATATATAAAGGTTTTTTGCCACGAAGGAAAAAATGAAAAAGAGAGATAGCCGAGTACTTCGGTCTTATTCGGACCCTTTACTGAGGCAAACTGATTTTACAAAGACAACATAGTCAAAAGAAGGCTTAATATACAAACTGACACTACCAGATTAGCCATAAGGGCGATTTCACTCTACAGAAAGGAGGAGTCGCCAGAGGCTAGCCACACCTGAAGAATACCCGCAGTAAACAAGTGATTCTTCCAGAAAACAGTACATTTTGAAAAAAACACGAGCATATACAATTTAATATCATGAATTTTTTTTACAAAAATTTTCCCAACAAAAATTATTATTAATGAAAAGACGAAAGAAAATATAAGTATATATATATATATATATATATATATATATATATATATATATATATATATATATCTATATATATATATATATATATTATATATATATATATATATATATATATATATATATATATATATATATATATATATATATATATATATATATATGTGGGTGTGTATATATATATATATATATATATATATATATATATATATATATATATATATGATATATATATATATATATAGGATATATATATATATATATATATAGTGTGTGTGTATATATATATATTATATTATAATATATATATATATATATATATATATATATATATATATATATATATAAATCGAGCAAGAGAAAGAGAGGAGAGAGAATATCGAACCAGACCTTACCTTACAGACCTTACAGTTCGTTCGGGTTGCCCCAGGTCCCTCAGTGTGAGGCGCCTCTAATGTCTACCAGAGAGTTGCTAGTACATCTTCCGGTATATTTTGCATCTTCCAATCTTGGATGGTCTGGGATGCAGTTTAGATATTTGTCGAGCTTATTCTTAAAACACATCTACGCTCACTCCTGATATATTCCTCAGATGAGCTGGCAACGCATTGAATAGACGCTGCAATTATCGATGCTGGTGCGTAGTGGATTAATGTTCTGTGTGCTTTCCTTATTTTTCCTGGTATAGTTTTGGGCACTATTAATCTACCTCTGCTTGCTCTTTCTGATATTTTTAGTTCCATGATATTTTCTGTTATTCCTTCTATCTGTTTTCCATGCCTGAATTATCATGTAGCGTTCTTTCTTCCTTTTCTTTCTAGACTATATAATTTTTAAAGGAATTTGGTAGTCTTTCCAGTAGTCTAGGTCCTTAACTTCTTCTATTCTAGCTGTAAAGGACCTTTGTACACTCTCTATTGTGCAATATCCTTTTGATAGTGTGGGTACCATATCATATTGGCAATATTTCAAGTGGACTACGAACATATGTTTTATAAAGCATAATCAAATGGTTATTCAGCTTTTCTTGTTTTGAAGTGCCGTAACAACATTCCCATTTTTGCTTCTTACATTTTGCCAACAGAATGGCTATTTGATCATTGCATAACATGTTCCTATTCATCATCACACCAAGGTCTTTAACTGCTTCCTTATTTGTGATTGTCTCATTATTAGGTCCCCTATATGCATATAGCTTTCCTTCTCTGTCTCCATAATTTATTGATTCAAATTTATCAGAGTTAAATACCCATCCTATTACCTCTGCCCAATCATATACTTTGTTAAGGTCTCTTTGTAGAGCGTTCCTATCTTCATCACAAGTAATTTCTCTACTTATTCTTGTGTCATCAGCGAAACTACTCACTACCGAATCCTTAACATTACTGTCTATGTCTTCAATCATAATAACAAACAATATTGCAGCTAGCACCGTACCTTGTGGCACACCGGATATTACCTTGGTTCATCCGATTTCTCATCGTTTTGCAATAACTATCTGTTTTCTGTTGTGTAAAAATTCTTTTAACCATCTTCCTACTTTATCTACGATATTGTTGTTTCTATCTTTGTAATATATTATGGTCTACTTTGTCAAAAGCTTTTGCAAAGTCTAGATAAACAACATCTGTTTCATTTCCGCTTTTTTCATATTTTTGAATATGTTCTCACGGTGGACTAACAGTTGGGTTTGTGTACTTTTTCCGGGTACGAAACCGTGTTGTCCTATATTAAACAAATTATTTTTTATTAAATGTTTCATAATATTTTTCTTCATTACCCTTTTCATACACTTTCATAATATGTGATGTTAGACTCACAGGCCTATAATTACTTGCCTCTAGTCTTGATCCACTTTTGAAAGTAGGGGTGATATATGCTAATTTGTGCTCATCATAAATCTTGCCTGTATCTACACTTTGTCTTAATAATATTGCAAGTGGCTTTGCGATAGAATGAACTACTTTCTTTTAACAAAATAGCAGGGACTCCATCCTGGCCCTGCAGCAGCTCCATTTTAATTTCATTAATTGCCTGCACAAATATCAGCTTTCATTAATTTTCTATTGTCAGCTAAATATTCACTATTTTCGTCCCTTACTTCTATATCATTATCTTCATTATCTTTATTCTAGGGGTGAATTCTCTCTATATCGTTCTGCCAGTATGTTGCAAATTTCCTTTTTTTCATTCGTTAATCTCCCTTCAATTCTCAGAGGGCCTATTTCTATTCTTCTTTTATTCATCTTCTCGCATATGAGTATAATAGTTTGGGGTTTTGCTTGATATTTAATAGGGTTTTTCTTCCAAGTCCCGTTTTTCATTTTCTTTTGATTGTATAATCTTTTGTTCTGCATTTTCTATCTTACTTTTTAGTTTTTTTTTCTATAACTTTCCATGCATTTTTTTCTTTGCAAGACCTTTTTTCCACTTTCTGATTTTCTGGAACAAGAATCCTTCTGTCTCTTGGTATGCATGAATGATGTTTACTTTTCTTCTTCGGTATTATATTTATCCTCATTTTCTCCATATTTTTATATATTCTCCGTATTTACCCTTATGTCATCACTTACGAAAATGTTATCCCCAATCTTTGTTTAATTCTTCATTAATTTCTGACCATTTTATATTTTTACTGTAGAAGTTGTATTTTCCATATCCTTCCCACTTTTTCTTTTTCTTGCTTATCTCTATTTTCACTTGCTTTGGAATGAACTGTTAATTCTATGACATTATGATCTGAAATACTCGCATTATAAACTATTATTCTTTAACATAATTCATCTCGTTCACAAATACTAGGTCTAAAGTATTTTCCTTTCTTGTTGGCAGGTGATTTATTTGTTGAATGTTGTATTATAGTAGCATATCTAATAGCTTTTCAAATTGCCTCTTATCTTCTGCACACTTATTACTCTCTTTTTATATGTATAAGTACAACCACAGTCTCCTATTCGTTCTTTTCCATTCTACGAAAGGAAAGTTGAAGTCACCAGATAGGAGAATAGTCCATCCTTGTGATTTCTACATATATCATCCAATTTTTCAATTATTAAGTCAAACTCTTTAGTATTAGGAGGTATATATATTACTATGTTCATCAATTTTTTCAGATTCAAATTCTACCGCTATTAGTTCACATTCTGAGTTACTATATTTCTCATATATTTTTCCTGTTTTTTGTCTTTCCCATATATTGCGGTTCCCCTTGATTCCTATTTTTTCTATCTGATCTATAAGTTTGGAACCCTTTTACTTTGATCATCATTCCCAGTCCTTCGGTGGGGAATACCAGGTTTGTTCACTTATACTTCTAAATAATCTATTTTTCTTTTCATTTTGGGTTGTTAGTTTCTTCTAAGTACTCTATTTTTCTTTTTGAGTTACTCGTAACTAAACCCTGCGCATTCATCACTATGATGGTTTGCGTGTTTTCTCCTTCATTAATATTGGTAGTAATAAGGATTTTCCCATGTCTCTTTCCTGTTCTGGTATGTTGTTCTTTTTTTCATTTCCAGAAATTGACATTAAAAAATCCAACTTTTCCATAATATTGATCTTCCTTCATCATAATTATTCATTTTGTGTCTGAATCTGCAATTTTCTCCGTTTCTGCAATATCCTCTTGCATAATAAATACAGTTATTATCTCTTGAGTAGAATTTCGGAGCTGATGCTTTGAAATTTTTTGCTGACACCTCGGCATATCTCATTGGTGGTTTGCTTTTCTCTTTTACCTGATATTCTTGATTTCTCTCTTTATTTGTTTCTTTCTTATTTTGGATTTTATTACTTGGTTGGTTATTTATTTGATTATGATTCATGGCTACAGGGTGCATATATTTGCATTTTTTGTCGAACTTACATCCTTTTCCTTCTTTTAGGTTTTTACATATTTTTTGGATGCAGATCTCTGCAATCATCCCCATAGCCATCTAAGTATGCACATTTACCATATATTTCATAGTTTTGACATACCTTAGGATGTTTGTAGTAACAATCTTTCTCCAAATCTGCAATTCCTCTTTTCAAAAGGTTGCAGATTTTGTCTTTCTTGTCTATTTTTTCCTCTTTCCCGTCATTGTGTAGATCTGGGTAGAGCCTCTTCGGGATTTGCTTTTCTGTTGTCATATCGTAATTTATTTCTTCGTAGGTATGCTGCTTTTATTGCCTCATATGTAGTATCAATGAGTATCTCTGCATCCATACTTTTTATCTTGTTCTTTGGTTTTCCTTATTTTTTTTCTGTCATTTCATTTTGTTTACTTTCTCTTCCGTTTTCCTCTTCTTCTTTTTCTTCTTCTTCTCCTCTTCTCTTCTTCATCCTCAAACTATTTGTACATTCAATCTTAATTTAATAACATTGTCTATCCATGATAGACATGTTGAACAAAAAATTCTTGTATCTTTTCTCAAATCTTGCATTACCTCAGCACACTGTGGATGGTCGGAATGTTGCATGCAGCACATTTTCTGATTAAGTTTTGTGGATTGACTATGCTATACCAAACCTTACACAGTTTGCATGCTTTTGGCATTCTTTTTCCTAATGCATCAATTAGGATATTCACAAGATTCACCTTATTCATTTTCTTTGTCGGAATATGTTGGTTTATGTATATTTTCTTTATGAGTCTCTTGACCCACTTGGATTTTATTTGGAACTTCTTCAATTATTTTCAAGATGTTTCATTAGATTTGTTCCAGTTTTGAAGGATTATATCCTTCTAATATATCTTTGAATGCTTTTGTATCTTTTTGGTTAGGACTGTTGCTGATTCATAGATGAGAAATGGCCAGTTCCCCTTCCTGCTGACCTCATCGTATTTGCGACTCCGCCAAGCAAGCTAAATTACGCCACCTTTTCCCGCAGTTGGAACTTACTGCCATCTTGTTCTGATTTCAGTATTACACTTGTTAAACTAACTTAGAAGACGCTTTATCCTACTCACACTAATACTTATCACCGATAGTTCACGAACACTTCTAGATATTTTCTCAAATTCTAGTCGTATGTTAAACTTGTGTATCTGTTTGATTAATCTGACTTCACGCGGGTACGTCTCACCAAGCAAGATGCTACTACGAGAGAGAGAGAGAGAGAGAGAGAGAGAGAAGAGAGAGAGAGAGATAATAAAACTATACATGTGGGACTAATTTATTAGTTGTTCATTTATGTTGAGGTCCTTCCATAAACATCTTACAAATATATGGATCCAAATCGTACATTCCCAGACTAAGTAAGATTTAGGTTGTTTTTTGATTAGTGATTTGCATAATTGCCGATTCCAGTAAATTTCTTGAAACATAATCATTAGACCTAGCAATTACCGAGGTATCACCCCAATTAATACAATGAGAATTTTTCACTCAGATGGATAAACAGTGCATTTGAAGTCTGGCTGGTTCTAACTGAATACATATGCTGCTTAATCCGAACACATAAATTTTGACTAGACTGACCAACGTAAAACGATGGGCAATCCTTACAAGGAATTTTGTAAATGATGTTGTTATTTGTTACGGGACTATCTTAATTAGCATATCTTTAATGGTATTGTTATTAGAGAACACTACATTAACATTAAACGATTTAAATATTGATTTTATGGTTTCAAATCCACGAAAATAAGGTAAGCTATGTACATTTTTAGGCTTTTTTTTCATTAATAGCAACATTATAAAAACTTTTTGTGAGCTTTTTTGATAACATAAATCAATTAAATGAGGTGGGTAGCAGAGATCGTTTCCTATCTTTTTATGCATTCTATTTCTTGGTCAGCGATATTGTGGACTCGTGATACGCAAAGCGCGTAGGAAACATAGAAGAAAAAATTGAAATTTTTAATATTAAGATGGTGGCCAGAATAAAAATGTACTATGTTAAATTATTTGTGGGTTTTCTATAAATACTGAATTTTGCATTGGAAAGATTCTCTATGTATTAATACATCTAGGAAAGGGATGACATTGTTATTTCAATTTCAACACGTGAATTAGGATGGCACTAAATGATTCAATTTAGATAGTAAATCATTTACATCGATACCACCAGGTGGTAAGACTACTAAGATATCATCGACATATCGGTACCATTTTAAGGGGATAAGTGTGATATTCGGGAGGTGGATGTCTCTCAAAAAATTCCATATATAAGTTTTGAAAGGAGAGGTGATAAAGGGTTACCCATGGCCATACCAAATATTTGTTGGTAATATTCTCCATTAAAAATAAATCTGCAATCACAAATACATAACTTAATTAAGGAAATTATGTGACTAACGGACATAGGCAATTCATGCAGTACAAGTTCATTACTTAAATATTCTAGCACAGAGTCAATAGGGACTTTTGTAAACAAAGAACACACATCAAAACTGACAAAATATCGCTAGGGTTTAGTACAATGTTATTTAATTTTTCCACAAGATCAAGAGAATTCCGGATGTGTGAATTAGATACAGTTCCTAGTAGCGGGGATAACAGTTTAGTAAGATATTTTAGATAGTTTAATAAGCAATTGATCCTACCAGTACTAATAATTGGGCGCATAGGTTTGTTTTCTTATTAGTTTGACTAGGCCATATAAATAAGGTAATGAGGGACACTTTACAGTTAACTGACACAAAAGTTCTTTTTTATCTTTAAGGATTTGTTTGATATTGATATTAAAGTTTTAATTACTTGTTCCAACGGATTTTTTGCGAGTTTTTTGTAAGTTATTCATCCTCTAGTAAAGTATGCATGCGTGATATGTAGTCAGTTTTGTCAAGAACCACTAAAGTTTCTAAACTATTGGAT
>NC_061092.1:54789526-54844526 GCF_015104395.2 Macrobrachium nipponense
TGCTTTCAACTTTATTTGGTCCTCGTGACCTCAAGTGGCGCTGGAAAAACTCCTATGATTGTTTGTTTCAATAAATGCATTCCTTTGTTTGCTCAGTTGCATATCTATATTTATTAGGTAATTTGATTTTTAGTCTATTGCAAACCATGGCTCTACGCTTTTTCGTTGAGATATAAGAATCGTTATTTATGGAATAGTCTTTGTATGGTGATTGTGTTGCTTCTATTGTCCATTATGAGTGGATGTACTTTTACAGGTAGAGAGATAGGTAGACAGATAAAAAATGATTTCAAATGCTCTGAATAATCTTGACTGAGGAGCTATTTCTTTATTACTGAGAAATTTTACCAACTTTGACGTTTCTGTTATAAGAGAAAGACTTTAGAGTTTTTGAGGAGAAATGGTACTAGTTGCCAAATATATATGAAAATAGCCGTTTTTCAAAACTCGGTAGTTCTGTTTATGACACTCCAGTATCTACTCGCGTGGGGCACTACTTCTTGTATGACTGACTTTTACTTTTGGCTCCTTCCTCAACCGTCCCGATTTAAAGGCAGCTCGTCACATCAGCACAAAGAAGTCAATGTTGTTCTGCATCAAATTCCTGTCTGTTTGAAAGCCTTTCACCGTGAAAATCGCTCCTCTTCACAGACATCATCGAAACAATTTTGGATAACTTTTCTCGTATTCACTCGGCGGATGTCACTTTGGTTGGGTTGGCCAGTCTGGTGACAATTCTTTTGTCATCCTCTGTCAAACTCTGCTATTCTCCTGCTCCTTTTAGTCTGACCCTTATAATTCTTCACTCCTTTACGTGGGGAGCTCTTTGTCTTTCCATCTTGTGTTATTATCCCTCCCGTCCTGAATGATTCGTGAAATTCCCCTCTGGCTGGAAACCGGTAATTTCTTTATTTTAATTATTAAGACTTTTCTAAACGATATAATTTTCAGTTCGTTTAGTCTTGTCTTGAAGCTTTGGAAAATAAACGATAACAACTCCTACTTCTGCTGTTTGTTTGTTTGTTTGTTTTTCCGTAACATCCTGCGGTGCTTACATGCACACGATTTCGAAATTGCAAAGGGAAAATGTATAATGATATATATTTTTTATAAGGAAAAAAAAAAAATTGAAACATGAAAGATGCCAAGGAAAAAAAATATTACTGAACTGCAGAAAACAGACTCCTAAAACAATATCAACATTTCTATGGGTTCATTGCTACTCAAAATTTTAAGTAAAAATGTTTTGAGTGAGAAGTTTACTTACAAGGTCACTTGTGAAGTTTAACTACTATATACATAGTTATTTTTTCTTAAATTTATTTCAGTAATTGCTTAATTTGACTTAGAATCTCATCAGCTATTTTCTAAGATAGTGAGTAAAAATGCACCGAGGTTTCTTCAGGTTGACATTTCTATACAGCGTATAATTCCGTATCAAACTCTCAGCCGCGGTCCATTAAATTTTTAGCCACGGACCGGAGGTGACCTGTATCATTAGTACCTATAGCGGTGCCAGACCATCGATCATGGGTAACTTTAACCTTAATTAAAATCAAATCTAAGTCTGGAGGACTGTAATTTTGTATGATTGATTGGTGATTGTAGGGTGGATGATCAACATACCAATGTGCAGCCCTCTAGCCTCAGTAGTTTTTAAGATCTGAGGACGGACAGGAAAAGTGAGGACGGATAGACAAATAGCCATCTCAATAGCTTTCTTTTATAGCCAAATAAAAAGGCACTTTCTTAATTATTTCTCGAACATGGTCAACATTCAAAATCTATTCTTTTAAATTCATGATAAATTTCGTATCAATTTCAACAACAAACATCATGCGTATTCCATTTTTTTCCAAAAACGCAGAGAAAGAACTGATAACAGCAGTATTCGTCTATATCGTCTAAGAAACCTCCAGCAGATTAGAAAAGCATCAGCAACTCGTTTCCTCAACTTTGTCGTATGCCAAGAAAAAGATCATCCCAGAACGATTCCAATCTTTTCATCAAACGAAGGTAACAGGGAATTGAATTTTGAAGATCACTTTCAATGATGGATGGCGTTTCATACTGTCCATTTCGAGTCGTGTAAAGCATTCGCCTTTGAAAGCGTAACTCCTTTTCATATATAGCAGATATTTAGAAGGAGCAACATTTTCTTTTTTAATTTTTTTTGTATATACCTCCAACTGCTGATGCATCGTACATTTTAGATCACCATGTTATGTCTGGAAGTCTTATATCTTTTTCTACTTTACATCCCATTTTCCTTTTATTATTTAATTTGCCAGCTATTAATTATTTGTACTTACCCTATGCTCTAATTTCTAATCATGAAACGCAAATCCCAGTTTGATGAATATACTATGTCGGTCAATCTTTATTGGTAATTTACTATCGCATAAGTGTCAATTACCTCTAGCTACGAAAAATTACTTTTTATTGGTACTATCGCCTGAGGGTCAATTACCTCTGGCTACGAAAAATTAAAGTTGGAAAGAATATCCAACATTGGCCGCTGCAGGTGTTGTTGTTTATCAGATATGTTCTGCAACGAGTGAGACAGAGGGACACAATTTCCTGGAATTCCTAAGTAGGGATTATGGAGTAAAAGTGTAATGGAAATTACATAAAAATGAAAATATAATATATTTCCTTATTATAAAACATAGCGGTGCTCTGTGTCTGAGGTCAAGGAGGAAAAACCTCCCAAAAATATCCAGTTTCGACGCTAACCCACCATAAACACAGACAAACGAAGGAACATCCTTCTCACGGTCTGATTGACTAAACCGCCTCTCACGAGAACCGAAGGAGCTGTTTGATCAGCACGACCAAAATGGGAAGTGTTTGTGTCCGTCTGTCTCCTCCTGTCATTTCATCGACACAACTTGTAAACTTTGTATCACTTGCTCTCTGACTCTTCTCTTTGAAATAACTCTCTTCAGAAAGTTCTATCTCAAGATTATTGTCTGTATACATACTTAAGAGAATATATCCATTTTTCTAAGTCCAAGAGTTTCCTAACATCCTTCAACATGACTGATGTGTGAACGGAGAAATCTAAGTCCATGCCTGCCGGTCCAAGAGAGAGAGAGAGAGAGAGAGAGAGAGAGAGAGAGAGAGAGAGAGAGAGAGAGAGGGGGGGGGGGGGGGGGGGGCTGAAATATGTCTCTGTAACAAACTGCTGTTCGCTCTAGTGAATCCAAAAGAAAAACTTGGTGACTGTCTCTGTTACTTCATCGAAGTGGGTCCAGTCACTATAAAAGGACCGATTGCAGTAACTACTTGATGCCAGAGTCAAAACGCCTTTTTTTTCACAATTGAATTTAAAAGATCGTTCCAGGACACCAGTGCAATTCAGAACTATTGCTAACGTTTGAGTCCTTTAGCTAATGGATAATTATAAGAACCATGATTGGAGTTAAAGCATAGGAACAGATATTGTATTTTGTTTTCTTAAAACATTATCATTTCCTAAAGGAGGGTAAGTTTATGAATACGCACAAATATATATATTTTAGACTTTTGTATTTCTAACAAGGAAAATAAAAATTTACCACGACGAGCAATTTTAGATTCTATTCCTCGCTTGAGAAATTTGTTTCTCTCTCTCTCTCTCTCTCTCTCTCTCTCTCTCTCTCTCTCTCTCTCTCTCTCTCTCGTCTGATACCCTAATGGTTTAACACAATTAACCATTTATGTATTTTAATCCCATTCAGTGTCGCTAACAAAACTTTATATAGTGTTTTTTTTTTTTTTTTTGAGAGAGAGAGAGCGAAAGATTGCATAAATGCTGTGAGCTTAAAAGCTTCAGATATTAAGGATTAAAATAAAGAACGGAAATGACTTAAAAATTAGACAAGACTTGGTTACGTCTTTTGTATCTGCAGACTGACTCCAAATTCGCAACAAACATACACAGTCCCACTTCTCTATATCTTTCTTTGTCTCTCTAGTTGAAATGTTCCAGGATTTTGTGATAAAAGATCAGTAGAGATAATCTTTGTTAACTATCTAGTTATATGTGCCTCCAGTTTCACGTCATCAAGTGTTGAAAAAATATAAAAAAGATGACCAATATAATATACTGTATGTAATTACGTTACAAAAAGTAAAGCGGAGTTAAATTTAATAAAAAAAAAAGTTATGGCAAATATCTTCCGCGTGAGTAGAATTAAGAATGCAACAAAAATATAAACAGCTACATTTAATACAAACAAATGTTGTTACAGCAAGTAGTTTAGAGGCAACGGGAGGAGTTTAGTCCTTGAACCAATGATATGGAAACGAGGAAATGTGAGAATGAGGTCAATACAGTCAATAAAGAGAATCTGGGTCAAAAGAGTAAAGGTGAAAATGCGGAAAAGGAATTGCGCAGAAAGCTTTTAAATATTCGGGAATGAAGGGAGAGGAAATACACGTTGCATTTCGAGTTGATGAACAGTAGAGAGAATAACATAGAATGTGATTTCGAATCTTCAGTAGGGTTTAAAAAAGTAGAAGAAGAAAGAGGAATGATTAGGAAATAAGGCAAGAGTTTGGGAGCAAGAGATGAGCTCCAACCGAAAAAAAGCGACGAAACAAAGTAAAATGTTTCAAAATGTCTCTGCAGAAGGAACGTAACAGAAAAAAACGGATCTTAAAATGAAAGATGGATAGTCGACATATATTTATCATACAGAACTAACAATGAACATACTACATGAAATTCAATATCATTACTAAAGAGATGATGAGCTGAGAATACGTGAAAAGAGACATTATGGAAATATTAATAAGAGAAAAAATGTATAAATAACTGAAAAAGTTCCACTACTTCACAGCAGCGTTGACAATATAATTTCTGGAATGTAATAACGTTTCTATGGTGAACAAATTATTTATCCTTTGGCTTGAATATGAGGAATCAACACGTTTTGGAAAAAGGAAAATCATGTCTAAGAAATCTGAGAAAAGCAGAATACTAACCAAATGATGAAGATTATTTTGAAAATATTTTATTTATAGAAAAACAATAATTTTGCGTGGGAATCATTACACAATTGACAGAAAAATTTATTTATATAAACTAGTTTTCAACTCCAACGGACATTTAAAGCAAAATATATTAATGTGAGAATCACAAGCAAACTATAGGAGAGAAAATACTAGTGAATTATGGCTATGTCTGCTCACTTAAGTTATGTGAAGACAGAACAAATTTATATTTGGAAAGTAATCTAAGAAATTGCAAATTAATTCACAAGTATTCAATTGAATATGAAAAATAAATCAATAATAAGCAGCTAAGTTAATCAAATAAATTGTGAATGCAAAACAAAACACACGATGTATAAGAGTATGAAATTCACTACCAAAATGTGAAAAATAAGAAATGTCAACACAGAACAAAAATAAGAAACACACACATACTTCAAAATCTGGATGAATGCAGAAAAGAATATACCAACACCAAAATGTGAAAGAATTGAAATAAATTCACCAGGAATAACCTAAGTACTTTCAGTATTTTAAGTGCACTTAAAACTGTAATTGTTACCATACCTTTTTCCAACTACAGTTTCAACTCTTAAAGGCCTGTTACAATTCTTGAGTTAAATACACGTATGGCGCCAGAAAATAATAATAACACCGTAAGTTCAGATTCCACGAATCTATTTTATAACACTATATTACACGAGTGGCCGTTACAAAATCTTTACCTTACAATTAAATACCTCTCGTATGCGAGAGAGAGAGAGAGAGAGAGAGAGAGAGAGAGAGAGAGAGAGAGAGAGAGAGAGTGCCATCAAAAGCATCTCTCTATAGCACGGGTATCTGTCTATGAATAAATCTTTCTTTTCTATGGAAGATTAAATAGAGAGAAAGTGGGATTGTAATCATAACTGATACTTGTTATTACACGGTTTCAGAACATGAAATTCTCTTAATAATGACAGATATGATTATAGAATTTTCTCGATACAATTTAAGAGGTTTACAAAGTTTAGGTCCAACTGCTCAGAAGCAGGGAAAAGACAATTAAAAGATTATACAGTGCAGTGACTAGCCACACAAAAATATGTTATAAAAGTACAACTCAATAAATTTCATTTTGGTACACAATAAAATTTTTTCACCATAAATATATTAAACATACAGATACAAAGAAAATATCTATAAAGTAACTGATTTGTAATTAAGCAAGTAATTTTATTTTTAAGGTCATTCTTAAATATTTTACTTATACAGGGGTCCAAATATGCAGCCAGAGCTAATGTTAAAACTACAAATGGAAGTAAGTTGTATAATTGCGGATTCAGTAATTGCATGATCAAAAGCCATCTTTTGATCTTGCAATTACTGAATTGCCGGTCCAATTTATCCCACTGGAGTTTTCACTTAAATGAATATGAATATTGCATTGGATGTTTGCCCAGTTTTGACAGAATACTTATAGATGAATTAACACGTTAATTGGCAAATTAGAGATAAAAATATGATTAAAAGACCTATGGAACAGAGAAAGTTAACAGCGAGGCACTAATAATATATATTGGCGCTGTTCAGCAAATCTTATCGCTCCCGTAGGGAAAATAGGATCATGGATCAATTATGCAAGAGTAAGATCTCTGTTTTAAAACAAGAAAATTGACAAATAAGGGACATCCATAGATGGTCCAATTCATAACTGCTTATGTTAGGAAACAGAAAACTACCATCATGAACCACTCTTAAAAAGATACAAATCCCTGGCAAAGGCAGACATCCACACCGGAGAACAATATTCTAGTAAAGGAAGTACAAATACACTATTACAAGTTGCGCTGATTTATCTCTAGTAAAAATATAAGGACCTATGTACAATACATAACTTTTGTGTGGCATTTGCTGAAATTTTCATCAGATTTTTCGAAAAAGTAAGGTATGGGTTAAAAGTTACCACAAGTATAGTTACATCTTCACCTTATGTAGCAGAGCCCCATCCACCAGAAGGGGAGGATGAGGTGGAAAATCAGTGCAAGATCAACTAATTTAATAGTGTTCTCATTTTACTGGAGTTCCGCCTCATACCCCACCAACTACACTACTCAGTAATCTGCTCCATGCCACGATTAAGACCAAGGGCAGCCTCATTCCTTACTTTAAGCTGAGACATTACTACACCCACAAGCATTGTATAATTGGCATACTGAATAAACTTGTTTTCTATGACAACACCCATAGCACTTGCATATAATGAATTTAACAGTGGAGCTAGACCACTTCCCCGTGGAACTCCAGACACAATAGGATTTACTAAATCGAAAGCAGCACTAAACTTTATTTGAATTATTCTACACTGAACACCCCTCTTGAAATGGCCCGTCAGATCCAAGAGAGCATTGCAGGTAACTAACTGTTTCCTATATGCATATTGGATACTGCATACTTGTAAAGGGACTTAAAAATTAATTTCTATGAAACTTTGGAAAGCACAGGGAAAATAGAATTTTACCTGTAATTGCTGTTGTCTGCAAATATGCCACTCTGTGCAATAGGCACTGTTTTACTATGCTTAAGCTCATCCACAAAGATATTATGTGACTATAATAATCTAGAGGATCTACTAATCTTGGGAGACAACACACCAGAAACTTTTTTTAAAAACAAAGGGATGAAACCATCAGGATGCTCTCTACCCTAGATATAAAACATTTCAATAATATGTTTAACATACTTAGAGCAAGATGCAAATTTCTTTAGAATAGATTCGGGATGACAAATATCAGGGAAGGGGACAGCCTCAGCTGACTGCCGAGCCTCAAAAGCTCGATGAAGTTTGGAGCCTGCAAACAATCTACAATCCTCTGTCAGTGGTGGTGGAATGGAAGACAAGCCTGACACAAAAGTAGAAAATGATAATTTGGTCCACCACATATAAGGCTGAGAAATTCTAGCAAGTTTCCCCTCCAAGGACGTACTGCGATTTCTCTTTGCTCTTTGGTAAAGTCTATTTACAGCAGAGCAAAATTCAACAAAAATTGTATAAATTTCGTGTGGCAGAATTTGGTATGTTTCTCATGGTAAGCTCGTCTACAAGCATCATCAAACCAAGAGTGCATCGATCCTAATGTGGATGACTTCTCTAAGGACCTACCTTACTAATATAACAATCTGAATTTTATTTATCTTTTCCTTAAGATCTGGATCTGATATAGCATTTGAAATATTAAGTGCCCGACAAGCTTCAATAATGCTATCCCAATGGTACTATATTTCTAGCAGACTGTTTTTCTAATGGAATACTGTCTGACAGATATAGTCATCTCAATAGAAAGTGGTTGGAAGTGCCCATATACCTTCAGATCCTGGCAGGCGATGTCTTTAATACTGCTAATAATTTCTCAGCAATATTGTTTGGCATAAGTCTGCTGGACCCCTGTCCTTTCCAGATTTGTATGGAACCCCTAGCATTCGAATATACATCAGGCTCTTGATTCACTGCTTAATTGAACAGGACACTGGGGCTTTTACCAAAAACGGTCTCAAAGACTGTGTGCGTAAGGAAATCATCATATTATATGATTTAAAACCATTTATGTATTGCCACTGAAATTTTTGTGGGAAAATTGAGTTATATAATATGATACTGTTATCACATATTCAGTCATCAAGTGATGATCATCATCTTTATGCCTTATTGCCGCTATAGAGATATTATATTCAGGTACATTCTCTGACATATAAAATAATTCCTTGCCTGTGAAAATCAATATCTATACTCGGTACACGCTTGTCTTTAACACAATAATTTTCTTCAAGTTGTCACAGGATTCTTCACCTATGATTGATATATAACTTGCGATCACAGCTTAAAACTTCGGCAACATGAGGATATAAAACAAAATCAGTATAAGAAAACTATATTACTTATCAATAAAAGGAGATTTTGAAATGGATAAAGGTAGAGATCAATGATCCTGAGTGACTAGAATCATGTAATGTAATGGGACTTTTACTTTGACACTGAAACAGGAAAAGGTGAGAGGAACTAACGCCAATATTGTCTGGACTCTGTTAACTTCAAGAAGAATTATCTTCATTCTTCTCGTGTCGATATTTGTCTCGTGGCCATTGGGCGGAGGATTTCACTTCTACCACAATTCTTTGCTTTTGGGAGATGAATGGACCGAGTTGATGAAGTGCGAAATGCGTAAGTCTAGTAGAAATTGGATTAAACTGAATAGACAGCGAGTTTGTGCTTGCATGTTTCGAGCTATCAAACTCTCAACCGGCCCCTAAGAAACTCTCAGTCGCGGCCCATGTAACTTTCTGACCCGGCCCGGTGGTGCCTATGTTGTTATCATCTATATCGTTATGCCAGACGCACGATCATGACTAACTTTAACCTTAGATACAATAAAATCTACTTAGGCTAGAGGGCTGCAATTTGCTTTGTATGATGATTGGAAAGTGGATGGTCAACATACCAATTTGCAGCCCTCTAGCCTCAGCAGTTTATAAGATCTGAGGGCGGACTTAACAAGTGCGGACGGACAGACAAATAATATCTCAATAGTTTTCTTTAAGAGGAAACTAAAAGCTGAGAGGAAGTATCTTATTTTATGCTTGCTCTTTGATGCGGATTACCTATTCTCTTATGTCGACATTAAATTTCTTTTCTGTTAATAGATTGTACGATTTATTCATTAATAAGTCATTATAAAAAGTTATATTTCTTGCTCACTTGAGCAGAAAGAAGAACTTTCATAAGCAATGCCTCGTAAAAGGCTGAATAATTCCAACAAAGCAAGAGAAAAATTCCTTTTTCAGATGAAATAATCTCATAAAACCCCTTCACTATTTCTAAGGCTATTTCCTGGCACCTATGATGTACTACATCCATGGGAAATTCAACAGTCCCCTTGTTATTGATTATTTTTGGATTACACATGATTTCAGTTATAAATGTAATGTTATAATGTAATCTCATCTCTTCTCTTGCTAGAAAAAAGAGGTTTTTCCTTCTTCTCCATATTATGGAATAAAACTAATTCATTCAGAAATAAAACGGAACTAATCTGAATGAGCATGGCGAAAATGTTCTACCCAATTCTCCAAATAATCGAGATCCAATATTTACTCGTGACTTCAACAACAAAATTGAACAGACTCTCTCTCTCTCTCTCTCTCTCTCTCTCTCTCTCTCTCTCTCTCTGCATTTCTCGCTCACTCTGACAGAGATATTTGGTGCCAACGGTTCCATTGTATCAATATGGACATCCCTGGAAAAGGACTCTTCATTCTATTTTTCTACGGGTGAATACGTGCGGGTGGGGAGAAAGTCCTACATTGCTAGTTTGAGACCCGGGATTATCGAGGCAACTGTGAGAACATTTCAGATGCTCTCTTCATCTCTGAAGTTTAGGTAATTTATGGTTTTGCTTTCTTCTTGGTATATCCTAGAGAAGCAATTTGACGTAAGTTGCCATCATGGTACTGAGAAGCTTCAAGTTATTCTTTAGGGTATTATGAACTCTTTTGTAATAAACAAAAATTGGTTAAGATACCTGATCCAGTAACCACATTGGAACTAATATCAATCATGAAAATTTAAGCTTTAAGAACCGAGAACTAAAGCACGAATATGTGAGAATTAAGATTTCACGCTGAGTATTTTTTCCTTCCTTCACTAATTTGATAACAAGTGACGCCTTACCTAGAAAATACATTGCCTACAAAATCATGGTCCTGTGTTTACCAGCTGTATTTTAGGTATTATTTTCCCGTTCCCGATGTTTGCATGTACACCTCCTTTGTTTACCAACTGTGTTTTTGGTATTATTCCCCCGTTCCCTTCCTTGACTGATTTTCACAGGCTAAATGAAATTAACAGTAACCATAACGATTCCCCCTTAATCGGAGGGAGCAGGCATTTCTGAAAAAATGTTGTAGCAATTTCCACGATTTAATTTGCATTCTGTCGTATTCAAAGCGATCTATTTTCTCATCAACGTGATGGATATATTGTTCTGTGTGTTTTATGATATATCGGAAAACAGAACGCTTAGTGCGAGCAAGTGTGGCCCGAAGAGGAAGAAAAAGAAGAACGGATTAACTTCTAAAAATATCTAATGCTAAAGTTTATTCCCTACTATGAAAATCTGTTGGACATTCTGCTCTTTTCATTGATGGACTCTCAAGCAATGACGGTAAATTTTAACAACTTTGGCCTTTCTTGATAATTAGTGGTTGGTTCATTTATGATGCTTTATAAAAAAAAAAAAATAAAAAAAACTGCTGACAGTCTCCTCTTTGAATGAAAAGCTTAAATTCCCGAAAAGAATCTTCATTTTGACACCCTAATTTATGTGTATAAAGTTTAGAAAATAATGAGAATATCAAAATAAATCAATGAGACAGTAATTCAACCGTGGCATATATAATAAACAAGTTTTTAAGGCCAATTGATACTCGTTTAAACAAAATGAAACATACTGCTAACAGGCAACTGTCCCTACCCTTGTTTGTGGCACAATCTCTGAAAATGCAAGCTAGCCAAATGAATCCCCGTAGATACAAAAATATACTTTTTATTTCCCAAATTAGCTAACATTAAAATGGAACAAAATCAATTAATAAAAAAAAAAAAAAAAAAAAGGAATATGAATAACTCTGACCAAAAACCGTTAAACTGTCGTTTCCTCTCTAAATCCTTTTTATTATGTCCGACCAACCACAACATTTTAACCCTTTTTGAGTAAGATAAATACATTATGTATGAACTCAGAATTGCTAAACTTTACACGTGTATTCTTCAGGCCTTTTATGATGAAACCCAATATCGTTTTTGTATATATTGTAAAAAAAAAATCCCATTTGTGTGTGAAAAAAAAGTGAAAAATTACAATTCTCCTCAATTAAGCAAGTAAATATTAGCAATTAATGACAAAAAGACATACAGGTTATTGTTTTTGGTTCTTTTTGACACAATGCAACTTACACATCAAGCAAATTTGATATAGCAATCTTTACAAATAAAGTTACAATTTGCATCACACACTGCGTCACCACATGATGTGCACGATTTTTTTGTTTTATTGTCCAGCTTCCTCGGAGACTTGGAAAAACGCCTTTTCTTGGTTTCTTGGAGCTGGGTTGTAGAGGGTAGTGCTGTGTCTTCCTTACTCATGAAGGCTTCTATACATTGAATTATATGCCTTGGGAAATTAGCTCGTAAATCTCTGAAACGCCACTGTTCAGCTAAGTCAGAGACAAAATGCTTGAGCTTTTGGTTTCCAGTATAGATATTAGAAGAATTTTTTCCCTGAAACATACAGCAGCATTATATCCTGCAACATCAATCATCCAGTAAAAAATAACCAAAGGCCATCTATTGGTGATTCTTTTACATGCATAGTTCTTGACTAAGAGGTCTAAGGTATCAACCCACCTTTGTTGCATTATAGTCCAATATCATATTGGCTTGAAAGGTTTCATCTTCTTGAATCATATTGTCATAATGCATTGTGCTCAGTAAAATTACTGCCTTATTGATTTTCGGGACAAAGCTGCATATCATTAGATGGTGATCTTTGCTGAAGCCAAACTTTGTTGATTGCACTTTGCGATACCGCGATGCTTGAAATGACAGGGGTATTTGCCGTTTATTTTTCCTAAGTGTTCCCAATAAATTACTTCAGAAATGATATTATGGAAAAATTATTTGATAGGTAGATTAGGCAGAGTGCTCTAAGCTTAGAAAACACACAGTTTTAAGATTTGCACCAAAACAAAATAGAGAAGAATTAGGGACACGGAAGACCAATGTGGTCCCTACGGACCCCAGTGGTATATTTTTAGCCGTCATTCCCTTAAAGTTAATTATCCTAAGCTATTAACACTTGTGAATATTCATAAACCACTAATGTTAAAATTAATCGCATATGGGTATTTTTTAGTAGATAGCGAAAGAGATATGTCACACCAAAGACTCACTGGGGGTCTCAGGGACCCCACCAGTCCACGAAGGGTTAATAAGTCAATTAAGTGTTAGAGAATCCATTTTTCTATATGGTGAATTTGAACCCATCTGAAATAAAGAGACACCCCCTGCGTGGCACCCAGCAAACACGGGTGCTCCATGTCCAAGGCATGTGATTTCCAAGTCGTCACCGACCTCAAATTGCATTGGTCATCTTTTCTGGCTATTTTTCCTTTCAGCATTCTTCGAGGAATCTAGCGCTTGTCTGTAAGCAACCTGTCTCTAACCGGAAAGAGCTGAGATTAACAATTCACTGCCGCCCCTTTTAAGATATATATTCCAGGATGATTATAGGCAAACCATAAGCTATGGCTACTTTAATAACACGACAGTGAATTATTGCAAAATACAGAGATACATTTTTTTTTCAAGTTATAATTATTATGAATACAGTCAGGCTTCCAATTTTGGCACTAAAGTTTCCAATGGAAGTATAAACAGAACTTACGATAAAAAAGAAAACACAAAAGTATACCGTTCTCTCACTAACGACTTTGAATTTGCGTGTTGTGTGTATATGTGTGTCTTTTAATTCTTTATGAAATTAATTTTCATCTGCAAAATATTAAAAATCTTAACAATAGTGTTTGGCCATTTTTCCACATATATATTATTTCATAAATGACAATGTGTTATGGAACTATCCATTTATGGTCTACGATAAGAGAACAGCCTTCTTTTCAATGATAAGCACTTTAAGCAATGCCTATGCTTTACATAAAGGAGGAATTGAGAGAGAGAGAGAGAGAGAGGAGAGAGAAAGAGAGAGAGAGAGAGAGGAGCGAGAGGGGGGCGGGGGGGGGGGGGGAGATAAAAAAAGTTCGAGGATATGCTAAACCATTACATGGTTGACATACTTACACAACGGCTGATTCAGTATTTAAAAAAAGTTAAGTGTCTTGAAGGAATGCAGTATGTCACCCAAAGAGTTTTAGTTAAGGAAAAGGTTTCGAAAGTATTCCATTATAGCTAAAAAGAACGTGAAAGGAGAATTTTAGTCTCTCAGAAGCTTTTTCTCATATATTGTCGAAGTCAAAGAAAAAGGAAGACCCGATGGAGCCTGGTGAGACGAATCAACACAGGATATTGAAGGAACTGTCAGGAATCCATTTATTCTTATAAAAATACCATTCCTGTATATCAGGTTCTCAAAAATATTCAGAGCTTTTGAACCCTTTCCTTGGCTCATTCTCACGGCTCGAAAACGCTTGTAACGTTCTCGATCTAGAGGAGAAAGACCCATTAATATTCCATTGGTATCATGCATCAAGCTTACACTACAGGACCAAAATATATATAGCTAGATAGACATCCCAAGTAGAAAATCCAGCAACAAATAAGATATTCATCACCCGATCAGCCAAATAAATCTTCAAAGTTTATCGGACCTGTACTTGTGTCTAGAGCAACGGTAGTGACAATGAACGTTGTAGTAGTAGTATTGATTGTAGGAGCTCCTCCCACTTCCTTGTCAGGTTTGACGCTGTCATCTGATGACATCTCCAAGGATCGTGGAGACATAGAAGTCCATGTGTACATACAAATTCAAATTCAATGGAATGCTGAACTAAATATAAACATTTGATTGAAATTATCTTTGTAAAATGAAATTCATAAAAAAATGATAATTACATAAACATTCTTGCATATTTTGCGTAAAATAAGAGAGAGAGAGAGAGAGAGAGAGAGAGAGAGAGAGAGAGGCGGGGGGATGGGGGGCGTTGACTTGGAATTCAGACTTAAAAAAACTAAGGAGATTTAAAGAAATCCTGAAAACATAAGTAGCATTTGGTTTGCAAATCCTGCCAAGAAAAGGAAGAAGCCTTGAATATTAATGAGGTCCTGAGACACCAAAACGTAAGATGTGTCATCTCCCTGTTCCAAAGGAGAATGACAGACAAATGGAAAGAAATTTTTGAAGAGGAAAAGAATCTCCGCATAGAGGAAACGGATCTTCATATTGTAATTTTGAAGTTTATTCACTAACAGTGAATCCGGGGACTGAGGATATAATAAGAAACCAATAATTACTTTGGAAATCTTCTCTCTCTCTCTAATTCATTTATGTATATATATAATAATATATATATATATATATATATATATATATATATATATATATATATATATATATATATATATATATATATTATATATATATATATATATATATATATATATATATATATATATATATATATATAGTATATATATTATATATATTATATATATATATATATATATTATGATATATATATATATATATATATTATATATATATATATATATATATATATATATATATATATATATATATATATATATATATATATATATATATAAAATATACTAGTGTCGCTGTCGAAGCGAAATTATTTCATTTCTACGAGTACTAGCCAGTCGGAGATAGCCAGTAAGGAAAAATTAATTATTTATTGTCAAGGGAAAAAAAAAATAAACAGAAAAACTCGTGCCCTCTCTCTTAACCATTTTAATTAACTTACTTGAGCAAAGGAAAAAACATCGATCTTACAGTGGAAGGGATCGAAGGAGGAAAACGAAGAAATTTTTAGTTGCAGAGAAAACAGCTTAGAAAATAGTAACAGCTTAAAACATGGTAGTTAGAGCGATAGTATCATTTCGGGGGTGGGGGGTGGGGGGTGGAGAGATGAGTTAGTTCCCCATCAATGGATTGAATACCATCAATGGATTGAATAATATCAGAGTAATGTTCACGAGACCGCTGTGTGAGTAACTCATCGGGGAGGAAAACGTTATATTGGTTGTAGATTTCATCAAAATTAGCTCTTAACAAATCCCATCTGCCTTTCTGTTTTCCCGGATCATAAGTTTCTGGGAGAATTGGATTTTTACTTAGACTGTCGTAGAGGTCTATTGTAGTTAAGAGCAACTTGGTCTATTTTTGTTCTTCTGGGCTGACAGGCAAATTCGAGGTTTGAGGTTTGATAACGGGGTTTCAAGTAAGAAGGGAAAGAGGATTGAGGTGCCTCATTGGGGTTGCAGACTGCTCCGTCTGAGTTCCTGTATCGACACATAAATCAGGAACTGCTTCAGTTTGAGTCCATATATCGACAGACACAACAGGCGCTGCTTCAACCACTTGTTTGATGTTTTCTATCCTTGGTTCTGGCATCGTGGCTGGATTGGACTGGCTGCAGGTACTTCTGCCCTGAGAGGTGGTTTTGATGCTTAGCTTTTGCTTTGAACTGTGTAATGGGGGATAAACGGGCACTGCATCGTTTGAACAACGCATGGCGACACTCAGAACACTTGGGTGTTGTGGGTTCCCATTTTTTCGGTTCCTCAAAACAGAATTTGGATTCGTGCTTCTCACTACAGACGGCGCAGATTGTCATCAAAGTGGCACAATTGGCACGTAAGACATTCCAAGAAACTAAGAACACTTATAGCCAGCAAGAATGCAATACATTTAGCTTTGTCTACTAAGGCAATATCATTTTAAAGCAAGGCTCCTTTCTACATTGTTATTTCTAATTCGCTTGTTTAATTAAATATTCCTCCATAGTCTATATGTTTGTGAAATTTCCAATGTTCTCTGAGGAGTCTTATATTGTAATGTAATTTTGCTTATTCTTTAATGGAGAATTAACCATTTTCCCTGATTGATTCTATCCTTTTGAGTTACAGTAATATTCTCGAAGGAGAAATTCACATACTGATCACTAACTGCAAGGATTATCCAAAGGTAATAATTATTATATACCTAGCCCTAATGTTTATGTTTAGTGACACTGAATTACATAATGATTATTAAATCATTTATTTTAATGTAATTAGTATCTCAGGTTAGATATATTTAATTATGTTACGTTTTATTATTTAGTTAATTTCTGAGAAGGAAATATTTCCAGTAATTATTAGCTCTCCGAGAGTAAAGCAATTTTGTGGCTTTGCTTATTTCTCACTATTGTTTTGAAGAATTTTTAAAGACAAGTTTTTAGTTTGTAATTTAGTTAGGTCACATTGCCTTGTTCTTTCGTATATTGAAACATTTAGTATTAGATTTTTGCGAGCCCAGTAAAAAAATGTTTATTTTCTGTTGGCGTTTATCTGTCACAGAGTTTCAGTAACTATAGATCTTGTATTATTAGATATCTCTCAAGGGTGTGGAAGTGAGTTGACTCTCATTGTAAATGGCTTTGTCTACGTCATTTCAACTATCTAGGGTTGGAATGACTCTTAAGTTGGGGAGGTATTATATATCAAAGTCACTCCAAATTCGTGTTAAATGATAATGATATAAAGCAGAAATGACTCATCCTCCACTAACCGGTGAGATGTCTGTGATTCACCCTGTCTTCTCGAGCCCAGTGAGTTGCCGCCTCGCTCTCTCAGGTAACCCCAGGAGTCAGCCGAGAGACGCCAGGTGTAGTTGCCTGCCGCTATGTTGAACTCAAGAAACACATGTTCACCTCTAGGGACATGGGTCACCTTCCTCACCACCAAAAGAGATGCCCTGGAACTAGCATGGAGACCATAAAAGGGCTCGGCACCAGACGGACAATCTTCGACCCGTCTACACCGCCATTGAAGAAACGTGTTCACCTGGGACAGTCGCCTCCTCCCTCCTCTTTCTTTCTATGCCTTCCTGGACTGCCACACAATAGTCTCCTTTTGCAGTGTTTCCTTCATGTTGCCCCCTTTTTGCTTTGAGAAAGTACCGTATGAGCGAGTATTGTGGAGTCAGGCTGTTTCTATTCTCATACTGCTCATGTTCTTTGCTCTTGTGCGATTTCTCTGTCAACACCCCCACCCCCTTTGTGGACAGTAGCATTGTGCTCTCACATTGTAATACCTTGACTAATTTGCCACTGTTATTCGGGATACCGTGAGAGCCCTTTGTGTTTGAATGACTGTTTCATTTGTTTCATTGTGAATAGCGTTCGCTGACGTAATTTGTTTGAGGAAATAACGTAAGTAGCGGTAATTGTGTATCAATTCCCTCATCAGTAAAAAGCGTAACTTTGCCTTTATGAGTGATTCAGTAATGCCATTACTCTTGAGTGATCTATAACGTAAAAGTCATAATAAGTAGATCGGGAGTTTTGCAATTTGCCTTCACCACACCCGATCAACCACCACCTGCACCGCATCTGTGTTTTTAGGACCACCATTCGTTCCAGATATTCCATCGGGATCCTCTGTGGGGGCTGGATTCCCTCCCTCTGTGCTCTGGGACCATGGTTCTTTGTGCTGAAGTCTTATTCACGTGTCCAGTCAAGCCAGGCTACGTTTTAGATGGTCTACTATCAACCTTGCTTCATTACCTATTAGTTATCGGCCCTTAAGAGTCCGTGTCACCCTTCAGGTGTTATTCAAGTTATTCACGTAATTTTTTTTTATGTAAATAAACTTCATTTTAAACTGAACCCTTAGAGTTCCTTTACTCTGAACGCGGCCTTCAGCCGTAGAATTTTCTAATAAGAATCTACTTCTAGTCCAATGCCTTCTTATGACTTTCAGTAAGTAATTACATTTGTTGTGTGTCTACACAGGGAACTAGAATCTTAATTATATATATATATATATTATATATATATATATATATATATATATATATATCTAACGTCTTATACTGCTAGTTATAAAATTTCTACCTTTATTTCAAATTGATTATATAAAAAAATGTTAAACAAAGAGAAAAAGTTGTCGAAATTACAGTCTCCTTGAGGCAGCCGATTTGTTTTGTCGTCTCATAATCCCAGAGAAAGAGGACCGTTATAATAATCCTCGGTTGCCACAGCGAGGAAGTTATGAGTAGTAGATAATTCCTTTGTCTGGTTCCCTGACGTGTAAGATAGGAGCAAATGATTCTTTTCATTTTCGTGTAATTTCTAGAGTGAGAGTGGGTATGGTTTTCTTTCTATAGAAATTGAAGTGATGTTTGATAGAAATACAGGTCTACATTTCCTCTATTTCATGATCTCTATCGAACGCAACTCTCGCTATGTGACGATTTGGTTGGGTAAAATTCAGGTAGTCTCTAACTAGAGACAGAGGTTCGATGTCTCCTTTCTCTCTGTCTCTCTCCCAGCATCTATTCCCGCTCGGAACACTAGTGATATAAACTCCACTAAGTATCGAAGTTGCTGAGATAGTTTCGTTTATCTTTGAGAATCGTTTCTGCCGCCGATTCTTGAAGCAAAATGGCGAACTCATTGGCAAAGTGGATGATTGCCATTTCACTCTCACTGGAGGTTCGACTTTAACGAACTAAAAAAAATTCTAAGGAAACAAAAGTTCTGAAAGACCAAGACCTCTCCTTTTGCTGTTTCTTTTTTCTTCGTTGTGGAGTGACTGGCGATCATTTTTTTTTTTACTTTTGTGCTATAAAATCAGCGAAATGGTAGAAATGAGAAAATTATTCATATAATGGTCATTTTCGATTCCTCAAGAAACACTGGATGATTTCTACTTTTTATTTCTTAACCGTCATAGAAGTTATATGGTTTAACTTCTTCATTTCAGTATCTCTAGCTCCTTTGCATCACTAAAAGAAAATGAAAATAATAAAGTATCTCCACAAATTCTTCTTTTGTTAGAGAAGACGCGAATCAGTCTTGACGGATTTAGAAGAAAATTTTGCGAACATCCGAAAGAGGGAACAGAAAACTACCGAAGAGACTCAAGGCCTTATTTCTAAACTACCACCTGCGATGAAGCAGCTCTTCGTCACTCAAATGGTATTATTGTGATGCTAACCGCCTCTTCCTGCCGAAGACGAAGGTGATTGGAGGGTGAAAATTATTGGAAACGAAGAGGCGGTCTTGACCATCTCTTTGCTAACCTCTTCGTATATTTTTTATAGAATTAAAAGAGAACCACATAACAAATGTAAGTATTGGAAAGTATAACATCTGCCAAATATTTTAGCAATCTATATTTCTCAGTACTTCAATGCATATGGTCTTATTTACTTTCTTGTAAAAGACAGTCTTTGTTCTTCAGAAAGCTGTAACAGAATCGTCTTTCTTGGCTCTTGGATTATATTTTAATCAGCACAACGTATTTCAGTTCGGCAAAACAATCATCGCAAAATAAATGAAGATGAAAAGAACCACAGATTCACGAACTTTTCAAAAATATTTCCAACCAATCAGCTTCAAGGAATAGTCGTGACGTAATCAGTAGGCGGGCTTAGCTGTACAGCCAGCTGGACTCTGCTGTAGTAATTGTATTAATGCACAAAACAATTGTGTAAGTGATAAAGTTTATAAATGTATAGGTATAAAGTGAGACAGAAATCGAACAGCTGTCTGGTGATGCGAAATGTTTGTGTATTATTCCAGACTACAAACCCATCCCGCAGAGTTGCTCTTCGTGAAAGCCCTTCGCCGATGTTTTTAAAATAACTTCGTGATTTCACGGTAGTTTCAAAATACGGCCCTGAGAGAGGGTCTGATTACCCTAAATTATGGTATTTTACCTTGAAGTGAAAGCACTGAGAGGTCGTTTCTGTATTCATTAAGGAAAATGCAAAAGAGGAACCACAAAATCGTCGTAATTTATATCAATGATGCAAAGCTGAAAGTACTTCGTCGAGTAAACAATATAAAAGTATTTGCATTAATACCCATTAACACACTCACATACTATATATATATATATATCATATATATATATATATATATATATATATATATATATATATAAAATATATTAACACTATGCATAGTATCTGGTTACTACACTCACCAATCAGGAAATAGTTACCTCATAACAGCCAGACACCTGAACCTTCACCACAGATACAATACTACTGACTACTCTAAAGGTAACAGAAATCTATATATAACAATAATTAATTGGGAAAAGGGGCATCACTCCATCAACAACTTTTAAAAGTATTTCCTGGGTTCGAACTCACTCATTAAAGCTGAAGGAAAACAGCTCAATTACCATTCTGTAGTTCTACCTAAGCAAAATTAAATATACTGGTGAAAAAAGAAAACCCTTATAAACATTAAATAAAAAAATTATTATTGAACTCAAAATTTATAAGTGAAATTCAATCTCAGGGAAATTTACTATTATACGAAAACAACACAAAATGTTATTACTTCTTGAATTAATTATTAAATGAAATTAAATCAAAATCAATTTATCACAAAATCATGAAAATTAATTAATCCAAAATATTAAATTAATCATGTAAAATCCAAAGTGTTAAGTAACAATTAAAATTTGATAATTGAATTCACAAGGGTTAACAACAATAAAAGTTGAAAAGAATTATAAGTAAATGCTAAGTAACTCAGCTAGTTTTTACACTCAATTAAATATGCAATGATTAATTAATTAAAACAATTAAGTTAATCAGACAAATTGTGAATGCAAAACAAAATACTCAATGTATAAGAATATCAAATTCACTACCAAAATGTGAAAAATATGAAATGGTAACACGGAATAAAAAAAAACACAAACACACTTCAAAATAATTAAACACAGAAGATAAAAATTTACAATGTGTAAAAAATGAAATAGTTTCACAAAACCACCGTAAATATGTTTTTAAGTTGCAACTCAAAACTTGTAATAACACATTACCTTGGTATACCAATTATGTTTCTGCTGCAGCTCCAAAATTCACTATATTATTTCAAAAATTCACCAAAGTATTCCAAAAAGGCGCCATGACACACGGTACAACGTCTGCTTAGATTCCACCAATAATCACTCAGCAATTAAACAAATCTAAAATCTAAATCTAAAACTTATGAATGACCAACCAATTAGTACAAAATCTTTACGTTAATGTGAAAATCTAAATTCTCTGATACTAAAGAGAGAGAGAAGAGAGAGAGAGAGAGAGAGAGAGAGAGAGAGAGAGAGCGGCTCCGGCACGCCCTTCTATGCAACGCAAGAGTAAGTCTCAGAATGACATAATTGCTCTCTCTTAGTATGGAAACTTCTGAGTGGATCTCGTCTAAAATGGCTGGGCAAATATTTTGGGAACGATACACAGCTATTATCTTAAAAATTCTCTTTCAAAACAACAAATAGATAGAAAGTGGAATTACAATCATAAAAAAAACTTATCATTACTTGATTTAAGACTATAAAAGTCTCTTAAAATAGAATTTTCTCAAATGCAATAAATGTCGTCACGTCCGTGAGTGACGTCAGAAATCTTTCCACTTCAAAATTAAAGGTACTTACGAGCAAACAAATTTTATTTTGACAAATCGAGAGATATAGGAGTTAATTTACCAAATATATTAGGGATTTTTACTACAAGAGAATTGTTTGCTACTAAGATGAAAAGAAAGATATCAGACGTATGTGAAACGTTTTAGGCAGAATCCTTCTAGAACGATCTTACAAAAGATGATGCAACTACACAGAGCAATGGTGAAATCTTCACGTGGTTTCTCGACAAAGCTACATAAGTAAGAAGCAAGGCATGTATGTTGTATGTTGAATGGACAATGAAAATTTCTCTCTCTTTTCGCATGCTATGTTATTCCTTAACTTTAAATTACTTTTTTTTGTGAATTCTGAACATAAATAACTGAACTATTAACACTAAGCACTACTACTGAATCTGAAAATATGCAAACACTTTTACAACATTTCATAGTTACCGAGGTGAAATATATATATATATATATATATATATATAATTATATATATATATATATATATATATATATATATATAATATCGTATATATATACACGCTTCCATCATTGGTATTCAGTGGAACCAATTAAAAATATAAAGAAAAGCAAGTTTGATGAAATCTCCTTTCCATCAAAGGTCGGAATATTCATTAGACACCAAACAAAGACTTAAAATGTATTATTAAAACTCTCCCTTTTAATCAAAAGTGTCCATCAGACACCAATCGTAGACATAGACCTATTCCTGAATCCTGATTCAGCAATTCCGAGATGAGGCAGCAGGACAGGGCATGCTACAGTTCACGAACGCAAATAAATGTTGCCAAGCAACACTTATGATATTTTTTTATACGTTAGGCCATACGGTTCCGCTGAAAATTAATAATTAAAGTCTGATTACTCGCAATAAAAGTTCTTCAAGGGCGTCTTGACGGAGTATCCTCTATGAGCCATGATGAATGAAGTCGTAATATGGGAGCAGTCCACCGATTTTATGATGATCTCCTGTCTTCGAGAGAAACCTTGTCAGATGGTATTAGCAACACGTCTACAGGTGGCACGTCTTCACACGACGTATTTTGTTTTGAGGAGTTAGCTTGCGCCCAGGATTCGTACACGCCTTACTCAACATAGGCTGGGAGTCCTGGAAGTTCAGCTATGAAGGAGAATACGTTGGCGAAGAAGTTCTCTTGGTTGCCATATGGACAAGTAGCCTTCATATTTCAGATATTTATTAGTTATATTCTAACCTTTTTTCTGTGTGTGGAGCCAGCCCAGTTTTCTCTTCTAATTTTATATAAACTATTTTGTATGAACTATGGCTGGGCAGGAGCCAGCGGGTGAAGGTGAACCGAGCTTCTGTTATGTATTTAAATTACACTTTTTGTTGACCTATAGTTGATAGACAGATGTGGTGAACAATGACATTCTTTGAAATAACAAATATCTGCATTAGTTCTCGCGGAATTAAAAGTCAATGTTCTTTGTTGAGAAGAATCTACTGTCTCAGAGGTCACATTGACAAAACCTGAGTATACATGGAAAATTTCTCTAATGTGTTCATGTGTGTGTTTGTTTCTATAGGCGGAACCAGTGAGAGATAAGTGTTATTTAAAATAGATTACGTTCCTAACAAGAATATAAAATGTAGAAAACTCTACTATGTGTAGATCAGGAATTATGAAATAAATGATGTGTTATTACACAATCGGTTTTGCACAACATAGTCGTTACACTTCCATGACGAACGATTGTTCGTTTGTACGTCACGCTTTACCTCCCCTGTATCATATAATTTTTGGGGCGTTATTCGCCCAGCTTTTCCTTGAAGATGAAGGGTGCGTGACAACCACATAAACTATTATTATGGACATCAGAGGTGAGAGATGTTGGAACTTTCATAGATGAATTCCTTTTCAGCATCTCGAACTTTTTGAGATGACGTGGGAAGTGGCAGAAATTCTCTTTCTTTCTTATGAGAGATTCGTGAGAAATTATTATCATTTTGTTTATGAGCACTTGTTGGTGAAATCTATCACTGTCCTCTTTATGATATTTGTTATTATTTTGTTATTATTTTGACGAGTATGTTAATAATAATTTTTTTCCTTCTGACAAGAACTCTTTTGAACTGTCGCTCTGTCGGCCTCTGTGAGCCGAATTATGATCTAGTATTGATAATTCACAATGGTGTTTAACGTGTTGAAGAGACTAATTGATTTACTGTGTTACATAAAAGAGGGTTTCGCTAAGATAATATGATTAATAATATATGATGTGATATGCTGTGACATTTCTTAGAATGTAGAGAAGTCAGCAGTTTAACTTCCCTAGAGACAGAGTGTTCGAGTGACGAGCTTTGGGAATGCTGATGTGTCTTTTTGCTGTCTTAGCAGACCAACGCCTCGTCCTGTCGCTATGAGCGCTTGAAACTGGATTCAAGCAGTTCATGGGAGTGAACATTGTGGACAATGGGTGCGAGTTTGTACGTACGTGCGAGCCTTTTCCCCCTACATATGAGAGTGTAAGATTACCATGATGGATAGATCTGTGCAAGAGAGACAGAGCTAAAATGGCTTCTGCAAAAGGTGTTTTTATTAAGTGACAGTGCATACCGCGTTGGATGGGTAAGCCTTTTCTTTATTTTGGCCAAAGTGTGGCTGGATTTTTTTTAATATTTATTTCAGAGATGTTCTATTTATATGATCTTTTGATTATACTCTTATGCTTATCGGGATGTTCTCCTGTCTTCTAACAGGTGATTCTGGACAAGGGGAATTTTTCTGGAGAAATGGGAACTGACTTAATTACTATGGTGTACTGTATTATGACTTGCCCAGTTTTATGACTAATATAATATTGGATTATTGGAGTAGAAATATGGAGTGGGGTTATTTGAGTTTAACATTTCATTTAATCCTTTTGTTAAGAATCTGAGTTATTCAGCTAATACTTTACTTTCAAATAAATGCATATTTTTGTAAGTTCCGTGTCTGATTTGATGACCTTAGATAATGGAAGGGGGAGGTATATTGAGAGAGAGAGAGAGAGAGAGAGAGAGAGAGAGAGAGAGGAGAGAGATGAGAGAGAGAGAGAGAGAGAGATAGAGGGAGAGAGAGTGAGAGAGAGAGAGAGAGTTGCCTGCTGCTCTTGGTCCATCGCTACCTTTTAAAATATGATAATAATAATTTTTTTTATTATGTTAATAATATTTTTTTTCCTTCTGACAAGAACTCTTTTGAACTGTCGCTCTGTCGGCCTCTGTGAGCCGAATTATGATCTAGTATTGATAATTCACAATGGTGTTTAACTTGTTGAAGAGACTAATTGCTTTACTGCATGACTATTCAATTTTTGTGGAATTAATGTCAGAGTATGGCGAGAAGTTTCTCTTTTATTTATTGTTTCATTTGTGGGAATGGTTCAGTTTTCCCGGGATCTTGTTCTAGACAGTCGTTTTCTGTTTCGAATTTTAATTAACGATTTCGGTCTTCCATTTGGTTATCTTTCTAGCTGTCGGGCGATAGTTAGAATTTTGCCTTTTCTTTAGAGAAATAAGGTTATTTTTGTAGTTTAGAGTTTAATTCAGTGCCCAAAATAATTTTTGCAATTGTCTTGTGAATTGATTAGAGATTTCCAGTAGGTCACGTTACCATATTCAGTTTTATGCCTCCTCTAGGTATATATATATATATATATATATATATATATATATATATATATATATATATATATATATATATATATATATACATACATACATATTTTAGGGCTTGTGCCTTGTATGATAAGGCGCCCTATGAGGTAATGTTAGACTTGCGATAATCTTACGCTAAGTCGGTTGGTATTGCACTTCCATCTTCAATGGAGTGTCTTGGGGTTTGTAGATCACTTACGAAGTCGGGATTATCTTCTTGTTTATGACGACGATGTGTTAAACTCATGGTGAGGAGGTTCTTGTAGAAAACACGAAGTATAAAATATATATATTCTTCTGAAGTTTTACATGCTGAAGATCAGATATGATTGTACAAGTCTTCTAATAACGATAGCTTGATCGCTTCTGCCAATGATGATGGCTACTTCTGTTCTCTCTACATGATAAAGCTTAGGTAAAGAGATACAGGTCTTCTAATGACGATAGCTAACTCTGTTCTGCTCTGTTCTACATCTCTGTTACAAGTTATGAAGGAAGCAGACAGTAGCTCGAACATATGAACATACTATCAGATGACATAGTTACATACGAACACACAATCAAATGAGACGACGCTACAGATCACGTAGGCCGTTTGAATTATAGGTCGCGGTGTTTGTCTCAGCAGGAAGCTTGGACTAAAGTTTAAATAAACAATTGAATGACTACAGGTGACGGCATGTTATCTTAGCCTACTTTATTGTATACGTCATCTTTAGCGTCTCTAGTCTGATCACATTCCTGCAAGCAATCTGGTTGACCTCTTTAGTTTTAGTCTTTTATATATATGGACTAACATTCCATATTTTATTATGTAAACACTTACATTAGCTCGGTCAGCTACCAAAACCAACTACTGAATATTACTCAAACTTGACTTGCATTTGACTTATAGGAGTGTGATACAGACACTATGTGAATATATATATATATATATATATATATAATATTATATATATATTATTATATATATATATATATATATTATATAATATATAATATTATATTATATTATATACATATATTATATATATCTATCTACTTATAAGTAAAAAAATTAATGATGTACACTAATACAGATTCAAGTAATAAAATATTAGACATAATATTGCATATGATATTCGTAAATAATGAGTGATCACGTGATATATACTGATACAGTTTTTTCACTTCATCTCATTAAGATACATATGGCTACAGAAAATACTAATGTACTCTGACAATTGCATTAGATTGAAGATTAAAAACATGATAAAAAATCATATTTAACTGATTGAAAAATTTCATATCTGAATTGATAAAAATTATTAATGTTTATGCTAACTGTTATATCATCTGATTCATTAATCCATATACTAACTCATATATAACTGCAGATATTGGTTAAGATAAAACGGTAACAGATTGATTATAGGCTACCTGATTTGTTTATACATATGTAATATGAAATTCCATATAATTATGGATTAATATATGTGCAACTTTAAATAGATTCCTATTGCGTACATGCAAAAGATATATTTCGATTCTGTTATTTATGATTCATTTATATATAGATTCCTAGTGCGTACACGCAAAAATATATTTCGATTCTGTTATTTGATGATCATTTATATACTATATAGGATACATGACCGAGGTTATACTACTTCACATTTCAACTAGCTTTCGAACCACTTTTCGTCCATACACAGTTCCAGACAACCACCTATAGCCAAATGAAACGGCCGATTTCACAGGTTAAACAAGGGGAAAATTTTGCCTGGGCGGGTCCAACGTTTCTATTTTGCGCTCATACTTATTCTCTGGCGTCCTAAGCTACACGATTACGTTCGCGATGAATAAAACCATCCCAGCACGAGTCCTTCGCCAGCAAAGTAGAGAATTGAATCTCCTTTGGGTCGTAATTTGTCGGAAGTATGTCCCTTTTGTAGTGATTCCGACAGCCACCGAGCGTTCCGCATTAAAACGAGATTAACGACGAGATACGGTGTCGGTCGAAGAAGTCCATGATGGTGCTTATTCCTTTCACATTGTAGGCGGTTGTTACTCGACTGCAGTCGTCCGCTGCGACGAACGATTTTTTGAAGTTGCGATGTGAAACTCTCGTACTGCAGGATACTGTAACAGGTTCCATTAATCAGCCTGCAAGTGAAATTATACTTGTCACAAGGGCAAAGTAAATTCAGACGACATCCAAATACAGGGGAGGGAAGAGAGCCATTTAGACCAGACTTAACCCACATGAAATTCGCTGATATTTTGGAATTCAAAAGAGTCCGCTGTACAAACTTTTTTATCCATGGCATTAACAATGAGTGAACCTATCCAGGTCTATGATGACTGTAAAAATATCATAATTAAAAAAAATAAATAGATATCATTACGAATCTCAAAGAAAATTCGATATTACTGGTAGTAAGTTACTAGACAAAGAAGTGGAAAACGGAGCAGTTTGTAAGATTGCTAGGCAACATAAGAGTCAAAGAGAATATTAATCATGATTCTGTATTTCTCTATGCTAACTGAAATTAAGTTGTGATAAAATCTGATCCTATGTGCCCTAACAAAAGTTTCATATTCAATTTTCTCGCGCGCATCCTCTGAGGTTAAATTTTAAAACATTATTAATAGGTAGGAGATGCAACGAAAAACCCACTATGTAACTAATTTCATATAAACTTTGGGTTTTTTCAAGAAAATGTGACATTTTCCCATGAATGTGATTTACCTGGATGTAATAAGCTAATGTTGCAAGTAAATAATCCATATCCATATCGTGATACTTCTAAATGTCTATGAGGTTCAGAAAAAATTAATTCATTTTGATGTTATAGAAATTCTATTTCCTTATTTTGTTTATTAATTTTAAAATGATTGCAAGTTGCATTGCGCATACCGATAGACACTTGTACCTAACGTCTGCCTTGCCCATGAGAAGTTCGGGCTAAGCATTCCTTTCTCCAGCAACCTGCTTTGCAAGCGCGAGATGAAGCCTGTGTAAGCAGATTATTGAGGTTAAAAGGAACAAATGCTGATACGGCAATGATGACGTCGTCACTTGGCAGGAGATTGCTCTCAGCCAGCTAAGAGTTACGTTACTTGCTGTAATAAATACGACTTTAGGATAAATTTATTGTCTTTTAATACTCGACCCACACAAAAAAAAAAAAAAAAAAAAAGAATGTCTGAAAAAAAAACAGTACCAAAATTGAACAATATATTAGTTTCATGTTGGAAATCTGCATAATTGTAATTATGTTAAAAATTAAATATTCCTTATTCAAACTAATGAAAAAGGTTTCCATACAAATTCTATATATATTATTAGCCCTGTATAAGATTCATATAGGATTATTCCATAGATAAACATTTTCACTTCTAGACTTCCTGACTTTAAAATCTCTTTTATTTTATTTTATTTATTTATTTATTTATTTATTATTATTTTTTTTTTTCATTGACTACGAATTTATAAATCACCGGGGACAGACAATATGTCAGTAGGTTTTGGATATGTGTTTGAACTTTTAGCTTATTTGTCATTACTAAACGTTAAGTTAGTGTTCAAATCTTTACGCATATATATTTGGATATTTAATTAACCTATGGTTACGTTTTGCTTATTGATTTTATCGTGATTCCTTTTTATTATAAATTGTAACCCTTCCGACTTCTTACGGAGCGTATGGTATTGACTCACTTGTATCCATATTTATTTTATTTTTTTTTATATTTATTTATTTATATATTTTTTTTATATATAATTGATAAATTAATGGTTGGCTTGAATATGTGGAAAAGTGCTCTAGCGGCGTACCGTATAAGGCTACTTGCGGCATCAATTCTATAGATACAAGATATAAAGATAAAGGTATTTAAAACCACGAGAATCGCTATAATCCAGTTCGGATCCAATATCACGAGTTGTAACTCGTAAGACATGACACTTCCTATTTAATTATCCGTTATTCTACCAAACCGATTGACTCTGGGTGATAAAATATATTATTGGTTTTTTTAATGGATAGGAATTCACACAACGTGTTAAGGAGATTATTATTGATTTACACCACCCGAGTCACAGATTATTATGTGTTGAATTCCATGTTTACTGATTTAGCACTACATAAATATTCCTAGCACACTCAATTGCGGGGTTTGTTTTTTAGTGCTATTAATTCTATATAACGTGTCAAGGGGAACTATTAACACTAAGAAGTGTTTATTTGCTCTGTCAGACTCGTAACTTTGTTAATAATTCTACGTATATTCTTTCAAGGATTGATTTGGCACGGGATAGGCCCTTAAACTGAACCAGGGTCTTAGTGGATCCCTTGTTTTCATGACATGTGTTACAATCAGTTATGTGCTTTTTATATCTGTAAGCATTGTAGGCCAGTAAAAATAGTGATTTGGCTTTCTGTGACATAGTAGGGAACCCTGGATGACGGAATGCAACCAGTTTATGACGATTGGTATGAAGAGATTATCACTACTACCTGGTCGTTAGTCACCTGCTGTGTTCTTCGGGTTTTCCTCGTCACGGACCTACATATATTATTACATTTGATTACATTATTCTGATACACTACTTTAAATATACTTTTGCTTTAGGGTTTCTGCTCGAAGTGTTTATTGTTTTTGCTTAGCCGCTGACCCTGTTTCCGTTCGAAGTGTTTTATTGTTTGGTGTTTATTGCTGCTGACTCTGTTTCCGTTCGAAGTGTTTATTGTTTTGGGTTATGTCTGTTGACTTTCTTGCTTTGTTCAGTTTGTAACAGTTCTGCGCTCCAACCAACCCAGATATTCAATGCTAGCGATCTCTTGGGTTAAGGAATTTTCTTGTTTAGATACGGTTTTAACAATAGGCACGGATGTTTCTATATCTTTTAGTCCAATTAATGGTTCTTTGCTGTATGGTGCGGGATTGCGGGATAATGCGTCAGCTATGATATTTGCTTTCCCAGGTAGATATCTATCTTGGCTCCAAAGACCTGAATGATCAATTGTCACCGAGTTCCTTTTGGACTGTGATTAAAGCCTTTGAAAAACTCGGTAAAGGACTCATGTTCAGTAAGGACTTTATCAGGATAGCCATAGATTATGAACTTAAAATGTACAGTGAGTTAAAGATACCTAGCCCTTCCTTGCCTATTACTGCATATTTAACTTTCAAAGGGCTTTAGTTTACGTGAATAAAAAGCTATAGGGAAGAACTGTTTATCATATTACTGAAGTAGTACCCTCTTACCCTTGGTCTGAGGCGTCTGTTGCAATAAAAAAAAAAAATTCCTTATTTAAATCATGGATTTTTAAGTTAGGTGAGCTGCATTATTCCGCTTTTAAGATATCGAACGCCTGTTGATGCTTTTTTTGACCATAATAAATCTACGCTCTTCTTCGTAAGATCTGTTAAAGGAACTATCATGATTGAAGAGTTACATATTTACATACGATTGTAATACCCACTACACCGCCAAAGTGCTGTATCCCCCTTTTACGTTAATAGGTACCGGAAAGTTATGAATTGCCGACACCTTACCATGGACTACTTTAAGACCTTGACTAGACACATAAAACCTAGATAAACATGTTCCGTTTTAGAAAAACTCACATTTAGATATTTTACTCTGAGATTATTTGTCCTTGTCTCTGTAGCACTAGCTCTACTTTATGTGAATGTACTTCTAAGTATTAGAAAAGATTACAAGATCATCCATATAGGCATGTAGGTTATCCCCTAAAAGTCTCCAAACACTATATTGTAATTTGGGGCGCAACGTAAGCCGGAGGCATACGTAAAAATTGATAATGTCCCCTGAGTGTGCTGAAAACGGTGTATGAGGTACAATCACTTAGGTAATGGTATCTGGTAAAAGCTTTTAAGTAAGTCCAAGCTGGTGAAAAATTTATTCTAACCTAACAGAGATAAGATGTCGTCGGTACATGGCACTGGAAACTATCGGGAGTCGTTTCCTTGTTTAAGCGACAGAAATCTACGCAGATACGCCAAGTCCGATTTTTTATGGCATGACGTTTGAGGGAAAAAATTATATGGGCTATTTGATTTCCTAATGACTCCTATTACTAACATTTTTTCAACTTCGTCATTTATCTCTATTTTGAAATTCCATTGAGAGTCTATACGAAGGTACGTATATAGCTTTATGTTTGTCCTTAGACCGTATTTTGTGTTAAATTACATCCGTTTTTCCCAGAGATCACTCGCTAGTGGAGAAACTTCCTGGTATTCAGATAAAAGATAAAAAAAAAAGTTTCTGCTGAATCACCTCTGCTTGAATGACTTTAACGGATATTACTTTAGATAGATTATCAGAGAGATTCATCTACGACTGTTGGGCGTGATTAAAAATTAGCACAATAAAAAATGCGATATTTATAACTTCGTATCCACGATATGTATACGTTTGTGGATCACTAGATTTAACTTGTTGCTACTAGTCAACCGTGTCTAGGGCTTTGTTCGCGGAAATCGTTATATTTCAGAGTGTCGGGAAGGATTAAAATTTCATTTCCCAGCAAAGTCTTTTTACACGCACTAAGACATTCGAGGGTGCATGCATTCTCGAGATTTTGCGTGCAAAGTGCGACTGCGGTTGTGGGAGAATTCTGTTGGGTCATTTGAACAATGTTACGATTTATGAGACAAATGATTTGTTCTTCTATAAGTTATTATTTGATTAACTGTCTCTTTTTGTTCAAACGGATTTTAATATGTTTGAAGGTTTATAGGATTTTCCTTTGATAAACACGCCTTATTTTGCAGGATGTAAGATAATATTTTGTATACCCCTAGATGAATCTTACAATTACACTAGATACAGATCAATGTTTTTTATAACTATAGAGGTATCTGTAAACGCTCGCTTATCCGGACTTCTCATTAGGGAAGTTCGAACAACAGACGGTGAGTCCGTAAATACAGGATATTACGTGTACTAAAGGAATAAACAAGATATTCTAATTTTTACGGCGCGTACAGTCGGGCTTTATCCACCACTACTTATAATAACTTACGTATTAAAAAAAAACGAAAACCTGCTCTGATTACTATATACGGTCGTGTGTTTCATAGGAAAAATCCTTTTTTAATTCAAAAAGATATTGGCATGTATGAACCAACATCGCTTTTCCCACTCTGCTAGAGTCGCTTATTGTGTGGAATTTGGCTATGCTTTGAACACTTCGGCAGTTTTGACTGACCTTGACCGCTTGACTAGGTGACACAGTCACCGAGTTTGCTTGTTTAATTCTGAACGGGCTACTGTTTCTATTTCTTTTTGTAATAATTAGGATACCTTCTCTTTATTACCATCGGCAACGTATTGTGTGTTTTAGCATTAGTTGCTGGTTACGTATAAAGCAATGAATGACGAACTATTAGGAACTGAGCGATTACTATTAAGACAAGTTATCACTACTGCATTCAATATTAACTGTTTGTACTTCATTCTTTGCTAAAATTTGAAATAGTGAGGGATCCTGGTCAGCGCATTTAGCCTGATGAAAGTTTTTTACAGACATTTTGTTATTCCTTGCAATCCAGCCATATTTTTAAAGTTAAGTTGAGTCATTGAGGTTCGATATTTTATATAACTCAAAAAACTCAAGGCTAAAACTGCGATCGGGACTTTGCAAAAGAGCATTTATTGTCATGACCCGAAATAGTGTTACCTCTAATTTATATAGATTTGTACGGGTGTTCCACTTGTTTTTGTGTGTTTTCTAATCACTACGGTGCCTAACGACCCTATCCATGCATCTGTATAAATACAGACGTCCAACTGCGTAAACGCATATTCACTGTTTAATATGATTTGTTACGTAAGGGATTAATAATCACCAAAATGATAAAATTAACATAGTATATGATTATGATATTTCAGTAGAACTTCTGGAAACAGACACTCAAAGATAAAAACTCGCAGTAGCGAAATCTCAATGATGTAGATAATTTCTGTAAAAAAGTCAGATTAAGAATGTCTCGTAACTTCAGCCACAGGAATAACGAAATTCGACCTGCAAAGGAAACACTCAAAGTTACTCCAAATGAATAAAAAATTGTACTTAGCTTGCTTTTGTGGGAAGTCACGGTGTTCCGATAACGACACACGGCCTTGGTCCTCCTTCTCTATTTAGCGGATGACCTGGTTTGGCTTCAGTTTCCCCCGTGCGCGTTGTTTCGATGATTCGAGCCTTGAAAGATCCGATGCTGCAGACGCGTTCGGTTTGTTTCTTGAAGTGCCGGAAACGCTCCCTAACGATGTTTTATTGAATGATTCTAATGAGAGACGAAGCTTGCGTTGCCGTAGGAAAAAGACACGTCGGTTTTGTTTCTTGAAGTATTTCACTAAACGATGATACTAAGTTGCTTGAAGAATCTCTTGCTTTTTGTCGTCGGTGAAGTTCTTGTTGTTTTCTGAAGTCGCTCACTAAACGATGATACTAGGTTGCTTGAAGAATCTGCTGCTTTCGTCGTCGTTGACTTCATGATTTATTATTCTGTTTTATCTTCGGAGTAAGTTGTAGAGTCCTTCTGGTACTCTTGCCACCATTTTTAGGGCTTGTGCCTTGTATGATAAGGCGCCCTATGTGGTAATGTTAGACTTGCGATAATCTTACGCTAAGTCGGTTGGTATTGCACTTCCCATCCTTCAATGGAGTGTCTTGGGTTTGTAGATCACTTACGAAGTCGGGATTATCTTCTTGTTTATGACGACGATGTGCTAAACTCATGGTGAGGAGGTTCTTGTAGAAAACACGAAGTATAAAAATATATATATTCTTCTGAAGTTTTACATGCTGAAGATCAGATATGATTGTACAAGTCTTCTAATAACGATAGCTTGATCGCTTCTGCCAATGATGATGGCTACTTCTGTTCTCTCTACATGATAAAGCTTATAGGTAAAGAGATACAGGTCTTCTAATGACGATAGCTAACTCGTTCTGCTCTGTTCTACATCTCTGTTACAAGTTATGAAGGAAGCAGATAGTAGCTCGAACATATGAACATACTATCAGATGACATAGTTACATACGAACACACAATCAAATGAGACACGCTACAGATCACGTAGGGCGTTTTGAATTATAGGTCGCGGTGTTTGTCTCAAGCAGGAAGCTTGGACTAAAGTTTATAAACAATTGAATGACTACAGGTGACGGCATGTTATCTTAGCCTACTTTTATTGTATACGTCATCTTTAGCGTCTCTAGTCTGATCACATTCCTGCAAGCAATCTGGTTGACCTCTTAGTTTTAGTCTTTTATATATATGGGACTAACATTCCATATTTTTATTATGTAAAACACTTACACATATGCGTGTGTGTGTGCTTAGCGTGACCTCTACTCCATATTTTCAGTGTTTTTCAAACCCTCTTGACTAGACAGTGTTGAAGTACCAAAATCTCTTCAGTTGCTTTTCACATCATCAAATTACATTAAGGTGTGAAGCAAGACTTTAAACGAAGGTATTTAATTACCAGAGATTCGAGCTTCTTTTTATCATATCGGATGAAATAAAAAATCATGTGTTTTTTCTGAACTCTCTCGCACTTCGGGTCGAGAAGACGGAGCCTCAGTTTTAAGGCAGATTCAGTTAAAAACGTATATAAGTATATATATATATATATATATATATATATTATATATATATATATATATATATTATATATATATATATATATAGACTTCAGGAGGGTCCATGATACACATGTTGTTTTTAAAAGGCCATGTTTATTAACAGACAAAGAAAAACGTTTCGCACTACTCAGTGCATCCGTCAGTCTGTCAAAGGTAAAGACAATAAAATACATTATTAATATAAAAAAAGGAATTCAAAAGGTAATTAAAATTTACAAGTTAAAACAATAAAAAGTAAAAGAGTATAAAAAGTACATAAAACAGAAAAAACAAAAAGAGACTACCAAAAACACCAACCATCTATAAGCAGGAGAGAAGAGGGAAATGACATACAATGACGTCCAAGGCCAGACGACAACTATGCCAGATACAAAGTTCCTGAGGAAGTATTACTATTGAGAGAGGAACCAGTCTTTTAATATATAATGATTCTAAAGTTGTTAAGTGATCTGGGTCCCTTACATAACCAATTATTGAAAAGTGTTGTTTCAGGACTTCGGTTTTACATAATGCGGCATGATTTCTAATATTAGAAAATTCTGGCTGCTTAATTCTTTGGCCAGTGCGAAAGCTAAAACCCAAATGGCTGCAATATCTGACCTGCAGTAACCTCCGTGTCGATCCAACGTAAGAGCCCGGACATCCAGGGCATGTGAATTTATAAACCCACATTGGATCGCATGAAGGACTGCAGGCGATCTTTGAAATTAAAAAATGATCCTATTGTACATGGGTTGTTAGAGATCAGTTTACGTTGTTAAGACAGGGGATTTCCTGTTCAATTATTCTTGTGAGATTTAAAGAGAATTTGGAGTCAGACATATACGGGATTGAGGCATAGAATAATTTTTTTGGGACATCAAAGTTGACTGTTGGAGGTTGTAAGAACTTTGTTAATAACTTATTGGTGATTTTATGAACTATATCTTGTGGATAGGAGTTTATCTTGAAAAAGTTGAATAAAAAAGACTATTTCTTTGTGAAATATTTGCCAAGTTGAAGAATATTTTAGAGCTCTATGGACCAAGGTGTAGATGGTATTAAGTTTGAAAGAATATTGACAGGAGCTATAGTAGTTATTGGCTAAGCCCGTATATGTCCGCTTTCTATAACAGAAGTAGTGAACTCGGAATTATGTCTCGTTACATTAATATCTAAAAATGGAAGAGGCTAACCTTCGCTCTCTACCTCCATGGTAAATTGAATGTTTGGATGAAGTTGATTAATATATTCCAAAAATAAAGAACATTGCCAAGAGTGCTGGAACAAGACAAAAGTGTCATCAACATATCTGCGAATAAAAGGACGGTTTAAAATTATGATAACACTCGTTTAAAAATTTCATTTCAAGGTCAGGACATAAAAAAAGTTAGCAAAAATGGGGCCCAGAGGCGACCCCATGCAACTCCATCGACCTGCGAATAGAGTTGCTTATTAAAAATGAACATTGAATCTTGCACTGCAAGTTCAAGTAGTTGTTTAAAGATTGATCTGTTAAAACCATGAAAAACTGTATCTTCGCTAATAAAAACCTTATCTAGAATAATATTGATCGTTTCATTAAGTGGGACATTAGTGAAAAGAGACTCTACATCAAAACTTACCATGTAATAGTCTCCATCTTGGTTGGTAATTTGCTGTTGGAACTCGTAACCATTTTTTAAAGAAAATTCATTGTTACTATATTCAGAAAGTAAACCGGCTAAAAATTTGGAGATAGAGAACGAAGGACTATTATAGGCAGCCATAATGGGTCTAAGATGTATATTAGGCTTGTGAATTTGGGTTGGCCATACAAAATACTGAAAGAAGAGCCAGTCACAAATAGTTGTTGATATGTGGTCTCATTAATAATATTTTCACTTTTAATTTTCCTTAATAATCTATTGATTTTATCTTCCCTTTTGTATATGTCGAGAAATGTGGGTTCACCATGAGCTTTAAATTTGGTGGTATCAGACAAGATATTTTCCATTTTTTCCACATAATCGTTCTTATTCAAACAAAATAACAACACCTTTGCCTTTATCGGGCTTACAAATTACAATGTCCTCGCGTTTTTTCAAGTTTAAGAGTATACTCAGATCAGTTTTTCTGAAAAAGGGAGTCCAGTTAGTTTTTGTTTTTAAATTGCCATAAGTTTTGTGGACTAAATTTGAGATTTTCTGTGGAGATTACCAATATTTTTAGAAACATCAAGTTTTATTAGTCTTTGGAACATGACCTCAAATGGTAAAAAGAATCTGGCATAGTTGGGTCTAAAAGATGGCAGATCAAAAATCCAAACCAAAAGATAGTAAAAATTCCTCTCTCTTCGATATGTAATCAGATAAGTTAAAAATGCAGTGGTTTCTGAGTTGGAAATCAGGAATAACAACACCAAGACTTAAAAGTTTTCTTTGATGTCTTAAAAAGACATCCGAAATAAAATCATTAATAAATTTGTAAAACATTCTTTGGTACAAGAGGCGATCTAAAAGAGATAAGTCGTTATACAATAGGTGTTTTAATTGTTCAGCTGTAACAGTCAATTTCTTGATGGCAACAGTCTTAACGTTAATTTCCTTCATCAGTAGAGTTTGAGCGATCCTTCCTTATAAAACTCAGTGTTGTAAAGAGAAGATTTGTATAATTGAATCTGACAAATTTGGGGACGACATCATTCAATTGGCAATATTGAAGAAAATCCAGATCAGCATTTGGCTTTTTTCCAAATCTTAGTGTTGCCTTTTTTTTTCCAGTTTTGTTTTTCGTGAAGTCGATATAGTAACGGCTGGATAGCGGTCTTGCTTCAGTAGTTGGGAGAAGTGACGAATTCCTCGTAGTCGGAGACGGAAAGCAAATAAAAGGACGAAGAAAAGTTGTCGTATCATCTTCGGATGGATATGATATTCCAGTCAGCAAGATATATAGACTTCAGGAGGGTCCATGATACACATGTTGTTTAAAAAGGCCATGTTTATTAACAGCAAAGAACGTTTCGCACTACTCAGTGCATCATCAGTCTGTCAAAGGTAAAAGACAATAAAATACATTATTAAAACATAAAAAGGAATCAAAAGGTAATTAAAATTACAAGTTAAAACAATAAAGAGTAAAAGAGTATAAAAAGTACATAAAAACAGAAAACAAAAAGAGACTACCAAAAAACACCAACCATCTATAAGCAGGAGAGAAGAGGGAATGACATACAATGAACGTCCAAGGCCAGACGACAACTATGCCAGATACAAAGTTCCTGAGGAAGTATTACTATTGAGAGAGGGAACCAGTCTTTTAATATATAACGATTCTAAAGTTGTTAAGTGATCTGGGTCCCTTACATAACCAATTATTGAAAAGTGTTGTTTCAGGGCTTCGGTTTTTACATAATGCGGCATGATTTCTAATATTAGAAAATTCTGGCTGCTTAATTCTTTGGCCAGTGCGAAAGGTAAAACCCAAATGGCTGCAATATCTGACCTGCAGTAACCTCCGTGTCGATCCAACGTAAGAGCCCGGACATCCAGGGCATGTGAATTTATAAACCACATTGGATCGCATGAAGGACTGCAGGCGATCTTTGAAATTAAAAAATGATCCTATTGTACATGGGTGTTTTGACGTTAAGACAGGGGATTTCCTGTTCAATTATTCGTGTGAGATTTAAGGAGAATTTGGAGTCAGACTATACGGGATTGAGGCATAGAATAATTTTTTTGGGACATCAAAGTTGACTGTTGGAGGTTGTAAGAACTTTGTTAATAACTTATTGGTGATTTTATGAACTACATCTTGTGGATAGGAGTTTATCTTGAAAAAGTTGAATAAAAAGACTATTTCTTTGTGAAATATTTGCCGAAGTTGAAGAATATTTTAGAGCTCTATGGACCAAGGTGTAGATGGTATTAAGTTTGAAAGAATATCGACAAGAGCTATAGTAGTTATTGGCTAAGCCCGTATATGTCCGCTTTCTATAAACAGAGGTAGTGAACTCGGAATTATGTCTCGTTTACATTAATATCTAAAAATGGAAGACTACCTTCGCTCTCTACCTCCATGGTAAATTGAATGTTTGGATGAAGTTGATTAAATATATTCCCAAAAATAAAGAACATTGCCAAGAGTGCTGGAACAGACAAAAGTGTCATCAACATATCTGCGATAAAAGGACGGTTTTTAAAATTATGATAACACTCGTTTTAAAAATTTCATTTCAAGGTCAGACATAAAAAAGTTAGCAAAAATGGGGCCCAGAGGCGACCCCATGGCAACTCCATCGACCTGCGAATAGAGTTGCTTATTAAAAATGAACATTGAATCTTGCACTGCAAGTTCAAGTAGTCCACAAAACTTATGGCAATTTAAAAACTAACTGGACTCCCTTTTTCAGAAAAAACTGATCTGAGTATACTCTTAAACTTGAAAAAACGCGAGGACATTGTAATTTGTAAGACCCGATAAAGGCAAAGGTGTTGTTATTTTGAATAAGAACGATTATGTGGAAAAAATGGAAAATATCGTTGTCTGATAACCCACCGAATTTAAAGCTCATGGTGAACCCACTTTTCTCGACATATACAAAAGGGAAGATAAAATCAATAGATTATTAAGAAAAATTAAAACCAAGTGAAAATATTATTAATGAGACCCACATATCAAACAAACTATTTGTGACTGGCTCTGTCTTTCAGTATTTTGTATGGCCAACCCAAAATTCACAAGCCTAATATACCTCTTAGACCCATTATGGCTGCCTATATAGTCCTTCGTTCTCTATCTCCAAATTTTTAGCCGGTTTTACTTTCTGAATATAGTAACAATGAATTTTCTTTAAAAAATGGTTACGAGTTCCAACAGCAAATTACCAACCAAGATGGAGACTATTACATGTAAGTTTTGATGTAGAGTCTCTTTTCACTAATGTCCCACTTAATGAAACGATCAATATTATTCTAGATAAGGTTTTTATTAGCGAAGATACAGTTTTTCATGGTTTTAACAGATCATCTTTAAACAACTACTTGAACTTGCAGTGCAAGATTCAATGTTCATTTTTAATAAGCAACTCTATTCCGCAGGTCGATGGAGTTGCCATGGGGTCGCCTCTGGGCCCCATTTTTGCTAACTTTTTTATGTCTGACCTTGAAATGAAATTTTTAAACGCAGTGTTATCATAATTTTTAAACCGTCCTTTTATCGCAGATATGTTGATGACACTTTTGTCTTGTTCCAGCACTCTTGGCAATGTTCTTTATTTTTAGGAATATATTATCAACTTCATCCAAACATTCAATTTACCATGGAGTAGAGAGCGAAGGTAGTCTTCCATTTTTTTTAGATATTAATGTAAACGAGACATAATTCCGAGTTCACTACTTCTGTTTATAGAAAGCGGACATATACGGGCTTAGCCATAACTACTATAGCTCCTGTCAATATTCTTTCAAACTTAATACCATCTACACCTTGGTCCATAGAGCTCTAAAATATTCTTCAACTTGGCAAATCACAAAATTAAGTCTTTTTTATTAATTTTAAGATAACTCCTATCACAAGATAGTCCTTTTTATTCAACTTTTTCAAGATTAAACTCCTAAAATCACCAATATAGTTCTATTCAACCAATAATTATTAACAAAGTTCTTACAACCTCCAACAGTCAACTTTGATGTCCCCAAAAAAATTATTCTATGCCTCAATCCCGTATATGTCTGACTCCAAATTCTCTTTAAACAATCTCACAAGAATAATTGAACAGGAAATCCCCTGTCTTAACGTAAAAACTGATCCTCTCACAACCCATGTACAATAGGATCATTTTTTAATTTCAAAGATCGCCTGCAGTCCTTCATGCGATCCAATGTGGTTTATAAATTCACCATGCCCTGGATGTCCGGGCTCTTACGTTGGATCGACACGGAGGTTACTGCAAGGTCAGATATTGCAGCCATTTGGGTTTTAGCTTTCGCACTGGCCAAAGAATTAAGCAGCCAGAATTTTCTAATATTAGAAATCATGCCGCATTATGTAAAACCGAAGTCCTGAAACAACACTTTCAATAATTGGTTATGTAAGGGACCCAGATCACTTAACAACTTTAGAATCGTTTATATAAAATTAAAAGACTGGTTCCCTCTCTCAATAGTAATACTTCCTCAGGAACTTTGTATCTGGCATAGTTGTCGTCTGGCCTTGGACGTCATTGTATGTCATTCCCTCTTCTCTCCTGCTATAGATGGTTGGTGTTTTTGGTAGTCTCTTTTTGTTTTCTGTTTTATGTACTTTTTATACTCTTTTACTTTTTATTGTTTTAACTTGTAAATTTTAATTACCTTTTGAATTCCTTTTTATGTTAATAATGTATTTTATTGTCTTTTACCTTTGACAGACTGATGATGCACTGAGTAGTGCGAAACGTTTCTTTGCTGTTAATAAACATGGCCTTTTTAAACAACATGTGTATCATGGACCCTCCTGAAGTCTATATATCTTGCTGACTGGATATTATATATATATATATATATATATATATATATATATATATATATATATATATGTATATATATATGTATATATATATATAATATATATATATATATATATATATATATATATATATATATATATATATGGACGGTGGTTCAATCCCTTCGGTTTACATATATGAAATTATATCAGTTCCGAGTTGAGCGAATTAGATATTAAAGGATATTTGTAGCTCGAATAATATATATATATATAGTATATATATATATATATATATATATATATATATATATATATATATATATATATATATGTGTGTGTGTGTGTGTTTGTGTGTGTGTGTGTTGTGTGTGTGTGTGTGTGTGTGTGTGTGTGTGTTTTTGTCGAATCCCAAGGCCTATTCTTTTATTTTCTTCCCCGCGTATAAGACTGCCGTTTCTAACGACGGCAATTTGAGAGGACGTTCGCCGAGAGAATGCTCCACTTCCAGAGGCGAGAAGCCTCTAACCGGGGCAGCGCAACTGCTCGCCAGGGGAAGCAAAAACTGCCATTGGAGAGTCATTGCTCTCGATGTTGGCATTTGAAAATAAGAGCACGACACTGGGTGGTGATGATAGGTTATTCAGTTTATGGAAGCCTCCTTCAAGTTCTCTTAAGTTTCTCAAGTTCTTGTAAGTTCCATCATTAAAAATGTCTTACGGAAGCGACAGTCACTGAGTTTACCTGGTGGGTGTGTGGGTGTTTGCATAAATAACCTCAGAAGAGACGGACAGGTCTACCAAACTGTTCAAAATTGTGCCGGGAGAAGATAAGTGTTCAGTTTCTGAGTAAATGGTAAATAAAAGTGACTGATTAGCACTTGCACTAGACCTATTTGATCTGTTGCTAAGCCTTAATGATGCTTCAATTTTTTATTGTAACATTTGATCACTCGGCCAACTAGCCCCCTCCCCCACCCCCTCAACTTGATTTAATTGTTAAAGGAATATTCCCTTACTGAGCCTTTTTTTCCAGAAGAGGAAGATCCAATTAGGACAATTATAATTTTACGGCTCTGTATGATATATGTTATATCAAATAGTTATGATATCGAGGAAGATGCCATTTGTGTACATTATGACTTTCAGATGTGCCTTGACACCATTAGTTTCCACTGGGTTGATATTATGAGTATTATTATTATCATTTCCCCTTTTTCCAATCTGGATGTTGGTGGAAGCTTGCACGTAACTGGTGCTCATCACTCCTCATCTTTTTGAGACCGGAAAATTTACTTCAAAAACTGTATTACTCTAATGCGCTGTCTGGGTATGAGAGAGAGAGAGAGAGAAAGAGAGAGAGAGAGGAGCAACATTTAATTTCATTCCCAGTCAATATACAATATTCGAAAAAAAAAACATGAAGGAAGCCCGCCTCTCAGTAATTTTTTATCACCAAGTCCCTCAAAACTGTTGGGGGCAGTCAAGACATTCTCTGATGTTACTCCTCCTCCTGCCCTCCTCCTCCTCCTCTCCTCCTCCTCTCTCCTCCTCCTGCCTTTTATTCACAACCTTTCTATTCCTCCCTCCCAGCTCCGCCTCCCACAACGCCAGACATCAATGGCTATAATTCTATCGACCAGCAGCCCTCCCTCTTAGATTTCTCGAAATCCCCGACGACGATAACTCCGCTTTTCCAAATTGTCTCCTCCTTTTTCAGCAACAATTTGGGGAATAATGGAGAACAAATCTTGCTAATTGCAGGTCTTCTTTTGAGGGTGACAGGTGAACATGCATCAAATAACAGAGAAACATATATATTCATGTTTGAAGTTATAAGATTACTATAAGATTGCAGTGCGCAAGTTAGAATTTAAAAAATCTCAAAGGTTGACCTTTTCGATCGAAATAAAACAAATATATGACTTCTATCAAAAAAAGGCATCACTATCATTATGGTCGTGGCAGAATCGTCGGCAATGCTGCTGTCATGAGTCTGAAGATCATATACTCGATACTCAGGAGTAACAACTTGCTACGTATTTTTTCTGAGTTATTTCTTATACTTGTTGTTTCATGCATATATCTTTTGTTTATTGTTGTGTTATTTATTTATTTCACCCTTTCCCGTGTTCCATTTGTGGACAATCTATTAAAAAACTAGCAAGAGGTGATACTAACTGACCTTTGCTGCCTCAGAAAGTATCAGTGCCTGAGGAGTCCAAAAGACCGTATTCTAAAGAGTGGAGCACCTACTTAAAAGTAAAACAAATATAAATTTAAGTGATTCAAATATGAATGTTTACACGTGAAGATTTTCGTCAAGACTGCGAGTACCGGGGAAAACTGACTTGTGCAGCAATGCGCAGGTCATAAAAACTAGGTACTCACAGTTAAAAAGGCTGACCGCTTGTGTTTCAGAAGCAGTAATTTTCTAAAATTCATCTTTGCTGTAATTAAAATAACCAAGCTCAGCAAGACGCAGCTTATTTATTTTAAAGTCAATACGAAGAAAAGGACGATGATGAAAAGCACGTTAAGTCTAACATGACATCGAATGCAGAATGGACGTCTGCCTACATATACAAAAAGACTGAGGTCACATGGCGATGACGTCATTTCTTACGCTCCTCATTGTGGAAACTGATAATGGTTCACATTACTGGGAAAAGGTTCTGATAAATGTGATCATCAAAAGGAAGAATATTCTTAGGGCAGTAATCACCTGGTGTGATTGGTTAGGGCCCATGATGGTGAGGAGAACGTTCATAGTGGGAGGCGAAATGAAAAAAATTCCTGAAAGGCACACTTAGGATAGAGAAAGAAAGGATGCAGCAACATGAAATACGACCCAAACAGTAGTGTAGAGCAAAGAAATGTAAATAAATTATACAGATATTGAGTACCGGCATGGGTATTAGCAAGGAGTCTGGCTGACAGTCTTTTGGGTAATCTCTCTTACAAATCCACGAAAAAAAAATTCACAAACAAAATCATGATCCCTCATGTGGATAATTTACAAGACATCACACAAACCTTAGGCTACCCTAACCTTTTTGTCCATACTTATCCAAATACATTGGGGAAATCCTTAATTAATGTTCAGCAGAAACCAATTTCTAAAGACATAGGAGTCTATTAAATCTCGTATAGGGATTGTGATAAGTCATACTATGGATTCACATGAAAATTACTCTCGGAAAGAGTAATATCGAATTTGCTGTACCTCAAAATTAATATATTTTCATAGATGTTAACTGAAGGGGAATTTTTTTGGTTGATAAGAAATTCGTCAACTCATGCGCTCTAACCGCAGCACCAAGAATTCAAGACGTAGAGTGACGGCATTTTACACACAAGGTTATCACGGGATAGCCTTGTGGGCAATATTTTGCTAGTGTTCTGAAGCACTGTTATAAGCATGGAAATAATTTTGCATTATGTATGTACATGGATTTCCTTAATTCCAACTAAGTATTGATTTGAGTCTTACAATTTCATGATATGTGAGTCTTTATCTTACAATTTCATGATTCAAGTCTTTATTATGGGATCCTGCTTAAAACTAAAGGGGCCGAAGGCACCCGCTATCCAATTTATTCCGGTCATGCGGGAGAACTTACCTTACCTTACAGACCTTACATCTTGTTCGGGTTGCCTCAGGTCCCACAGTATGAGGCACCTCTAATGTCTACCAGAGAGTTGCTATTACATCTTCCGGTATATTTTTGCATCTTCCAATCTTGGATGGTCTGGGATGCAGTTTAGATATTTGTCGAGCTTATTCTTAAAACACATCTACGCTCACTCCTGTTATATTCCTCAGATGAGCTGGCAACGCATTGAATAGACGCTGCATTATTGATGCTGGTGCGTAGTGGATTAATGTCCTGTGTGCTTTCCTTATTTTTCCTGGTATAGTTTTGGGCACTATTAATCTACCTCTGCTTGCTCTTTCTGATATTTTTAGCTCCATGATGTTTTCAGCTATTCCTTCTATCTGTTTCCATACCTGAATTATCATGTAGGGTTCTCTTCTACTTTCTAGACTATAATTTTAAGGATTGTAGTCTTTCCCAGTAGTCAAGGTCCTTAACTTCTATTCTAGCTGTAAAGGACCTTTGTACACTCTCTATTTGTGCAATATCCTTTTGATAGTGTGGGTACCATATCATATTGCAATATTCAAGTGGACTACGAACATATGTTTTATAAAGCATAATCATGTGTTCAGCTTTTCTTGTTTTGAAATGCCGTAACAACATTCCCATTTTTGCTTTACATTTTGCCAATAGAATTGCTATTTGATCGTTGCATAACATGTTCCCATTCATCATCACACCAAGGTCTTTAACTGCTTCTTTATTTGTGATTGTCTCATTATTAGGTCCCCTCCCCTATATTCATATAGCTTTCCTTCTCTGTCTCCATAGTTTATTGATTCAAATTTATCAGATTTAAATACCATCCTATTCACCTCTGCCCAATCATATACTTTGTTGAGGTCTCTTTGTAGCGCGTTCATATCTTCATTACAAGTAATTTCTCTACTTATTCTTGTGTCATCGGCGAAAACTACTCACTACCGAGACGCCGATGGTTAAGGCAACCTGATATCATCCCCATCTAGCCCAGAAAAGAAGAAAGCAGGAACAAGGGGGGTGGGGGAATGGGGGGAAGGAAAGCAAGGGAGACCTAAAGGATGAAGTCTAGAGGAGACGGTGAATAAAGAAGAGAAAAATTCAAAAGCCTGCCCCTGGAGGAGAGATCAGACGCCTCACCGTTACATGAGAGGAATACCCATCTCCACGAACTCAATGTGGAAGTGGTTGCTTGACTGGTATGACTTTTACTGCTGACCAACACGAGCTAAAAATCTCTAAGATCTTGTATAGCATGGTTAATTTGGTGACCCTGTCCACTTGGTTATACACACACAGTGGTCAGCATATTCAGAATCTGCTGAGTGACATGAAATTGTAGTAAACCTATTATCTAAGTAAACGAAAGTGACCAAAAGTCTGACTCTCGAACTTATAATTCTCACAGATTTTCAAAGAGTAAAGCAAACATTAATCTAACCCTCTTAACTCTTCCGCACTCTCCCCGACCCTTCCTCCATGGCCACCCGCCCCCCACACCCCACCCCCACCCCCCCCCAAAAAAAAAAATCCGGCATTTAAAAGAATACTTTTCATTCCTTGATTTGTTCAAGCCACTAAATGTTTTGAGTTAAAATCCACAATAATGTAAATGAAACTATTTTCCAACAATACCGAAAGGCTAAAACCAGGGAACTTTCGCGAAAGCTCCTTTATGTATTTTGGATGTATCGCATACATTATCATATACATAATTGTGGATTTTAGCTCATTGCATCTCCCCTCGTGGGAAATGGAGGTGAATATCCCCGAGCATCTATTTACGACACTTACGTTTATATTGTTGGCATCTAATGTTTTCTTTGACGGACTGGCGCTTTGGATTTCCATTCTACTTTCTGTGTTCCGTGGATCCTGAAACCTCTCTTCGTTTAAAGTTCTGTCTACTGATTCCATTAAATTAATCGCACTTCCCTTTCCCTAATGTTTGTATTGTTTTTATCTGGAATGCACCGATAAGGAAGATTGCCGGTACCATCGGGCTACGCATGAAAATCTTCGCTCTATACGACCTTAATAAAGGTCGTGGGTTGCATTCGCGCAGATTCCCGTTCCCTTCCGGAGGAGCGATTTGACGAAGGAGCCTTGTCTCAGGTTTTGAGTCTTGGGCGAATCTCAGGTTGATGGAAACTTTTACTCAGCATTTTATAAGAAGTCAGGCTCAGGAGGCAAGAATTCTTCAAAAGCGTTGCGTCTTCCGAAAGTTTTTCGGTCTATTTTAGTGGGGGCTGCTGGGAGATCAGATTCTCAGGACGGTTTGGATGACATTCAAACGACCTGTTGAAGTTTGGAGCACAAACAAAGAACTGGAAGGTTAAGAATTTTCTTTAAGAATTCGTATATACACACCCACGTGTACGCACGCGTGCTCCTGTGCCCCGTTACCCTACATTCACACTCACACACACACACACACACATATATATATATATATATATGTATATATATATATATATATATATATATATATATATATATATATATATATATGTATGTATATATATATATATATATATATGCATATATATATATATATATATATATATATATATATCTATATATATATATATATATATATATATATATATTTTCGTTAAAAGCAATTGCTTTAGTGGCATCAATAAGTTTTTCTTGCAGGTATCTTCATACCGACGAAGTTTTTTCCGATTCTCGTTCGTCAATTTCTGGTGAAATCTACGCAGACTTCCTTCTTCCATTTATTGAATTTTGTCACGACAGCTGTTTCGCCTTATGGCATTATCAAGCGACTACTGACTTACAATCTGACCTTTCGGCCTATTTATCTCATCGTGTGGGAGGTATGACCTCGAGGTATGGGTACTGGTTAGTCTAGGGATTAACAGCTTAAGGGCGTTGTTTTAGTTACAAAGAATATAAGGACATATGTACTGCGACAATAAGAGTGAAAGTTTAAACAGTGGTTAAATAAATATTCAAAATACAATGCCATGTGCTAGAGTTTCCTAAATGTATGTTTAAAATTTAGTATGTTACATATTGGTTTAGATAAAAATTACAAAATTACATACAGGAATGAAAATGAATATAGAAATCTAAATACGGGAGTACAAATATATGTATATATTTTATAGCATGCATAAAGGTACAAGAGATAATTTCTGTTTATACATAAATGTGTATGATTTAAATTTGAGTGTGTGTGTGTGTGTGTGTGTGTATGTCCAAAAATGGTCTACGTTTGGTTAACGGTTGCTGATTCGTGTTGGGGCGGGGTCTCAGCGAACCTGAGTAAGGATGTTACTTGACTTTCGCTGACGCTGGGTCTTCTCATGCCTTCCAAGGGGCGCGATGTTCTCGGTGGATTGGGGCGCGCTGTCTGGTCCCTGTTGGCTTGGGTATTCCTTCTCCTCTGGAGGGGAGTATATGGTCCGATTCTTGTTGGACGTTCAAGGTCGGCTTCTGAATAGCGATGCTCACTGCTTCCGTTATTAAGAGGCGACCGTAGTTGTCTTCTCTGGTGCGACCTGGGTGCCTTCTATGAGCTCTTGTAGAGATGGCTTCCTGTCGTGAACATCTATGTAATGTTGATGGATGGCCCCTTGATTTCTATGAGCCAGCAGACGTCTCCGAAGGGTCGTTGTAGTGTGCCCGATGTAGTTTTGGGTGTGAGGTTTTACACACCTCCTCTGGACAAGTAAATTTGTAAACTACATTCGTGCACATCTCCTTCGGTCCCCCCGGAGCGGTGCTGTTCTTCATTATTAAGGCTGCTACAAGGTTGGGTTGGGCTTACTATATATCCTGAGGCTTATTTTATGGTAAGGGGCTTTTGGGGTTTACGCCTCTGTTTATTATCCCGCGTAGTGTGCAGCAATCCTCCTTGTATGCAGACCCATAATGTACACGATGGTAAATAATCAAGTTTTCCTCGTTTTTCGCCATGGTGTTGGGTTGGTAAAATTCGTCTATATATATATATATATATATATATATATATATATATATATATATATATATATATATATATATATATATATATATATATTTTTATATCTATATCTATATCTATATCTATATCTATATCTATATATATATATATATATATATATATATATATATATATATATATATATATCTATATACTATATATCTATATATCTATATATCTATATATCTATATATCTATATCTATATCTATATATATATATATATATATATATATATATATATGTATAGTATATGTATATATATATATATATATATATATATATATATATATATATATATATATATATATATATATATATATTCCAGTCTGTGCGTGTGTGTCTTGTGTACAATAAACTTCATACAGAAGAAAAATAAAAGGCGAAAAATAAGAAAATGGAAAGCTAGGAGGTAAAGCTACATATATTTATTCTGTAATAATCGAGAGTAAAGCCAGTAGTCCTGTTGAAAAGAACAAAGCGCAAAGGAATGAGGGGACATATCTCATTAAGTTTAGGAAAAGGCTCTGGGTGACTCCCTTAGGGCAAGCATAAAAATTCGCAACCATTCCTGTATAACTATTCTCCTAATAGCTGAAAGATAAGATTTTTATCGTTTATTTAGACTATTGGTAATGTCCACGGTTTAGAAATTCTATTATACGCTTTAATTTGTAGCATATCTTTCACTGCATGTAGTAACGAAAGAGAGTTCAGTTTATTTCTTCAATAATATCAAAACTTCAAGATATTCTAATCTGTTTCTTTTTATTTGTTTATCTCCTTCAGTTTGTTATTTTTATCATTGTTTTACTCTTACTAGTTTCTGTTTGTAATATTCTTATTTCTAAAATTCTATTTTGAGGGAGTTTTCTAAATATGGTCACTAAGGTCATTAGTTCGAGCATTATGAATATCAGTAGTAACAGAGCTCAGTTCAGTGCATCTATCATCACTCTGCCTAAGTATGGTAAGTCTGACCTTGCCCATTGAATGTTCTGCTTGTTTGAAGGTTTCTGATGTAAACAATTCTTGTGAACGTGATCTTATAACTTTAAATGTTAATCCTCTTTACTTGATGAACAGAGAATCACAGTATAGCTACACATGCATCCAGCTACAGAGAATTTTGAAATTTCTACAACCTCTATTTTTGATAATGTTGAGACGTTTTTCTAGAGTAATAAATCAACCACGATGACTGATTATGTTAATTACAACAGCCTGGTTTTCATTCCTTCAGCATATGTGCATTTCTCCTTTCTATATTTTCCATCCTTATAATAAGGGATTTAAGGTTACTGTTCTGGAAACACAAACACAATACACATATGGCATCATGTCTTACAAAATCTGATGAAGAAAGACAAAGGGAAAGTTAGACTGTTAAAAAAAATGGCAGGGAGGGAATGATACTTATTTTGTTTACAAAATCAGGATTTACTCTGTGACACTACAAATATTCGGAATTCTCGTCCTGACAGACATTTTGGTCATGTTTAAAACAAGAGGAGGAAAAATGGCAATCGGCGTTTAATCAAAATCTGGCTGTTTCATCACCTTGTGGCTCAGAGCCTCAGACTAAGCCTTCGTGAGTGGCGACTTTTTGGAGGTTTCAGGCGAAGGCCGCATTTCAGTCCCAGAGAGGGTTTATGTTTCGGTTTGTATATTTTCTCAATGGGATTTCTTTTAATGATATTCCATTTGCGGAAGACTCATTCATTACATTCCGGAATAAATTTCCAAATTGCTTTATTTTCCCGGCAATGGGACTGTTTTACTCTTTCATAACTATACGATGAAAAAGAAAAACTTTATATCGTTCTAAAAGCAATCTGAATACAGTATTGTCATTACAATAAATAAACATGACGAAATGTACGCAACAGTAATTATTCTTTTGCATTTTATTATTGTTTTAGAAAAGCATTCATTTTATGAAAAGAATTCACATTAAAATCTTTTGGTGTATAAATATTGAAGTTTAACTGAACTTGACATACCTTCCTAGGATTTTCATACCAGTGTCTCTGGCAATAATGATTTGTTTATCAAAATTTCCAAAAGGGAATTTGGGTTGCTCGTTCGATTTATATTTGCTGTATTTCTTTTCTACTTAATACTTTTCATGTATGGAACTGTTTATCCTGATTACATTTAAGCAATTCCTTGATCTTTTGACTATAGTGGCGTAATGGGGTTGTGTTCTGCCCTAATCCTACATATTCTGGATAGTACAATCGCCATTAGTTCTGTTTCTTGTTTAGATACCACTGTTATTTAATATCATATCTATTATTGCTTGCGGAATGCCTAAGTCTTGAATTAGTAATACCTTTTCTTGCATTTATTTAATTTTAAATTCCCTAGCTTTTTAATAAGCGAGTTTGAAACGCTCAAAGTCAGTTCGTAGTCCCTGGCTTTCCATTGGAGATTCTGGGTTCTGACCCACAGATGCCAGTCAGAAATTTAGTTCCGTGAAACAAGTGCTTCACAATCCTGCTGAAAAGGTGATTCGAATGAACAATTCTACCAACTGACTCACTGAGGGGTCGGGAAGTTAGGAAAAATTTGTTGGCATATTAAGCGGATTCTGAGTAAGGAAAAACCCGTCAGGTACAGAAGTACTTAGGTTCCAACTTCTTTTTTGACCTGAGTGGTTCAATAGGTAGCACCCTGATCTTTCATTAGAGGTACTGGTGTTCGATGATAATGTGAGCCAGAAATACACACACACACAAACACACACACACACACACACACACACACACACACCACACACACATATCATATATATATATATATATATATATATATATATATATATATATATATATATATATACATATTGGTATGAACACTCTAAGAGATGGTGACGAGTTCAGAGATTCTTTGATCCACCTTTAAGTCCTTACCGCTATGATAATGAGTAGGACTCATAACCAGGAAAACAAACAATTCAAAGTTCTTCCTCAAAGAGAAGAATACAGAGACTAAACGAAAACTTAATTATCTATTACAACTAAAATTTTACAATTACAATGAAATCCCTTGAAAACTGTACTTTAGGGAAGAAAAACTCATGGATTACAAATCCAAAAACACATTCGTGTGGCTAACTAGCACACTAAAGTAAAGGAAAAAGTTACTAGGGGGAGATAGAAACCACAGATGTACGAATCGTTATGATAGTAAGAGACAAAGTAAGAAATTAACCTTAAACCTAATTAAAGTACACACTTGAAAATAAATATACATTAGGACTATGGAAAAATAAATATAATCCCGTTAACAACAATTAACTACTGTTCCACTAGAAAAGTCGTGTCTCTTAGTATCACAGCGAAGTGTCGTTTTCAAACGGTAAATTCCAGTAGTGACACAAAGTAGGAGACACCCAACAACAAGTCGTCTCTATAGGTGAGAATAGTTATGACAAACACACAGGGCAAAGGGCAATGACGGGCGAGGTTCGCCTCCAAAAGTATGTATGGCAAGGAACCCCGAAGTAGACGCCTTGCAAATTAAGGGCATCACATGATCCCTTACACGAACAGAAGGAGACGCCAGCAAAAAGTATTGTTACATAGGGGATGGCAAGGAACACCTCCAAGATTGCCACTAGCTGCAAAACGTCGAGGGCGTCTTCAGAAACATTCGTGCAAACTGCCATAAGCCGTCAGAAAATATGGGAGCTGGAAACCTCTCTATAGGGAGCCGTTAACTGCCGTTTCATCACTCAGAAGGTCCCCACATCACCAGTGGAGATGAAATACAAACATGGTGACAAACAGCCGAAACACTGTCAACCATGAAAAAAAAGACACTTACATGGGTGACGTACCAATTAAAAATACAACTACCCTTTTGGGGGGAGGCAAAGTCCCCAAGTCCAGCCTTCAAAAGACATATGTAAACAAAACTGGACAAAAACAAACAAAAACTTACTTTAATGTGCGAAGTCAAACGCACAGCAAAAATACAAATTTAATCAAATAAGTTAACTCCATTACAATATAAACAAAACAAATAGATGAAAGAATGTACGAAAAGATAAATGGATGAGACGAGGTATAATTCCCCCTGCTCTTGCCCTGGTGAAAGAACAAAGAAGTTTGCAAAGCGATTATGGATTGACTCCTCTGGGAAAAACCGCCTGAGTTTTCAGAGGTGGCGATACATTCATTCTCCTTACTGATAGACGAGACGTGATCTTATTCTCATCCCCGGCTAAAGGCTTCCTGTTGATGAGGACAGTAAACACGACATCGTTTTGCAGAAGTGAAGAACTATTAAAATTCTCAAGTTTTCTAGATATGATTAACTTTTCTCTTCATATAATCTACTTTCTTATATTTATTGCTTTACTTTTTTTTTATTGAATGGTAGATGTATGTTTCTTTGTAAATGAAGTTTATTTTAATTTATTCTTTAATGCCTAAATTTTGAAAAGCTGTATGAATAAAAACACCTGATCCAATGATGACTGATAATGAGTTCCCCAAAAGACGTCTCCACAAGGCGTCGCAAATCAACTCATACTCGATCCCCAGCATCTTTATTGCGACTATTCAATTCTGACCGGAGTCATTTTCGAGCCATTTGGAGGATGAGAAAGACATCACAGGTTCCTGTAGAAAAAGGTTTATGAATGACGTTGCTCAAGTGTTAGAAAAATACATTGTTTAAATCCCAAATATTAAAACGCAACGAAATCATTATCAAAGATAATAACAAATATATATTTGTATATCTTTCTTGCTCCGCTCTTTTGGCCGGTGAGCGTACAGACCTTTAGCTCTGAAGTCTCACTTAATTCAGTTATTCCAAGTTGTCAGTTTCAAATAAACACATTTTTATGGAATGGTAGATGTATGCTTGTTTGTAAGTGAATCAGTGCCATACATAGGGTACGCTTATAATTTCAAGTAAAGTTTATATAGTGATATAGTGATAAAAATTATCATACGTATTAATCGTAGATCTTATCCATCTCAGGGTTAGTTATTCAAATTATTAAAAAATGAAAGATCTGTATTCATTGTCCACCGATTGTGCAAAGCTGTTAAGTCGAAGTTCGTAAAAAATAATGCAAACGAAAACGTTCGCACTCAAATCGTGAATAAAATTGATGTAATACTCGTTCTTTGAAATTTTTTAATTCGTAATTTTACGTAGAAATACTTTAATTTATAATAATTTTACGTAACATTCCTAATTGTTTGTATTGATGTAATATTTACTTCTTGCCTTTAGCCTGAAGATGGGACTTTTTCTCGAAACGTCGCTAGCAATGAAGAATCATGTAATGTGCCATGTCCTTCCGTATCCCGTACCTATTCATCGAGGATTAGTCCACCAGCGATGAGAATATATATAT